>NW_010973420.1:3810117-3961802 GCF_000737465.1 Haliaeetus leucocephalus
GCAGGGTCCCGGCTTTGTTCGCCGATCGTGCGCCGGGCAGCGAGCGCCGGAGCCAGGCTCTCCGGCCGGGGCTGCGGAGCCCCCTTTGCGGAGCTACAGCTCGCTCTGCCTCTCGTGCTCCCTGTTTGTGAAAGAACAGCGTTGATTAGAGTGAAAATACAAAAAAACCGCAGTTATTGCAGGGCTGTGATGGTTCTGTTGCGTTTGCCTTTCTGTCGTGCCCTCCCAAAATCTAAAGCCCGTACAGGAGAAGCACGCAAAATAGCCTCCTCTTTAATCTGAGCTGGTCACATTATCATACGCTGTAACACCATACATGCATGCCAGTGTAGCTTTCTGCCCCTTCTTCTTTTCTCTGAAACCATATAAAATAAAGCGCTCTGCCTCAGCCTTACACTTTGAGGAAGCAGTGCGTTTTACTCAGAGCTTCTGACCACCTATTCTGGGTTATTTCTTTTAAAAAATCCAAGTACTAAAAATAAGACGGAGACATCGGTCCTTTAAAAAGCATAACATTTTCTGCGTAATACTTTATTTTTTCCAAAGCGAACGGCGATCAGTACATGTACCGTGTTCAAACTGCAACTTCCGATTCTGTACCTCAAAACCATTCAATCCTGAGAGTGACTAAACACAGAAAAATATCATGTTTTTCTTAAAGTATGTATAAAACAACAGACATTAAAGTTGGAATCTTTTCTGTAGTATCCTAGGACAGCAGTGGTTCGTGACTTCACTCTGTCTTGGACAGTGGGCAATTGCAAGTAAGCGTACCTCCCTGAGCACTAATAGGAGTAGCTGTGCTGATGCTCTGTCATCCTGCCTTACTCGCTGCTCAGAATATCAATTCAGCCAGTTAAACCAAAAGTCTGTACTGCACTGCACCAAAATGGAAGCTATTTAAAAAAAAAAAAAAAAAAGGCTAGGATCATTGATCAGGAGTTTCATCTATGCTGATCAATTTTTTTTTAATGAAGTAAAATGGAAATCGGGACTAGGATCAATGCAGATTTTTCTCATGTGAAACTGTCTTTATCATCAGAAAGCTACAGGCAATTGCATGCATGGCAGGACACTCTATGCAGTGACTTTGTGTTATATTAAGCAGAGAGACATGTCCTCGTTTTTCTTAGCAAGTCTTTAGTACAAACTGCAGCTTTAAGGAGTATGGAGTGCAGGCTCAAAACTGAATTTGAGCATTGAACAAAACAGTAACAGAACAAAAAAGTGTTATATTTAAGATGTGTTGTGCTTAGGTCCCAGACCCATAAATGTTGGTGACCTCTACTGCTCTGTCAGAAAAGCAGGAAGATGCTAAGATATTATGCAATTATTTGGCTACTGAAATTCATTTTTCTGGTACAAATTTTAAAGATAATTTGAAAAGCAACAAAAGGTTGATTGACACAGTACCAAAATACTTTAAAGAAGATTTTCTTTAAATTGTCTTTTCTGGATGAAGAGAGGAATAGTTTAAAGAAATTAATCTCAGTATAAAAACTTGTTCCATACATTTGGCTCTTGCCAGTTTGAGGACTGCTGTTCTCAAAAGATTGTGTGTCGTACTACAGAAACTCCAGCTCAGGTAGAGACCCATAATGCCTACATTATACTTAATCAGGAAATACTCTAACCCTCATTTTAGATTAACAGAATAGGCAAGGGACTAAGAAGAAGAGGAAAATAATGAGAAAAAAAGTTCAAAAGAAAAAAAAAATCCTCGTTTGAACTTATATTTATATACCTAATCCAACCAAACAACTTTTCACATGAATATCCCCAGTGCTCATTTAATGTAGGGCTGTTGTAGTACCATACCACAAAAGAAGATGAACAAGCTATTAACCTTTTTGCTAGGCTCATCAGTTTGGAGCCTGTTCACAGTGCTGCGTGTATTCTACCGCTAGTGTCGGTGCTACCTTCATCGCAACGCTGTCATCCTGCTGCCACCTGGGCAACAGGAGGCCAACCACTAGTGCTGAGCTCAATCCCAGAAGATGCGCTTTCTGGAGTAAGAATTGAACTCCTATGTCATGGCACCATGCACAACACTGGAGCTTGCCATGGTTTTCAATCAAGAAGCTATGAATGAAGAGTCACATTATATTTGTCCTTACTTAAAGCTACCAAGTGCAAATTCTTCAGAAATGCTACAGATCCTTTCTCCAACTGCTAAACACCAGTGCTACTGCAAGTCGATGCCAGGAAGTCATCTGGTTCCTGCAATAAGAACGAGGTTCCAGCTGCAGGGCTTAGGATGTGCTCGCTACCCTCAAAGTCACTAAACCACTTAACGCAGGGAATACCTGCTATACGTAGCCAGTAGATACACTGGTATCTTACAACCAAAGCTAAAAGCAGCAATTCCACCCCCAGAAATGGGCCATCTAGTAAACAGTACCAACAGTAATATTCTGATCTCAGAGTTTAAGGGAGGGGGTTTTTTACTTTTTTAAACACAACTGTGAAAAAAGTAAAATTTTCCAATTCATTTGGCTTTCAGCATGTGCAACTCAAAATGGCTACAGTGTTAGCTGGTGCTTTTTCTAGATATTTTGTCATAAAATTTAATAGCGAAGCATTGCAAAACAACATAACGTGTGAACAGTGCCTCTCCTGAAATGAAGATTTGTTAGCGCATCTTCATGCCTATTAAAGCATCCAGTGGCATATTACTTAGCTCTGACAGAAGTACAATTTAACACCTTAACTTGGGGGCAAGGAATGGAAATGGAGCAGAAAAGGAGCAGAAAAATGGAAAGGAAAATAGAAAGATGCTTCTTGGAACTAAGTTTAAAAAACACAACAATGCTTATGGATTGTGAAAGGAATGAGACTAGCTGTTGAGCTTGAAACATGAATTGAAAAACTGTTTCTCTGGTAAAACTTCAACTGACAATTCAGAAGATATTCAGAGGCAAAAGAAAGAGTCTACCTAATTTCTTTGGAGAAAAATTTAATTCCATATGTGCTGGTGATAGACATCATAAGCACATTTCAAGGTCTTCACAAGATAATTAATGACAGGAAACGCAGGAACATAATTTTAATTCCTCTTTCAGGATCTTGGGGACCAAGACCTCCTTTTCAGTGAGGCTGTCCAATCAGAGGAATAGCACTGGAAATCAGCAGTAGATTTCTAATATTTTTCTAATCACAACCCAGATAGTTAAACTAGAACAGCAGACTGGCAGCCTTTCGTATTTTTAAATCTCATTTGCTACATTTTAAAAACAAGACTTAAATCTGTTTTCAGACTTGCTGTTTCTCCAGTTTTGTAACATTCTGCTGTAATATTTCCGCAAAGAAACAGCTTGCATTTCCAAACTGCGCAAACATGTTGTTATCCTAGGAAGCAACATGACCTAATAAAAGTAGTAGAGGAGAGGGACCTCAGAACACTCAAATTCAAGGACTTGCCCTGCTGTTTCTTGACTATGAGATGTTAGTAGGTCACTTGATCCCACTGTGCTTCAATTTCCCTAACTATAAAATAAGTATATTCACTGGTTTAAATTAGAGTGGTTATAAGTTGCTTGATTGGTTAACTCTTTCCTGCCTTTGAGGGAGGGGTATTTGACATACCTGAGTCTACTTGGTGAAGTACTGAAGGTTAGGACAGAAGAAGCATACATTTAAAACATGTAAGCTCATAGTCACCTTGAACTGTTCTATTATATCTACCGTATTTATTTTACTGTACAAATTACTACTTGTTCTGACTGATAAATTATCACAGTCCTGATCAGCTCACTTCCTAGACCAGAATCCCTGCTTCCTCAGTATCCGAAAGGAAACCTGCCAGACAGCCAACACTGCGGTTACCTCCCTTCTTCAGTCTCTACCATCTGATATCTATGAATACAATAATTTTTCTTCTTCCATTCCCTAACAGCCATGCCCAAAAAGAGCAGATGTCTACAGGGTTGGGCTGGCATTGCTGTCCCCCTCCCTGCCACAGTATTAGTGTTCAGAAAACAAAACCAGACTCTCAGGATCACCCAAGCAGGTCATTAGGCCCTTTCAAGAAGAACAAAACCTGAGAAAAGCAGAGCTCACTGGAAGAAGCATTAATAAGCCTGAGCTTCCCAATAAAGTTTAAGTAAACCTGCCTCACTGCCACTGTCTAACCAGAGCAATGACAGAGAAGCATCTTCACGGTCTCCTCCAAAGTGATCTGTATTTGCCAGAGTAAGCATCTGCAACATCTGATACAGCCAAACCTAAAGCCACAGCTGAAATCAGCTTCTTCGTGATTCAACAGTCTAAGATGTTCCGAAGAATATGAAAACAGTATTACACAAGCATTCCACCTTCTTTTTAAGTTTAAAGACAGAATCTTCCATATCACATGCAGATGAGAGAAATGATTTTTTTGACACAGAACAAATCTTAACCAATAAAGTGGCCTAACAAGAGATTTCAAGAATAATCTTCTGAGGGTGCCACAACTTTTAGGAACTGAAGAATGAGACAGTCAATATGCTTAGGAATCACTCTTTCATTTAGCATGCATTTAAACCCCATAAATGTGCCAGTCTTTGAAACAGGACTTGTGCCAACTTGTCTTCTAGCATTAACCTGTTTACTTAACAGAATATATCGGTACTAGTAAGGCAAGTCAGAAGTCATTTGTGGCTTTCCACCATAGGAGTTCCCTTCTCTGTGTTCTGGAAGGGAATGTTAGACTTCCTCTTCCATCTCATATCCCTGCTTTTTTGGTCCTAATGGAGATTATAGGCCCTTAGAGGCACTGGTAGACTACTGACATTTAAATGCAAATTATAGGATTCTACAGTTAAAAAGGATCACATTAGTTTGCATCAAACTACAGATTTCAGACAATCTTTCAGGGATGTTTGGAAATAGGGTTGAAACTTTGTATATAGAGATGGGTTACATGGACCCAGCTCTCTACCTCACCAAAACTATCCTCCCAGAAAAAAACAGAGAATTTTAGAATAAGAATTTTGGTTTGGTACTTTCTCCTGATATCACTGATGCAAAATACTGCCACAATGTTATGGAGGTTGTTTTTTCTTCTTACTGGCTAATGCTGTGTAGAGGAAATCACTTATCTTCAACTTGAAATGTATATTCAAAGCCAGGATGCATCTGAAGGAGTATCCTTTACTGTGAAACTGCATGTGACTACGATATGGATATGAATCTCAAGTTAAGTACCACCTTTACATAGCTAGGTCATGCGATGGCCTTGGATTGCACCTGAAAAAAGAAACCCAGCTTTATTCTATTTAAATTGCTCAACTGTTACAGTCATATTTCAGACAGATTAGAAAGTAATAAATAATAGCAGAGAATTAAAGTGCAACTATGGGCTGTTAATAATATTAATAAGAAAATGCATCCTCCTTTTAAGACATTCTTTAAGCTTTCGTTCTTCAATATATGGATTTTTCATACATACCTCGATATCCTTACTGTAAATCTCATTAGACTGACACAGTAGTTTCCATTGTAGTCTTTTTTAAGACTAATCAAATGGCTAAGAATTGAAGCCTGTATCAGCATTATTTAATATATTACTCTAGTAAAAGCAAATGATTAACATAAAGGGAAATAACAGTGCGACAAGGCTCAATCACTCTCAGCAATTAAAAAGGGATAACAAAATTTTAACAAACTATTAAGTAAGGACTTTTGATAGCTCAGCAAATAATGCAACTAGGATACATATTTCCTAGAAATTAATCACCTTGAGGGAATTACTTCTGTTGTGTCGAGGGGTTTTTTCCAATATAATAAGATAAAAGTCTCTGTATAGCTTATTGGGCAAAGCAATCTGACCTGTTAAGCTTTGTTAAGCCGCGGGTATCTGTGACCTGTTCTGCGAGTGGCAGTAATCATCCTGCACAGTGACGTGCACACCTGGGCAGACCCCAGGGCATCCGGGACCCCCATCCCAGGGGACCACACAGCCCCCCCTCGCCTCGTCAGGCGACTGTCCCCATGCCCCAACACCACCAGTCTCTCCTTGCTGCAGGGCCACAACGCCCGGTCAAAAGACGTGCAGCTCTTGATGTTCCTCTGTGTGGAAAGAAGAAACTGGAGCCTGCCTGTCACATAAATCACTATTAACCTCCGATGTGTCCTTCCCTGTACCACAACCTCCTACCTTGGGAAAAGCGGTCAGTTTGGGTCGGCTGGCATCCCCAGGGCTCCCCAAGCAGCACGGGCAGCCCTGCCTGGGGCTGGCAGCCACCACCTCACTTTCTGCGGTAACTCGCAGGCTGGCTCCGGCGCTTTGAAGGGTTTCACTGGTATTGGCTGGAACATGTTGGTACGCCCCGAAACGTTTTATACCAGTCCTGTCCTTCCCTTTCATGATAGGATTTGACAGAATGGCTGCACTTCAGCCAAAACAACAACAATAACAAAAAGGTGTTAACTTCAACAGATTGGTCCTTTCAGTTCCACTAGAACTTCTGGGAATAATTCTCACAAAAGCCATTCCAGGAGTTCAAACTATAGAGTCAAACCTGATCTGAAATTATCTCGACGGCTGTTTGTGCCTTTTATATATAAATACACTACTCTGAGAACTCAGAATTTCTATTCGCGATTATATGTAGATTTGAAATAAATGTTCAAATTCTTTAGCAAAGGGATTTCTTTTCTGCGCTTTACAATATGAAAGCTTAAAAGAATTATCAGTACAGATACTGTAATCATGAATATTTACTTACAAATATAACACATAAAATATACAAAAATATTTTTTCACATTATTAAATATTAAACTAAATATCAGACCCAAATCTTATTGTAAAAAAATGTACACGGTATATGAAATAAAAATACACTGCGAGTGAAGATTAGTTGGGCATCAGGCTTGGCTTCCGGACTAAACCATGTCATGAAGATCCATTAGCTGTTTCTTAATTCCAGATCCAAGACTATGACAAAATAATTGTGACAATTTTGCCAGAATTTCAGGACTTTAAGCAACTGAGTTTAGGGGCTTGCCAAAACACAAAAGTTATTCTAGAATAAAGGAGACTGTCTAATGCAGAAGAATTTTACATGTGAACAAAAATGTTATTGGAGAAGAAAAACCCACAATATCTAGTCTAGAATAACCCTACATCCAAACACAACTCTTGTGTGTGCCTCTTCTTGTTTTTCTTTAATTCACTTTCAAAGACATGGAGCATTCCAGAGTAAACACATCCTCACATTAATTTAAGCAGAATATACACATGTATGAACAAGCCCTAGACACATCACTTTTTGATCTTGCTGACCTGACAAATACCTACACTGCACTGTATAAATGTTTTCTTCAACATTTTATGAAAGATGTTTTTGACAAGGTAGCAACAGGAAGCAGAGCTGAATAGGGACTTGAGTGAGGATTTAAATGTCTGTCAAACCAGCAATGTAAGTAAATAGAAATATTTTCTAGTATTTCCCAAAGTGAACTAATCCTTCATACTATGCATTATTACAATAATCTTTCACCCGAAACATTCACGTGCTGCAGATAACTACATTCCTCACTAACAGGAAAGTTCTATTCCATCAGAAAGAGTTAAAAAAAAAAATATCCTTGGGTTTGGTCAGAAATGGGTCAAGAAAGGATTAAGGGCAAACAACACATGGTAGTATCTCCTCTGCCCCCCAAGGATGCTGTAAAGTAGCCAGGCAATACAAGAACTGAAAGACTAAGACAGAACCCAAAACACTTTTATTACTTATGGTAAATCATGGTGGATCACACCCAGGTTTAATCTACCAAAGAGCACAGGCTATGAAGTTTGAATGATTTGTTGACTAGATTTTTAACTACCTTTTCTCAGAGGAAGAATTGTCGCTCTTCACTCAGAAGACCTAACAATGCTCACAAACTAGGAATAAGTTTGCAATGGAGGAAGAAAGTGACAACTAGTTTTAAGCACAAAGAACAGGACACATTATTTTGCGGGGGGGTCTGGGGGGGGGGGATTATAATGATATATTTCACTGTGGGTCACTTGTAAACTCACATCACAAACACGGGCAAACTCCTCTTCACAGGGCTACAGAGACCACAGGAAAGTGTTCTAGGACCAGCAGGCAAATTTGGGAGGCCAGAATTCAAGGCCTCATCTAGAACTTGTCCATCCGGATAACTAACGTCACCATCATGTTTTTCCAGGGCTGATTCATAGACATGATCTCTTAGCATGGTTTTTGCTCCAAATAAATCTGTTGGATGGTGTAATGTCCAGTAATAAAACCGCAGATCATAGTGATAAAATCCCAACCGCCTCTGCCTATCTGAGGCTGGCATAAACTACCATACTACTCGTTCTCTGGCGTATGCCCCTACCTGCTGAATATGTGAAGATGATGCTAACATCCGAATCTCCATAAACATATAACGAATGGGCAAAAATATTTTTTTTTAAAGTAGATTACTAGTAATAGGCAAATTTATTTCAATCACTCCAAAAAGAGGAACTAGAGGGGAAAAAAATCTGAAGCACTTGTAAACCAGTCAAAGACAGAAAAGCATCATTCTTTTCTCTCTCCTCTTTAAACTGTTACAAGGTGGTTTATGCATGGGCTGTTAAGGGTCTGATAATTTAAGACTATTAAGCATTTATCTGCCATTTCAGCTTAATAATTTTGAAAGAGTCCAGCACCATCAGATAAGCAGCTGCCACTCAAATTCTACTTAAAACAGCATTACTTCTTAGAAATTCATATATTTGGAAGGATTCCTTAATAATTTCTATATACAAATAGTCTTTTTTTTTTTTTTTTTTTTACACAGTGTTGTCCTACAAAGATAAACTGCATAACTTGGTTATATATCTCGTTGTTCTGTTGTCCGAGTCAGACACTCCAGTCACTAAAAGTATACAGCTTATAGAGTTATATTCAAAAGCTCAAGGAAAACAAGATAATAAGTAAATAATATATTTTCATATATATAAAATTGTATACAGTGAAACTACACAATTACATTCAAGGTTAGGATTAAGACATATATTTCTTGAACACTGATGTCAGTCTTCAAAGATGTTAGTTGACCTTGAGGACAGGAAGAAATTTTGCAGTCCTGCATTGTGTCCTCAACTTAGTTCACTAAAGACATCTAAATGTTCTGTGCTTACCTACCATAAAACAGTTAAACACAGATATCCCATATTAATTATATTTAATACTCCTAACTTTGATTTGTGGAGAGGAAAATTAGGTTTCCTGAGAGCTGCTGTAGCTTCCAAACATCATCTTATTCACAAGCAACAGAGATGCTTACAGCATTATGTTTAGATAAAGCAGTGATGAGAAACCTCAGCATATTATTTGTAAAATTAAATCCCGCTGAGGTTTTTTTCCTCTTGCCATTTCATTATTTCTAACTCAGGAACAACAACAGAAGATCATAATATATGTAAGAGATAAAATAAAATATATAATGAAACTTAATTCAGAATTCTATGTTTTCTACTTCTAAAATAATGGAATTTTTGTAAATACAACTGCTGTGAATGGGGAGAGAAGTCTCAAATACAAGCTTCCCAAAAACGCTGAGATATATACTAACATTGACTTTCAAATAATTAATTCTCTGAAGAAACACCTAAATGCTAAGCTGAAATATTCTTTAAAAAATGGAAATGATTTCTCAAAGACACATTTTACACTAGCTGTTAGCCTTTGATTTTTCCTGTTTTATGAAAATCCTGGGGTCCCCCTTAATTAATGATCACACACGACACTTCATCTACTCAATGCTGGCAGCAGTCCACGGTGCCACCTGAAGTGTTTGCATTCATTTGCTAAGGTATTCAGTTGTCGTGTTTTAGCTGAACCTGCCTTCAAGAGCTCTAAATTGTTTTAGAGCTGCCCAAGAGGTTGCTCTCCAGCAACCTGATCCGTCTTCCATTCAGCGTACTCACTAAAGCGAGTAACAACACCTTCAGTTCCCAAAAGCAATTTAATTTGCTATGAAGAAAACAGACTGTGCATTCACAGGCTTAACTGGAAAAAAAATTCATAGCAACTTTACACGATACTGTACAAGACCAGAGTTCCACCTATTATTTAAACTAATAAACGTACAGAATCCTGTAGCTGTCCAAAGAAATTTGTCCTAAGAGGCAATGGTATCCCTTGGTTGTCAGAAAGACCATTTTATAGCTAAATAAGTGTCCTGTGCATATGCAAAAGGATGAAACACCCATCCCACATCAGATTTGTAGCTGTACTCTCATTAATGTCATCTGAAGTCTTGCCACTGATGCTAGCAGAAAGCAAAACACTCCATGTAATCCAGAATAGTTTTCAGAGAAAATGTACACATATAAGAGTGATCATTTGTTATTAAGGAAATTAAAAAGAACTGGTTCCTGTGTCTATCCTCTAAAATAGTTGGGAAAGCGTCTTTGTGATGCCTCTTCATCCTCCCTACAAGATTACAAAAAATTCTGACACTTCTGAAAACAGAACTTTATTTTACAACATTTACTTTCTCACAGTCAAAACTAAAAATAAATTAAATATAATTACACAGTAATAAACTAAGTCTGTCACATTATTAAGAATCAGAATAAGTTAATTTCTTTTACAGTACATTATTTGAATGGGTGTGAAAGGATGTATTTGTAAACCAACTGATGAAAGAAACTCAATGCACTGGAAGGAAGAGTACCTGCTTGCATTTAAGTTTAACACTTGTGGAATCCTTTTGTCAAATATAATTTCTAGTTAGTGTTACAGAGCTGAGTAATAAAACTAGAGACCAGACTTAAACTGTGTGGATAAGGAAATTTTCCAAATTTTATTGGACAATACATTCCAACAGTTTAAAATAAATTTCAGTGTTAAAAAAAAAAACCAACCCAAAAAACCCAAAACAAAACAAAGCAAAAAAACCCACTCCAAACATACAAACCCACAGTGCTACTGTGGAGTCATCTCCATTCCATCAATAATATCGAAATTTATCTTTCATTTCCAAATAGCCAGATACTAAGGCACAAAAACTGTTACTGCCTTTTTCTACTGTTTACACAGAAAGTACTGATGATTCTGCTCTGCCCATTTGCAAGTTGAAGCTGTGTATCTACCTACCTCTTACAGAAAAAGAGCCATAAAAGGATGACCATGGTTATGGAGGACAGTGTTGGAAACCACCTGAAATCCTTCAATATGGTATTTAAGGAATCTAGTGAAAAAACATGAGTCATACAAATCAGAGATACAACATCAGTAAAGTTAGAATCTACAGCAGGATATTTAATATATAAAAGTTTTGGATCCTATGTTTTCTTGAAGGTAAAAATAATAACCACCACAAACAAAGGACAGACATCCTGAAATCACAGTCTATAAACCTCATTTGTAAGAAAACCTGGTTTCTTTTCTCCTGTTTCATGAGAAAACTTAAACACATGATTTATTTGGGCAATATGAATAGAGAAAGTGAGTGCAATGGAGTTACATCAGTAAAATATGCTATGTGTGTTTGCAGCAGCATCATGAGAAGAGTAAGGCAGTGATTTCAATCTTAATGAAAGAAATGCGTAACTAGTACAAGGAAAGAGAGGCCTGCACTTAGGTTTTTCTATCCCTTACAGAACCAATCCAAGTAATTATATTAAAACACAACTGGTGACTTGCACAGTACTTGTCACTCAGCATTCAGCAAGAGGAACTAAAAAATTTGCCACTGGACATACAAAAACCAGCATCAAGTTTAAGTAATAGAGTTTTACAAAGATTTAGCGACAACTTTAATGTTAAAGTTGTTAAGAAGATAAAGCATCATGAGTGAGATTAGTCAGAAGTCTTGATTTTCAAACCAATAGCCAATCTTTTATAAATTTGTCACCTAATGAAATCAAGCATCAATTTCGGTTTATACTGAGCAAATAGTATATTATCTCCAGAGAAGTGCTGAATATCGTAACAGTGAGATTCAGATCCTTTACTCCCTTCCTCTCTCACTCTGCACTTCATCTGTAAATAACCGTTTCCACATTTATAAGCTCTAATATGATCCCTGTGGAGATCTCGCTCAGATCTCCTACACATGCCTTACATAAAATGTTGCCTCTCCTCATCACCACACAATCAGCTCAAGCTCAACAAGACTACAGAGATGTATATTTAGCTGTAAAAGAATGAAAGTTAGCACAGCTTATGTTCAGTTATATCATCCTGAAAAATACTTGAGTGAAGAATGGAGCAATTAGTTTGTGCTGAACTGCATGCTGTCCCAATTATATTATCAGTATTCAAGCCAGATAGATACTTAAAACTAGGTTTGATAGTTATACCCAAAAGCAATGCAGGCGGCATGTCCTCATCTATCCAATGACTCTCTGTTTGCGCCTTCATTAGCAACTGCCTGCCACCGAGGCCGATGGCCAGGACAACACCTTCAACTCTGAGCTCAGTTCTACTCCTCATACTGAAACTACCTCCAAGATACTTTTTCGAAATACCACCTCAGATAAAGGGCTTCCTCTGATTCCAACTAAAACATTAATTGAGGCTATTTTGATCTCTGAACTCACACTTGCATAACAACTCTCAATTCTTCACAGCACTTAAAGAAGTAGGGGTTGATAATGCTTGATAGTTTGGGATGGGGGGAGAGGGGCTGCTCGTTTAATAGCTTTTCAGTGAATGTTTCCCAAGTTGGGTATCACAGACAGTTTGTATCTGCAGTAAACTTAGCCAAAGCCATAAACAAACCTATGACAAAAGAAGAGATTTCTAGATAGGAGGATGACCATGCTGCAACAGTATTAACTCAGGGCAAAGAAGATCTAGATTTCATTTCAACATCCATTACAGATTCTCCCTGTACCCTTGACCAAGTGATTTAGTTTCACAGTGTCCATTTCCTATATACATACATGATAGATCATCTCCAAATGTACAGTGAGGACAAATGGAAGACTGCTAAATACTCAGATAATCTTTCAGTATTGAAGGTCTTTCATAGACAGTTACAACATACTGCATAAATATAAATTAAATATTAAGTAGCCAAACCACTGAGGAATTTTATTGCACTCTATTGCATTGCAGCAAAAATTCAGAGGTGTAAACTCATCTTCCATGCCTTACTGAACATAATCACACAGAGCTGAGGAGGACTACAGACTTTTTTCAGTGAGTTCTTAAAAACACCAAACACTTTCTCTTATTTTCATGGATGAGAAAAAACTCAAAACTGTTCAAGGGGCCTTTATCCCAATTTTTAACCTACATACATTCCGGTCAATTTTCAGAACATAGACTTATCAAGCATGAAAGTAAATACATGACTGAGGTCTGAAGGAACTCCAGCCCCAGCTACTTCACTCTTCTGTCCGACCTCGTGAAACAACTCCTACTTTTCTTGCTTACCTTCCACATCTCATATTCTTGGCTCCTTGTGTCAGGATGACCCCTATTAATTCAATTCTTTTTCCAGATCTTTTCAGATATAAAACTGAATTGTAACTGCTTAGTTAGATTTCAACTAGGGTCTCTTAAAAAAACAAACAAACAAAAAACCAACCCCACACTCTTCAGAACACACACAATTTTTGTGTTAAGTGAATGTAAAGTTTCTGTATGCATTGAGCAACACCTAGAGCATCTCCTCAAATCCCTACACATAGAATCGTAGAATCATTTAGGTTGGAACAGACCTTCAAGATCAGTGCTTCCAGAACACCATAAAAACCCTCCAGTATTAGGGGCTTTTTTTCTACAAACACCTTTTTACAATTCTGTTTCTGTCTTCTGTGAGCTCCTAATAACAAGCACTGAACTGAAGAGTTTGTTTTATCTATGTGCCCACTATTTAAATATGAAAAACATCAGTGACACTAACAGCCCTGCTTTCTGTAGGGAAGGAGTTCCAAACTTACTTTACTCACGCATGAACACTGGCAGTAGGACCTCACCCGCTGCACCACCAGAATTGTTTCCAATCCTGCTCCACAAAACCCAAATCCCAGTGCAATGCCCTTATCTCTACCCACTGCCCTATTGTACGGGCTCGCTTGCCTGCATGGAGGAGCCGCCCATGACCAACAACTGTTGGCCTTCTTACCAGCAAGGTCCTGCACAGGATGACAGCGTGGAACGCAGTGATCAGGTTGCAGAGAAAGCGGCTCCCATGTAACAGCAGCAAATCAGGCCAATCCACTGAGCAGAGGAACAGCCTGCATAAAGGCATTTAATTTGTGCAGACTGAATTGGGAGCTGCCATTTCTGCACACTACTACTTTGAAGTGTACCACTAGTGACGTTAGTACCACAGTTTAGAAACCTCTGCTCCAAAAACATAAAACTCTTCCAGAAAAGATGAGCAGAACAGACCTATCAAACATTCCGAAATGAAAACTCCATAGAAGACACCAAAACGCCATTGCCCAGACTGCTGGTGTCATTGTATTTCTCTACAGAATTTAAATCTCGCAGTCTAAGGTACATAGCCTTTTACTTATTAAGATGACTATCAAAACATAAAATCTTATGCTTCTGGCTGCACAAGTCTGCTTAAAGGCAGAAAAACATAAAAGCAAGGAATTTTAATGTCAGTCATTTTTTTCAAGGGAATGCTAAACAGCAAGCAAAACAAAATTTAAAAGCTTTTAGAATTGTTTCTGTGCAGATTTCAGCAGAAACATCCAGATCGAGTGCTTAGCTAGCATGACTGGAAATTAAAAAAAAAAAATTAAGAGATGGGGAAGAAACTGCTCCCCCACCCATCTTTCCAATGTGGCAGCATTTCCTATTTCCTAACAGCTTGTTCTACTGTTTCTCTCTCACATTTGTAAACAGAATTTAAATCAAAGAATGCTGCTATTCTTTCTGTTCTACAAAAGCAGCCATTACTGATACAAGTGTGTTGCTTGGGACGCTCTTATTAACTTTTTCCTTCGCGATACCACTCTTCTTTCTTGTTCTGGGTTTCTTCGTTGGGTGCACAGGTAGCATCCAAGTGAATGAGATATCAACTGTAGAAAAAAGTAAATGGCATTTTTGTTCCTTTTTTTTTTTCCTAGTTAATTTCTGCACTGTTCTTTTTTTTTTTGTCAGTCCTTCCTGGTAAGACAACAAATTCATGCTCTTATAAAAGAGGTATGAGTAGTTGTTGCCAGGTGACTGGCATATAACTGATAAGAGTCCAATTAGCCAAATCTTCTCATAAGCATAGCTATATTATGGAAGTAACAAAGAAAGAAGAATAAAAAATTGTTTTCTGGTTCAAGGTCCCCTTTGATTTGGATTTGCTTTTATTGTTACTTTGATTGCAGTTTTGCTTCCCTTCCCTATTGCAGAGAAAGCAAATACCTGTGTTTTCTTCCACAGTGTCTAGCTTGCAACACCCGTCTCCTTAATTAACCACTCCATAGTGTGCAGAGAGGGTTTGAAAGACTTAAGGCCCTGTTCTGCTCTGACCTACCATGCTAAACCTACTGACGTCAGGTGAAATTAGGTCAGCATAAAAGTGCTAGTGAAGGGGAATAAAATCCTGTCTCTCATTTCTCTCCTTGAAACAGCAACCAAATCAGGGGCATTATTTTCAGTCTTCCATCCTGTATGGTTGCGGTAATTTGGATTTTCTTCTACTTAGCTGAGCAAGTGTGGGGGAGGAGGAGGAGGAGGAGGAGGAAAAGGTACTAATCTCTTTAGAAAGCAGCACTTGACACCAAGTGTGTAGGTGATAATGACTACTTCTATGGAACTGACATAATACCAAGCATTTACAGTATAGTGAAACTTTGCTGTAAGAGGAGCGGAGGTCCACTGAAGCGACTAATTCATTATTTTTATTCTATCACACCATAAGAAAGCCACAGTATGATTAACTCTAAACTGATTCTACAGTTGTTCAAACATCCATAGTGAGAAATGACAGTAGTGTATCAGCCCACTTGGGTGACCAGAAGAGAAGGTACAGTTCACCTTTCTTCAATTCTCCAGAAAGACTGAAAATGTCAGCTATTAAATTAAAAAAACAGAAAGGAAGAACGCACATTCTTCCGTGCGGAATGAAAAAACCCTCAAGTGTGGCAAGTAGCAAATACACAGGAAGCAAATTTAAAATTAATCACAAGATGAACATTCCCCTGCTCCCCACATGTCTCTCTTCTACATAATTAAGCTAAAACTGTCCTTACAGAGGGAAAGAAAGCTGCATTAGCTTTATTTACATATAAACAATTATGCAACTGTAAACATAACTCACACACATACGAGTTATTGGAGAAAGCATCAACACAGCTATAGCTATTGACTATACTTTAGATCTGCTCTTCAGAGCCAAGTAGCAATTACAGTTTCTTTCACCTTGGGAATTTTTAAATATTCCCCTCTTTATTTGGACTAACTTGTGTCATTCCTATTTCCAATACACTAAAAACTGTCTCAGGTTTTGGGTTTGGTTTTTTTTTAGCCTGGACCAAGGCATATTTGCACAAAGTGTGCCTGAGCAATAGTACAAAACTAAAAATTAACTAGGAACATGCAACTTTGTACAGCCTACCATAAAATGCCACTAATGGTACAGCAATACTGCCTGAACCATGTCCTTTTTTGAAATCTACAGATGTTTGCTGGAGAATTGTACACGTTTCACCACAGCAAACCACACATTTACCACAGTAAAACCAAGTAAAAATACTAATGCAAGACTCTTTGCTAAAGCACAACTTGTTTCGAGGCAGAATTTCCCTCTGATCCTTCCTATTTTACTGTTCAGATATTGCTTTTGCCCAAGATATTGGCCTCCATTCTTTACTCCCAACTTGCATCTCTAAGTTTTATTGCACTATTGTGTTATTTGGCACATGAAGAATGAGGTTAAGTGGTAAATTATTACCTTATCTTTGCAAGATGAATTAGGCCTAGACACAAAGGTGCCAAAAGTAATTATCATATTAGATGAGGAATGGTAAGAATCACAAAGTTAACCTCTGCACAACTATTGCACGTAGAGCTGTATATTTGCTCAAGCTCGTGAAGTTTTTATACACTCAGGTTCCTCAGTCGTAAATGACAAATAAGCCTCGTCATCCACATTAATGTCTTTGTGAGAGTCACACTGCTCTGTTATCCAAGAACAATCTCATGACAGAGAAACTGTGTGAATCTGTTTCATTTAATTTTTCTGCTTGGATACAGGTTCTACAGGTTCCTTGCAATGCTGTTTTACAATGCAAACCATCAAGTATTTTAATTTTGAAGCTAAGTAGCTCTTTTACCCAGCAACAGTACCATAGAATGGAGCACACCCAAGCAGTTCTAACAACTGCCAGAGAGAGCAGTGCCACATCCTCCTCCTCAGGTGCAGGCTCCCCCTGCTGCCCATGTGTGACCACTGGAGCTTGTTTTGACCTCAGGAAGAGACATTTCAGAAAGCAGTTATCTATGGAAAACTTATTTCAGTCTTCCCTAAGCTCCATTTAAAAAAAGAAGCTTCTGCTCTTTTTCCTTCTGTAGCCAGCTCACTGCAGGACTAAATGCAAGAAAGAAGTGATTGTCAGGGAGAAGGAAATGGGATTCTTTGTCTACTTTTGTCAACAAATATTCCTTCATGGATCTTAATTTCAACTACAGGACATTACCACTGCCCAAGTGAAAGCATGCTGATAGCCAATCAGCTACAGGAAATAAGAAAATCTTGAATGGAAGCTAACTGATGCAAATCTCAGATTTGCAAATTTAAGATCACAAAGACACAAAACTTTTGATTTTGCTTTCTGCAACAATGACTTCTCTTAAAACAAAGAAACAAACAAAACCCCACAGGTTAGGGGAATTGAAGAACTGAAGCTTTTCCTTTTGTCATGGTTTAACCCCAGCCAGCAACCAGAGTACCACACTGCCACTTGCTCACTCCCCCCCTCTATGACAGTCAAAACCAGCACACCTTGTCATGCAAATGTAGTTGAAAGTGCATTAACCACAGAACATTCATAGGGTATTAAAACCACATGCTAAAATTACATGCAATCTTATGCTATGTTTGCTGTCCCTGGAAAGAATGGAGCACATCTACTATATAAGTAGTTCTTTTAACAAAATCAGCTACTGATCCCATTTTTTAAAGTTCAGATAGGCAGCTAGTGAGGAATGAAACTTCAAGCACTCCCACTAATCTAAGTGTTTCTCCTTCAACCTTAGCGTCAGCTTTATGTGGTTCATTGGCTTCTTCCACCCTAGAGCTGTGGCTTCCTTGCAGCCCAGGTTGGACTCAGATCAGCTCAAAGATGAGCAAGTGCAAGAGCTGGTGCAAGGCAGGACTGGGACCATGACTGCAAGAGAAGTTGAAACCAGAAAGGCCAATATCCAGGGTTTTTTATCAGCCGAAGCTGTGATGGAACAGCAGCCCACGTCAACCCCACCAGACCTTACAAACATAACATTGCTCAAGGTAAATAATTACCTTCCACAAAAAAGTAATTATTCCATCAATAATGATTCCTCACTGACCGCAGAGTTTCTCCAATTTCAAGCTATTAAACTCAGTTGTAATGTCCCAGTGGAGCACATCTATATGTAGTGCATATTTGCTGTGCAAATCAAACATAAATCACTTTTGCTCAGGAAACTATATGGTTTGCACAGGTGCCAAAAAGTGAGTTTCCATATCTCTCAGAAGTTATAGCCTCTTTTTCGAGTTAGCTGTCACACCTTTTTACTAATTTTTCCAACAATAGCAAATAAAAAATATATTGGGATAGTCTCAACTGTTAATGAAGTTATGTGCTCCCAGCCATTAATATGTTCCTCTCAGCACCTTTTATACCATGTATTTATAAGCACCACTTGGATCAGTAAAAAAAAAAAAAAAAAGTCAATTGCAAAATCTATAATAGTTCTCAACAGGGCTGCAAAACTGTTAAAAAGGTTCCCTAAATCCTATTTTTTAAATCCTTTTTTAAAATTGCTACACTAATATCAGCGATAGCGAAACAGTTTCCCAAAAGCCAAAGAAATGTCACACTGGTGTTTAAAAATCCAAACAGTTAAGAAGCAGTTAAGCTATTACACACATTTTTGGGAGGAGAAGCCAGCAGTACTGGAGGTGATGTGGCTGCTTTTCTAAGAGTAGCTGCTAAATTAACTCTATGCAGCAGACTTTCTCTGTTACAGAGGTGCCTGCACAGAGCCAAATTTCACTGCCCTGTCATGAGGGTCTTTGGACTGGGCAGGTCCTCCTGCCAGGTTAAAGCAAGAAGTTGACATTTGTATATTGTAGTCTAGTGTTGTGACTCACTTGTGGCTACTAAGATTTTTGACAGATTTGGGGTGTATCTCGCAGCCAGGCACCATAATCTTTCTGTGAATTCCGCTTTGCCCTGCCACTGAAGAGATTAGAGGCAAAGTATTCTCTGATGACAGGAGGAACGTAAGAGCCACTCTAAGCACAGAACAGCAAAAAGATGGATGAGCTTTTAAAGCTTCTCCTGCATTTGAGTTTGGGTTGTTCATAGTTAAACTGCTTTAAATTGAATTAAAGAATACTATGTATTATATACAGATATTGTAAAATACAAGACTGAGTAGCAGCCTGTACAAATTCCTAAACACCAAAATTAATCCGTCACCTTGCAAGGTCACTATCAACACCGGAGATAGTGATAGAGAGCAGCTCTGGAAAAATAATAGGTGATGGAAATCCAGAATGAGTAAATAAATCAACAGCTAAATATTGCTTTCTAGGAGATTATATTTTTGTTTAGATTATATTCTGCTATGTAAGATACCTTTTCAGTAGGGAACAAGGTCATGAATAATATTGCTCTACCCAACTAATAGTAAATAAAACACAGAAATTTAGCATAGTGGATAGAAAGAAATTTGCTAAATTTTTTTCTGTATCACTCACATAAAATAATGAAACTATATAAACACTTCCTCATATAACATTCCTCTGAGCGCATATCTTTTCTGATATGCATGTACCATTCTAAAAATATTTTCTGTTTTTCCCTTTAGCCATCAGCTGAAATTAATATCCCCTAATCCTTTCCAGGTATAAAATTAAAATCAGAAGAGAAATGCAATTTCAAGAGAGTCCCAACAGCCCTTCTGAAATCCGCTGTGCTGACAAACAGATGTCAAAAACACATTAGGAGATTTTTGACCTTTTGCTCTTTCAAATCAGTTGCAGTAAAGACATAGGTCATCTTGCAATAGGAGTTCTCCCCATAAGAGAGTTCGCATAAAGCATTAAGAATTTCTTCTAGGAGAATTTCCTTTTATTCCTGAATAAGAGTTAAAGCACTACTTTAGAAAAAGATAAGAAACACAAAAATGAAATTTTAAAGCTCTATTAGAAAGAGCTATTAAATCCTGGATTGCAGAATTATTCAAAATCTACAAATGGTATTGTGGTCAATAATGTCTCATCTATCAAAATTCACACAACACAACTCCCGCACCAAATGATTTACAGTCTAATTTACAACAGACCCTTATAAGTTCATTTAACAAACAATTAGAGGTAGAAAAATAGCAGAATAATCCCTGTGAATGTACTTAAGACATGGAAAGAATCACTGAGATCTCGTGGCAGAGTTCTTTTTCTTCAAATTAAGTTTGTGGGTGCTGGTCTCTTCTGTCAGGTGGCTGGAGATAGGACAAGAAGAAATGGCCTCAAGTTGGGGCAGAGGAGGTTTAGATTAGATATTAGGAAACATTTCTTTACTGAGAGGGTTGTCAGACATTGGAACAGGCTGCCCAGGGAAGTGGTTGAGTCACCATCCCTGGAGGTGTTCAAAAAGT
Organism: Haliaeetus leucocephalus; assembly: GCF_000737465.1. Lineage (NCBI taxonomy): Eukaryota > Metazoa > Chordata > Aves > Accipitriformes > Accipitridae > Haliaeetus > Haliaeetus leucocephalus. The sequence goes on from NW_010973420.1 coordinate 3,830,875, forward strand.
GTGTAGACAAGGCACTTCAGGACATGGTTTAGTGGGCATGGATGATGGTTGGACTCAATGATCTTGAAGATCTTTTCCAACCTAAATGATTCTATGATTTTAAGTTGCTTTGGTTAGCTAACCTCCGTTTGATGGGGAATTAACAGGTATGGTGTTCAATGAAATTCTATAAATACTGTGAATTACAACATTGACTTAGAACTTCATGGGACTGACACTGTAAACTTACTGGTAAGATTTCCTTCAATTCATGAAAGTATTATTAGAAGAAAAATCTCTCTCTTACAGCAATACATTACTTAGATATGAGCAACTCATTTTATTGCAGGTGATAACCACAAACTGCAGCTGTGCTATAATGCATAAGGACAAAATTGATCCTTCTTGAGACCAGTTCCTACTTTCCATACAGCAAACCTGAATACTTGTCCACTCTAATTTTAAAGACCGACTGAAAGACCAACCTTTGCAAATCAGGCTACTCTCTCTCACCATTCATCAGAGCGTCTCCAATTCTACCTGCACTATAAGAAGTCACGATACATGACTTCATATTTGGTAAAGATGACTTTGTAGTTTCCTTTTACATACTGCTCCACTGGTAAACAGAGGATTTAATTTTTTTAAGATAATCGATCAGGCATTTTTTTAAGTGGTACATTAAATTAAGAAATCAAATATACCAATATTGTAAGAAGAAAAAGTGCAGGAAATACGTGGGAACTTATTTTCCCTAAATCCAAACTTTCTTTCATCCATTTATGCTGCATGTATATATATCATCATTCAAAAAGCAGGAGCACACCAAGTGTCACAGTCATTTTCCTCGTATGAAGACAAAGTTATTCCTTTCTCTGAGCACGCTTTCTCTTTGCTCACCTTTAAGCATTTTGTCAGGACACATATTACCTACAACAAACATGTCCCGAATGGAAGGAGAGCTGTGAAAAGAACCAGAACATAAGAAGTACTAAAGGAAAATACTTATGACAATATTTCTGCCAGACTTGGAACTACCATCTGCTCACAAAAAAAGTGAATATTCATAACTGACTGATCAAACTGTGCAAGCGTACCATCTCATTTACCTCACCAGGACTTTTGCCTGGATTGAGTTATATCTGCAGCCTATAAAGAAACAAGAAAAATAGGGCTGTAGAGCGATTACACTAAACCCTTAAAACTATATTATTCACAGTTGAGTGAAAAAGATAAACTGATTATTAAAATTGTATTTTTATACATTACTTCTTCGTACATTGAGAAATTCGAATTATTTCTCAGTAATCAACAAGGAACTAAATCCGGTGTAACAGAAGTTTCATTAAATTCATTCACTGTTCATTCAAAGCTGTAGTAAACTTTTTTCAATATACTACTTTATTTTGATTATATATGAGGAAAAGTGCATTGTAGTTTTAGGATTTTGTGTCTGTACTTTAAAAATAGCTGTCATGTTATTATCATAGTATTTTCTCTTCCTCATAATGTTGAATTTTACACACCACATAACAGACTAGCAGCAACTTCAAGCCAGTACCCACAGCAATAAAAATAAAACTACTGTTAATCAATGCAAAAGATTTACATTTTTTCCAAAATCACGTTTCATAAAAAGCCTAACTTCTCTCATTGGAAGGTTAACTTCTCTGATTATCTTTTTCCCAGAAACCTCACTCCATACAGCCCTCCTCCAAGAACACTAATGAAAGACCTGTCCTCTCCCTTTCTTCATCCTTCCAAACCAGTAAAAAAAATAAAAACCAAACAACAACCTGAACCACTTTTGAGAGCAGTTTCTTCTGCTTCAATGTGTGAGAACATATGCAGATCTTATCTTTTGCCTTGCTGCAGTTTTAATTTTATTTTAGCTGGTTTGGATCATTTTATCTTCAGGCGCTGCAAACATCTGTGGCTGAAAGCCAAGGGTGAGTTTTGATACTGCCCACAGAATTTCCTCCATTTCACAGTTAGCTGATCACCATTCACCACTCCTGAGCTCCTTCCTTGTTTTTCCCTACTGTATTTTTAAAGTGTGTTCTTTCCAAATAAATCCAGATGACAGTCTCCTGTTCAAGTTTTATGGATTTTCATTTAAATAGGCAGGTGGAGGAGGTATATAAACTAGCATTTCCCCATTCATTTTATGTAAAGTCATATCTAAGATGATGCGTGCACCACCAAAATAGCTGTTCAAAATGAATCATTCATACCAGCTTCCAAATTCTTGTAACAGATAAGGATTGAACCACCATTGCAAAAACTTTGAGAATGTCTTATAATAAGAGAGAGCATTTCGTAAGCACAACGCAATGTGGGAATGCAAGGTAAGAAAAAAATCTAAATTATGCATTTTTAATTTATAGTATGAAAATAATCTATGGTTTACTAAAATTTGACTACAGAAGTAACAAAAGCCTTGTTACACACAAGATTTATGAAAAAAATGAAACACGCTCAAAAGGGTCAAGACTTCTATAGCAAAATCAAAGGATTAAAAGGAGACTCCAGATGGGAAAAGCTTCAGTTGTTTTCTAAGTTTTAAATCTTACTATACCTTAGCTGGTGATTAACTGTAATAGTGTATGTACAACAGGCACACGAACACCCGTGTGTATTTATATGCATGCATGTGCAAAAAACCCCCGGTGTTTTAAAGTTCATTAATATTCAAAATGCTTATGATGATTTGGGGGAGGATTTTCTGTTTCTGCCATTTTTCTTTCACATACATATTGCAATAAAATTATTTTTTCAGGTTTGCAGGGTGTCCTTTTCTCCTCCTTTCTCTTTTTCTTTTCTTTTTTAGCAGTGCATATTGTATTGAAATTAATTCAGAATCCATGAAGACAAGATAGAGAATTCTCTGATCCTTAATAATCTTGTGTCTTAACTACTGCAATCTCCTCTACTTTAGCCTTTGCAAATGCCAATTTGCTAACCTTTAATTCTGTCCTAAAATGCTAAAACAATTGTGCTGGCTCTTTACTTTGATTACATCAGGTGGATTTTTTTCCTTCTTTTCCTTTCTTTTCTTTCTTTCACAATCACATCAAACAACGCCTGACTATTACAGTCTTCCATGAGCTGTTAATCTGGAGCTATACATGCCTTTGTTCTGCAGTGATCTCCTTCACCGCCCAATTACCAGATTTTTCAACAACCATGAGCTAGTCTTATCTCTTCATAAAAGGCAATCCCACTAACCTGCAAAGTCCACCAACCAAGCTCTGTCAAATCTCTCTTCAAAATTCAGTGGTTCTCTGATGACTACAAATGATCCATTTCTGATCATTATAAACTCTGGTTCAGATGCAACTTCAGACTCACTCAGTCTCTCATGAACTGGTTACAGAAACAAGAAGCTACCTTCTTGCTAAAACTCTTTCCATAAAGAAAGGATCTGCTCCTAGCCCTTGTCAGAAACTATATATAACCATTTGCCTTTCCTAATTTTCAGGAAAGCTACTTCACGGTATTTGAAAAAAAAAAAAGCTTTTGAGAAAGCTAAGACTCAGCACCACCTTTAATCTCACCACCTTGCAAAGTATGTGCTTTATTTTCATTTCATCTCATCCATAAATAAGAAAGTAGAAATGCATGCACTCTTAAAAGAAAAGGGAGGAAAAATAAAAGAGCTTAGTTGTTGTAAGTTAAGTCTATGCCCATTGGGCACAGATTTCATTTCCATTTCCATGAAGTTTCTCAAGCAAGACTGACAGAGACGTTTACAGTGGTGAATCATGCTACTCCAGAAAGACCGTGTGCCATTTCTCTGGGGACCTGTGGGATGGTGGAAAGAGGAAGAATTCCTCAGTGGTGAGCTCGGGGGGTGGGGGGAGATGACACACACCACCAAAAAAAACCCAAACCAACCACCAAAAAAACGAAAATGAGCCCCACCTCATGAGAGTAGGGCCGGCATCTTGGAACAAAAGTAACTGGGAGAAGTGGGGGCAGGGAGGACCCATCAAGGTCATCCTTACAACTTTTTCCAGTAGTGCCATGGACTGTTTCATAAATAGCTTTCTGCTGCCTAATACAAGCAGTTCATAAAGACTAATATGGACGCACCTCCCTTCACATTGTCATTTATATCCCAGGGGCTAGGTTTGGTTAGGAAGAGTAAAGATAAAAGTATCAATAAAGAATATAAAAAATTATTCTTTGCTCTTTTTTTTATTAGGCATTACTCCTCAGCAGCCCTTTTTCCAGCAGCCTCACTGGCAAACATCAGATGAATTACTGCGTGCCAGACAGCAGCAGTTTTACCTACGATACCACTTCATCTCTGGTACATAGCTCACACCAGCTGCTCCAACAGAATTCGGCACAGAGAAACAAAACCATTTCTTCTCTTTCCTCCTACAGTTTTTAAGTTATACATCTGTAGTTGCCAAGTCCCTTTTTTGATGCTGGAAATCCAGTGCAATTTACATTTGCTTTCATATACAAGCATGCTTCTTTTTATCACACTCTAACATTTCCACGGTTTTTATCCTTGTTCCAGATGATGTTGATGGAGAGAAGAAACTACCCACTACAGATGAGGTGTTGGACAGCTGTTCCTGTGATTAAAAGTTGGTTTTTTTTTTAAAATTGAGTATGGAAAAGTCCATTTAATGGACAACAGCAAGATACATATTTGCATTTATAAAGCCAATAGTTGGTGTAATTTATAGTTCTCTTCCATTCTAATCTGAGCAGGAGGATTCACAGTATGTCACTTCCATGAAGATTTAATAGGGAGCGGTAAACCTCTGCTTACATTCTCATTTTTAAAGAGGTCCTTAAAAATATAATAGCTTCTAAAATAGAGATTTAAAGTTGCTGCAAATGACATTAAGAAAATGTTCACCAGATTCAGAATAAAAACTTTGATCTATTCTATATTCTAACCCAATTCAGGTAAGTCACTCTGAACTGAGCCTTGGCATTTTCAGTGCTCTTTCACTTTCAGGGAAGGGAAGGGGAAAAAAAACCACCGCAAACCCAAAACAAAACAAACCCTAAAAAATCCAGTCTTCCACCACACTCCCTTGTGCTAAATTTAGTACCACTTCAGTACTGGTACCAGGAACAGGCACCAAGTGATTTGGGCCAATATAAACTAGAAGCAGCAATTTTTATATCTATCAGATGATTAAGTTTTGCAGGACAAGCAAATGATAAGTAAAAATTCCATAGCAGCTAATCAAAAACAAAATTTGAGGAAGCAGCAAAAAGCTCATAATGAAGAAATATATTCCACCACAGGTGGCAGGAAATTGTAGCTACTGATAACAAGTGTTATGGGGCTCAGGCAAAGAAAGAAAATCAGCACAAGCATGAAGGCAAAGTAGTGATAGCACCAAAGGAAAAAAGCCTCAGAGCACTCTCCAGAAATCTATCATGAGAATCAAATGAAAAGTAGTAAGTAATAAATTTGCATTTTCTGTAAGACCTTGCATTTAAACACATTCTTAAATATTTTGTGAGTTTAAGTAGCTGGCTGCAGACCATGTGTTGCTTGCATACATAAAAAACAAAGCATCACTTCACTCAGTGCTGAAGCACCGACATCTGCAGAGAGAGATTACTGCGAAATCTGAAATGAGCCCTAAGAATAAGTCACTCGGTCCATCCAAACAGACAGTGCCAATGATTGAGAATCCAAAAAATTCAAAACCTGTGTCTCAGAATACTACAGAGACAAGTAAGGAACAAAGATGTGAGGAGCCCGAAGTCAGGGCCCAGCCCGAGGCACAGTGTGGCCAAATGACTGGGGGAAAGTAGCAAGAGAGGTCTCATCTTGGATCAGTCACAAACTCTTCTCCAGTTTCATTTGCTTTTCTGAAAGACTCTGCGGCCTGGGGAGAGATGTAGGAAGTGCAGTGGGTTACACAACTCTGCAAAAGCTGGAAAGTACCAAATACCCATTCTAGAAAGGCATTAATATTACTGGCTTAGATGAACTCTCCGGGGGAAAAATGGATAGGATTGCAATAGAAGATGATTGGATCATCAACTGAAAGCAAACAGAGAATTTACCTACTTTGTTGATGTAAGAGTACACAATTCTGTGAAGTCAATGGAACTCTAACAGCCATGGGTAACAGCAGGCAAAACACTTAAAATTTAAAGCAGCTAAACAAGGTCCACAAGCAAAATATACATTCTCATAATAATAAGGAAAAAAGGGAACTTGTATTTTGTCTAAAAAGAGCTAAGCCTGATCTCAGCAAGGAGCTACACTTGCAGGGGAAATTGAAAAAGAGGGGAGAAGAGCACCAAAGTAACTGAGAAGATTTTCCAGCACCCAGGAAAGCAGTAAAACAAAATCAGCTGGGAAAAAAAAAAACCCAAAACAAAAAAACAACAATCCAGGCTCTGTTGGATATATTCAGTTCACAGTTTCTCCCTGAAAAGGAGAAATTTAACACAGGAATCAGGGAGAAAGTGGAGGAATCAGCAAAGCAGGCTCAGGTGGGGTCATGAAAGGAAACCTTCACTTTTCCATGGGATCAAAAGACTTAAACTATGCAAAAAGCAAATGCTTCTCTTTCCCTTTAAGGGATAAATTTGTATAATGTAGTATGCTATAAGTGTCAAGCAAGATTTGGCACATAGCCTTTGAAATACAGTGAATAAAGACAAATGTTAACACATCTCCTTTGTGAGATTTAGTTTCTACGTATTAGCATTTGAATTGTACTCAGCACTCTGTGGTGTCACATTAAGAAAATACACATTTGTATGCTTTGTATTAGGAGAAACCAGCAGAAAAGCATTAATCTGGGCTCTGAGAAGTCTAGGAAGAGAGAGAAGCCAGTAAAAATCCAGTAGCATACCTACAAAATCTGTACCATAAAACAGCCTGCCAAGAAAAAAACCTAAAGCAACAAATAGCAGACACGAATTTCACATTCATGGAGGGCATCTGTTAATTGATTGCAAGCAATTTCTGGGTATTATCAAGGATTGTTTCAAAGGGAACAGAAATTTGTCATTTGCAGCTACTCTCCGGAGCATGTTATCTTTACTCAGAGAAGGAAAATATGCTAAACAGCACCTGTAAGAAGCTCCTGTTATGCCATACAGAGATAGCCAGTGAACAAATTTCTGAACAAATGTTTTTTCTCAGTGACATTACTGAGCAATGCACTATACAAAGGCCTCTCAGAACATACAACTAACCATTTAATTTTGGTCAAATGCCAAACCTCAAAGCAGCTACTTTAGTGACATCGCAGCAAATCCAGTATATAAAGAGGAAAGACAAAATTAAAATTATCCCCAGCATGTAAAACTAAAATATATTATTGACAAAACAATTATAAAATAAATATTAAAAAAATAATTTCAATTCTTGCTATACAGTTTTTACCTTTTTAATAATATTCAACATTTCCAAAATAATTTTAAATCAGAAAAGTATATCAAAAGTAATAAGGAAGAAAAAAATAATTACATCAGTAATACAGTATTAAAATATGATTTTAAAAAAAAAATTAAAATCTTTCATTTGTGTCCTAATCTATAAAAAATTCCATGGAAACTTAATTTCCCTGACATGCCAGGAACTACGCTGCCTAGCTCACACAGCCGTACAGAAGTCAAATCATTAGATTAGGGCCAGGCTGTCATTTATATTCAAAGTTAGTAATGACAGCTACTGAGTAATTAGTCCCCTTTTCTCCAGTCACTTGAGCATTTACTGAAGTCTCACCTGATTATTCACTCTTCCTAACCTTACTCCATTTCTTAAAACCATCTGGAGCACAAACACCCACTGTACTCTTTATCAAAAGATAAAAATGGCATACATACTGTATAGAAAGGAAAATCAGCTACTTGAACTGAAGGGGTTTGTGATTTTTCAACAGCTAGTTCACACCAAGACAGATGAGAAATATTTAAACCACGGGCTGACAGTCAATAATAAAAAAAATAAACTGAGTTTATATATTAACTTCCTGTTTAATACATTTGAATCTAATGAATGACTTGGACAGCACACACAACACATAGAATTCAGCAGCAATACATTCAGTTTTTTCTGTTAAAAAAAAAAATCCTTAATTTTATTCCATTAAAATACCATAAACTTTTTTGGCTTTTTTTGTTTCCACATTGTATTTTAATATGTTGCCCAGGAGAGTCATTATACCATGATGTTTAGTCAACAGAATACATGGAAACAGGTTTGCACAGACATGCTAGATAACTTCTCAGGGCCATGGTTTCCATCACCTATCAAATAGAGATAACAATGCATACTTTTTCTAATGCACTTCAAGGTTTACTGATGAGAAGTCCTATGCAAGAGCTAGATATTATCTACCATTACCCTCTCACTGAATATAGTTATGTTGTAATATTACCATTACTGACCTCATAAAATAACATAAAATTGACATTAAGTAGCAATTGTATGATTAGAAAATGTCAGTAACATCAGATAGTAAAAAAGATTATTTAATTAAAGGAAGTTTGATTTTCAAAGAGTTCAGACATATTCACAGATACCTATATTTTTAATTTAGTTGTGCAAAAAAAGATTACTGTACAGGTAATTGTAGATACAGACGTACTCTACTTCTGCACAACTTTTCTGAATTAATAACATATTGACATCTAACAAGTGAAAGAAAATGGAACCTACTCTTCTTCCCCTTCAAAACATAGGGGACAAACCCAGGAAAAGTAACACAGAAACGGATAGATGGGACTGTCTCTGACATCAAACCTATAAACCAAATTTTGTTGACATATAGGCAATCGTTTGGGATGAGCTGATGTATAATTAGTGCGCACCATAGCTGTGCTGAGAGTTGTCATGAAGTGAGACTAGTAATCCCATGCTTTGCTGTTACAGCTATTTTCCTCCAATGTAGATGGAAGAAGTTGCAAGAGAATAGTTTGCCAAAGGTCATCGTAACTATCTGAAAAGCCGAAAGTTTCAGTGGCTTCACTAGTGCCCTGCATTTACAGGCAAGACTGTGGCTGCATCTGGTGCTGAAGCTGAAGCCATTTCTTCAGCTTCTTCATTCTCAGTTACAACTGATACTTAATTTTTGAGTAGTACAGAAATAAAATAGCAGCCCAAAGTATCTTCCTTAATAACTTAGATAAACCACAAGAATGATAAAACAAAACTCTGAAGGATTTAATATGGGAATATCTTTAGGAGAGGACGATAGTTGCAGTTACCTTTGTGAAGAAATAATCCTTATGTGCTCCCGGCCTCACCTGACAAAATCCCACAGTCAAAGTAGTGGTACCCCCCGTTCAATGTATTGACCTGGTTTCGGCTGGGATAGAGTCAATTCTCCTTCTAGTAGCTGGTACAGTGCTGTGGTTTGGGTTCAGTAGGAGAAGAATGTTGATAACACACTGATGTTTTCAGTTGTTGCTGAGTAGCATTTAGACCAAGTCAAGGATTTTTCAGCTTCTCATGCCCAGCCAGCAAGAAGGCTGGAGGGGCACAAGACGTTGGCACAGGACACAGCCAGGGCAGCTGACCCAAAACGGCCAAAGGGGTGTTCCATACCATGTGATGTCATGCCCAGTATATAAACTGGGGGGAGTTGGCCTGGGGTGCGGATCGCTGCTCGGGAATTAACTGGGCATCGGTCAGTGAGTGGTGAGTGATTGCATTGTGCATCACTTGTTTTGTATATTCCAATTTTTATTATTATAATAATTATTATTTTCTTCCCTTCTGTCCTATTAAACTGTTCTTATCTCAACCCACAAGTTTTACTTTTTCTTCCCAATCCCTCCCACCCAGTGGGATGTGGGAGAGAAAGTGAGCGAGCGGCTGCGTGGTGCTTAGTTGCAGGCTGGGGTTAAACCACAACAGTTATCTAAAGCCTGTGTTAAGACCTAACCAGAACAGAAGCCTTGTGGTCATCGGTGGAAACAAGCAACATCTTATGTAAATGCAATCTCAATTTTGGTTCGAAGGCAAGTTAAACAATGAAATCCAGGGATAGTTAGATATACCTTATAGTTAGACTCTTAGTCCATTATACCTTTCTAGAACAGTATTTGAGAGGCTAAAGGCAGAGCGTTCTTTAGGAAGGTTTGTTTAGAGGTTTTGCATTTTTTTATTTTTACAAGCATACTAAATTATGTGATTGTGCCCGGCAGCTTGCCTTCCACAACAGAAATGAAAATTATTGTGTATTATATTAAGAAATAGAGAAAATGATGGTATTTAAAACTCTTCGTATTTCTTTGCAAAAGAAGTACAAAAACCTTGGGGAGGCTTTTTTTTTTTTTTTTTAATAGCTGAATGACTAAGAAAGTTCCCTCTCTAGTAAGTCTGTCAGCTTTTCAGTCTCTTACAGACATTTCAATGTCTGACAAATAGATTATAGACTACTTGTTCTAAGAGTTTTTGAAAAAAATGAAGCTTGAATCTCCAGTATTTTGAAAGACAAGAGCAATATTTGGTCTGCACAGCTTATAGCACCTATTAAAACCTTCATTAAAGCAACAGTGCCAAACTACTGCAGTCAAAAACTGATGTCAGTAAGAAGTAATGCTTAACACACTGCAGTAACCTGATGTTACAGTTACCCATATGGTCATTATGGCCATGTTTTCATTCTGCTCTATATTGAAAAAATATAGGCACTAAGCAGAACATTTTAATATAAGTTAGATTAGTTTTAGTTAAAAGAGCCTATCAAACATTTACACGTAGGTGAGAACTATAGGTACACTTATCACCCTAGTGGAAATTCATCTGGAAGTTATTAGTGACAAAAAAGAGCAAATCCTTGAATAATTTCTATCCACATTACATTACATGATATTTTGAATACATTAAAGTTGTGCAAGTGCCATTTTGTAGAATATAATACTTTTTATAAATTTCATAATACAACAGTTACTTTCATCTTCTTAACATACAGTATAAAAGCAAATGAATAATCTAAAACAAGTTCATACAGTCTTCTTCACAGCAGCTATACAGAACTTAAAGCTATATGCTATGAAAAGCTTCCTTAATTACTCATAGAAAACTTGCAAAGCTGTTTTATCAGTGCAGTTGTTATTAATTTCTTTGTGTTTTTCACATCAAGTTTTGTCTTCTTTCTTCTGCACGTGTCATAGGAGAGGAAGTGAACAGAAAAAGACACCCAATATGATAGGGCACTCTTGTAAAGTTTCTGTTTCCTATGTTTACTTGTTAAAAAAAGAGCAAGTGTGATCCTTTTTCTTTCCTAGTAACATGCTACCAAATCTTATTACCATACTGGGAATATAATTATTGCTGTCATAAAGCAAATTTGCTCAGACATCTTCTTGTAATCATAAAAATCAAAAGTAATCTTATACTTTGCTGTACAAAACTCTATTTAAGAGTAAATACTTATTAATTTTTCTTTATTGGTTCTACTACTTTGAAAGCCCAACACTTAATTTAGTAGGTAGTGAGTGCTGTTTCCCCTTTTTCTATAACAGTTTGAATATTATACCTCATTTTCCCTTCTTGGTTAATGAACTTTCAGTAACAAGAGATGTAATATATGGAAATACAGATTGTACATTTATTGTATCACCACTTACAAGTCACTAGAACCACTTAGTTTTCAACAGAAAATCGAGAATAAATATCAGCTTTTTCCTTTCACTTAAAAAAATAACGGAATCTTCATACGTTCAGAGCAAGTAGAGCAACTTCATTTTAACATGGTTACAAAGTTCAGCCAATCCAAGCTGCCTGACTTCTAGTGCAGTTATGACTAAAGAAATGCTTGAAATAATCTGGTGCTGCCCTGTACCTGATAGCGTTACTTGGATTCCTGCTAGTCTAAGTGGAACATAATGTAAATTTATTGCCTCCAATATTTAACAATTGAAAAAACCCCACCACCTAATTACAGAAATGAAAAAGTCTCATCACTGTTAAGGCAGAACATTTTCACAGAAATGGAAAAGGAAAAGATTCATACAACATATAGCATGATGATGTACATATCAGCACTTCACCTGTATCTAACAGTTTAATTTTATTAGGTTTTAGCTTATAATATTAAAAAAAAAGTTAAGCCACTTAATGTTACTGTTGGAACTTTCATTTATGCATTCCCACCCTTGGGTTACAGACTATAAGGCTGATACTTTATCTGTGCAATTTTATTTTGCAATTAAAATTAAGGGTATATCTCACAAAGAAAAAATGTATAATTGTGGAAAAATCCTGTCTAAATCAAGTACAGAGGAAGCATTATTTAGTCCAAAATCTTGCAGTCCCAGGGGGTGGGAGAGAATCTAGAGTTCTGCTAGAGCTACCTGTTTGTATAGGTATCATTAAGTGGCACTGCAGTCTCCTCCTGCATTTACTTTACAGTCTCTGCTCTGGGTTTCAGCACTGGCCCTTACATAATCCATTATCAATGCAGTCTAAAACACACATTTGTCACACTCACTAATCCCACACTTAATACAACACAATGTAAAGAGAAAGCAGATTGATCTTTCAAACTAAGGGAAGCTCTCCTTAAGTGATGTGAAACCACAAGTAGCATTGTTATGTGGAAGAAACCTCTGATTAGTAGTATGGTAAAGCAAGCAGAGCACTTCTATTTCCTTGGCTGGTGTCACTAAGCCAAAAATCAAGATCTTGTTTATCAATAAGAGTTGAATTCCTCAGGAATTTTATATTTTCTAGGATTTCTATTAAGTTACAACAGTTGTTTTTTAATTTTGGGGAGAAAAAGAAAAAACAACATACAGTGCTGTCGTCTTGTAAAAACGAATGAGTGCTTCATAAACAGGGTTCCAAGTCACATAACCAGCTGGGTCTTTTTGTGTTGGTTAATCAATCTTGATCTCAAAACTGGAAGAAAGAAAAGAGATAATTAGATTTGACAAACCCCAGAGAATTAAGCAAATTAATAGAACAAACAAGGATTGATCTAAAGGATACCCCACAGGAGAAACAGATCCAAGAGCAAACATTCAGTGTCTTAAAGAGTTAGAGGCATTTTGCAGTAAAATAATGTGATTTAAAAGTTCTAACTCTGTGGCCAAAGATCTATATTAATAGCTCGGAATGATGAGTCTCAGTCTCAACAATCTCTCGCACTTGTCCATTTATCAGTGCTCTAGCCCTCTGGCCTCTCATATATGTAAATAACTGGTATTTTTAATGCACACAGTCCTTTGGAGACTTTCAACTGGTTGCAAATCCCATCGTCTTTAAAAATAGCTAGCACCCTGAAGAAGGTAAGTCTAAACCTTCAGCACTTCAAGCTGCTCCAGAACAGCTACTCAACATTATTAATATTCAGTACTAACAGGACAAATACAGAATGTTAACGAGGAGGGGGGGGGGGGGGAAGGGCTGAAAGTGGGAAGGGGAAGGCTGAGGCCAAGACACAGATAAGAACGAGAAGGCAGACAGCAAACAAAATGGACAGTGCTCATCGTGTTGGCTTTGGTATCTGCTGCTCTGCCTCCTATCAGAGAGGGCAGGAGGACAGAAAACGCAGAACAATGTTTTGTTTGTGCTGTATGCGATCGTACGGGAGAGCCACTGCAGAGGATGACAGGCTGTCTGCAGGCTGCTACAGCTGGGGGGGCAATGTACAGCTGGTGGGGAGTTGTGTGTGTCTGTGTGAGAGAGAAAGACAGACAGAGAGGGAGGACGGCAGAGGGGAGAGAGATTCCCTTGGTTTTCCTTGCGTGACATTAGAACCTGCAAGTGAATAACTGAGAGGTCTTACGGTCAACATAATGATGTCATCATGAATAAATGACATTATTATGAAAGAAGTCAGAGATACTCAAGAAGGCATACTGATCTAACAGGCAGCAGTTCTGTAAGCAGGAGAGCTTGTGCTGGATGCAAGTGTTCCATGTGCAAACACATCAACACTATACCATAAAGACAGACAAAAAGAAATACAATTTCACATTTTTACATTAAAAGGGAACTACTGTGCTCCAGTATGATGACATTTTTGACCTAAGTCACAGAATTTTACTCAGTTACTCTTGTGTCAAACAACAGCATATGGTACAGCCGGAGGCGATCTTGGTAGAGAAAACATCCACTTCTGACTTAAAACTTCCAGTTAATGATCAGTTCATCCTACCCCTCAGTAAATCAGGTTTGGATTCAGCTTGCAAAAACAGGATTGTTTAATGCCCTTTGAACACTATGTGAAAACATCTTTTATTATAAATGAGGGTTTCCCCACACTGACACCAGTAAGACCACATCTGCTTCATCTTGGATTAACATAAAGGAGCGAGTTCCCCCAGTGGTCCAGCTACTAGGATTTTAAAGATGCCAGGTCTGGCACATCATTGAATTCAGTCTCCACCTTATGCCCAAATGAAAACTTAAACTATCCAAATACATTTGAGTTCCATATTCCTTGGATTTGTAGTACTTGTTTTATGGATATCAACATCCCTTAAATGTTCTTACCATAATTTAGGTAAATTCAGTTTGCATAATTTTATCTGGGAATTTCAGGACATGGACACCATTCCTTTTTAAACTACACCTCAAATGTATTTTGAAGATTAATGTGCCATTACTCAGTGTTCCAGGACCAGACAATATTTCTAGACTTTCTTCTCTCATGTCTGTAGAAATCGGAGTGGAGAGGAAAACAAATATTTAATGCAAAAACACGTACAACCTTACACTGCACCTAACATGGGACACTGACACAATAAAGGAATAACACGCTGAACTTGTACACTAAAAACCAAGAACCTACTTATAATCCAGTCTTAAATTCTGCTCTTAAGATCTTGCCTACAAAAGTAAATATGACTCTTGGAACAGGTTTCTAACCAAACTTTTATTGCCAGAATATACCACCAGGTGGCAAGATTGCAAAATAAAGATAGATAGATGGATAGATATTAGAAAAAAAAAAATCATTGTTATAACGCATTCAGTCAGTGCTGTTTCAAGGACCCCTTGCTGGGACATGATGACTGTTTTGTGAAGACTTGGGTAAGTACTTAAAATGTCACCACATGGGTCTGTGAAATGAAGTATTTTAACATTTCTTCATCACTCTTCATATAGTCAATTCACACACAATTACAACAGTTAAATGCAACACAAAATTTCTAGTAGATGAAACAAACAGAAATTGTGACCACCACCTTGGCCTTCCTACCATTTTCCTTCTGCTTCCTCTTTCTCTGATACCTGTTTTACTCTTTTTGAAAGAGCCTAAAACCTTGGAAGACTGCAGGGAACCACATATTTACATGGGAATACAACTAAACAAAGATGGCTAATAAAATTATTTTGCAAAGGGACAGGAAAGACTTTCAACAAAGTATAGTTACAATCAATCAGGTAATTTTATTTCAATATATTTTAATTTCTCATGTTATACCTCAATTATCTATAACGCAAGACACAGGACAGCTGCTTCTAAGATCTACCATACCAGCAGTAAATGTGTGCTATGGACATACTGTCCTGGTTTCAGCTGGGATAGAGTTAACTGTCTTAAGACACAAAACCAATGATTCTAGAAATAATTTAGAGACTTTTTCCTTCCATTTGTAGTAAGGCACCTGCTTAATAACATACAGCTACACTTCACAACTGTTTAAAATATTGTCGTTATCCCTTGAGCTAGAAGAAATTAGGTAGGTGTAAAATAATCAGAATGTCAAGCACATTAAATGTCAAGCATAAATAAGAACCAAAATTGGAATCTCTCAAACATGCTAGTACTCCCACAGTTGGGCAAAAAGTGTTAACTTCAGTAACTACCACCATTTGGGACTTGTGTTATTGTACAAAACACATAAAATTTTTTGCCTTAATGGCATCTAATAGTTTGAAATCTGATTTGGCATTAGAAAGTAAAAGTAAACGTTATCCAAATCATCAAGAAAACTTCCTGCCCCAAAACAGATTTTTAAGGACTCTTCAATTCAAACACTTCAGGGTATTGGAAA
Organism: Haliaeetus leucocephalus; assembly: GCF_000737465.1. NCBI lineage: Eukaryota > Metazoa > Chordata > Aves > Accipitriformes > Accipitridae > Haliaeetus > Haliaeetus leucocephalus. The sequence goes on from NW_010973420.1 coordinate 3,846,817, forward strand.
CAAACAAACTATATATATGTATACATATATATATATATATAAATAAAACATATATATATAAAACCAAACCCCAAACACTTTGCAGGAGAAAAAGGAAGGGATGAGTAATACATGAGCCTGTACTACATGGAAAGGCACCAAAAGTATAACCTGTAAAATAAACTGCCAAGTTATAAAATGTTTCTTCACCCATTAAAACAAAATAGCTTGTTCAATCAATTTTTAATTCCAGAATTCAATCACCATCAAAATTAAAATCAAGCATTCTTTCCCCAGAGAATATATACTAACTAAATATTTTAAAGTGAAGATATCTAAAATCTAAATTAGATTGGAAACTCTTTCAAGAAGGGATTTTCTTTCAACTAAGTTCATACCATACTAGCAAAGCATAGTCTGAAACTGTGGTTAACTAAAAGTAAAGCATTGAAAAAATATATAAAAGAACACAATGCACATTATGCTATGATTAGGTAGTAACACCTATTACTAGGTGTTTGATGAAAATCACTCAAATATATATTTTTTGTCTATAATGAGCTTCTCCTTTATTTTTCACGTTTCCTTCTACATTACCTATTTAATTTTTTATTTGAACTGCATGACAAAAGTAGCCTTACAGGACATTCAGTACTTGGGAAAGGCTCTACTTAAAAGGTTTCAACTGAGAAATTCCCTGAAGAGTCTGTGGCATTGGACAAGCCATGATCCCATCACAGGGAGGTTTACATGGCAAGAATATGTCACAAAATATTGAGGTATTTAGATATTCATGTGGAAGAGATTCATACCCTTGGACAGAGGCAGAATGGAAACTTTTCTCATCTCTGCTCATTCCAACTCTACTTATCCCCTTTCCTTTCAACCACGGGCACTCTTCTGGGAAGAGCAATAACAGAATCAATTGATTGACAAATGGATCAAGAGAAATTGGACTGAGGTCACCATATCACTTTGCCTCAGCCGTATGAAACCGTCAGCCAGTAGTAATAAGGAAATTGATTTCATTTGATGTAATCAAGCATCAAGGTTAAAATACCTCCACATAATCATGTCCTAGCTGTGCACAGAGTAAGAGAAGCAAAAAAATTCAGTAGAGTTGAAACGAGTTTTCCTTTAAAGTTACAGAAAACATCTAACATGCCATACCTCTACTGCCATATATTTTTCTGTATTTCAGGATTTTTAAAAACTCTCAAAAACCTACACAGAACCCTATACAATTCTACAATCAATTTATAGAATTAGGGCAACAAGTATTTACTACCCCGGATTAAGAAATAAAGGCTCTGTTGACGGTTTAGCACTTGCTAACATGCCGTTTCCTTTCATTCAACAGTGCTATGATTACCATGCCAACCCAAATCTATACTTTGAATACAAAACTAACAAGAAAGCACTAAGTATAAAGGTATTAATAACTGGAGTTAAAATTACATTAAAGGATTTGTTGGCTTTCTTCTTTGCCTAATGAAATAGTAAGAAATATATAAAACCAAAAATTATATATGTAAAATGAGCCAATGCCATATAGCTGAGCACTTATTCTTAAGGTCTTCATAAAAATAACATATTTCCTCTTCCTAGAGAGTACCGTGAACCAGACCCAGACTCAGACAATTTAAGTATGTGTTCATATTTAAAAAAAACACCTTAAAATCCTCTTCAGTGTTCAAGAACACTCTCTAAAGCACTTACTCTATAAAAAGAAATCTTACTGAGAGAGTACATACACCTGATTTTTTTCAGGAAACCAAACAAAAATAACAAGAGTGCCACCTATCCTTCATTATGAATAACAGAACTTCCCATGGACTGACCTTGCTGTTAAAAATCCTTTACAATAAAACCTGACAGTTAAGAACATATAAACCTCTCGATCTGGGCAGAAACTTCGTTAAAAAATAAAATAGAAAGGAGTGTTGCATGTAAAAGCAGGATGAAAAAGAAATAGAGGAGGAAGATTGGGGGTGGGGGTGGGGCGGAAATCTGTTAGGTATCAAGAGCATAAAATCCCAAAGATTAAAACCCACCAAAACTAAAGATATTTTAAATCTTACAGCCACATTTTGGGCTTCAGTAATGGTTTTATAAAAATAGATTTGTGTGTAACATGCAACTAGCAAACTTGGTCTAAAACAATCTGCTGTACACAAGCAGCAACTGCCAATTAATAGGCAAAAGGAAAGATTCTTCCAGTGCAGACAGACTGGAGCAGCAGAGCGGGGGTGGTGGTGGTGCGGTTCATTTTCATTTTCTTAAGATTATAGTGGATATCCGAGTAATGCAGACTAGTAATCTTGACACCTTTAGCATGAAAATGAGAAGAAGTTATTAAATCTAGAAATAAACACATAGATAAACACCTTTTATTAAGGAGGGAAGTCAGTCTTTGGGTTTTTTGTAAAGGGAAGTTACACTTCACAAATCTGCTGCATGCACGTGCATGAGGAAATCAGCTGGATCTATATATTTGGATGTCTTAAAATCCAATAGATATCCATAGGCTTTCAAAAACACCTTCCGTGAAGAGAGTTATATGAAAATTAAGCCAGTACAAGGTAATACACAAGGCCTTTGCTTTTAGGAAAAATCTGGTTAAAAGATGGGAACCAGAGCGGGAGTAAGTGCTCAGTTCTCTGACCCACAGCAGGTCATCAGCAGAGCTCTTCAGGGAGCCGTGCCGTGACCTGGAGGCTCTGCATATTCGCAGATTAGCCAAAAAGGGAGCAGGCAGCAACATGGCAAAGCCAAAGCAAGATGCAAAGTTATTCATGCTAAAATGATGAGGGCTAACCATGAAGAAGTGTGAAAAGACCTTTCAAGACTGCGTAACTGGACATTAAAGTGTCAGATGAATTTCAACACAGGTACCCCTGACACAATGCACAGATGAAAAACAATCCTAACATTATTGCTCAAATGGATAACCTCTGAGCTAATAATTTCCATACAGAAGCGAGGTTTGGGGATGACTATAGATAGTTGACCTTACCAGGGACAACATCCCCTACATTTTCACATGCAGAACCTTAGGACACAACAACACATAGCAGAAAACACTCATCTGTGTACCCTTACACAGCAATCACCATTGCCTGTTAAATGGATGGAAATCCCTTGATGGTGAAGCAGTATTTTTTAAATCAAGTGGACAGCCAATGCTGACTCCTAAACAATTAACCACACTAAATTTCCAAGAAGATTGAAGTGTGAGACACCAAGCACCAGCAAGCATTGCTCACCAAGCAGATCTGCTATGGAGAGATGATTTACAGGGTAAAAAAAATGCAGTGTCATGTTGGAAGGTCATGGAGATTACTTCAAACCTGTCAGAATGCACAATTTTAGCCCCCTCCAAAGTAATGCCCTTCTAATGCAACTGTTTTACTGCAGGAAAAAGGTGGGAAGCAGTCCAAATGAGTATTGCAACCTCTCCCATGAACAAGATGTGAACTCAAAAAAAGATTGGTACATATCAAGTTCCTCAGAAGAAGCTCCACAGGGAAGAGTCCCTATGGATTGATTTATAGAAATAGAGAATGATAATTTATCTATTGATGGAGTTTTGCTCTAGGGGTTTATATAACATCAGCAAAGTCCCTAAGTGTAATTACAGCTATATACTCAATCAGGGACTACATAGTATTTCACTCTCGCTCAGCTCTGTTTGGAATCACATCCAAGACATTTAAAACTGTACTCCAGTTATGGCATTAAAAAAATCTGCTGTATATTCTCTCATCAGAGAGGTTTCAGAAGGATGCTATTAATAAGTATCGAAACAAATACAAAAAATGGCAGAAAAGCAGAAGTGTGGCAAGTATTTCCCATTAACATATGCATATGGTTTCACTCAAAACGGATTTTCTTGCAAGAAACATGTTTATATAATACTATTATGTTGTTATATTACCAGACTGACTGTAAGTTTATAGTGGGGCCATTTTGATTTAGGCACTGTAAAAATTTTAGCTAGAAGGAACAAAATTCAAATATATATGGAAATAACGGAGGTAAAATCCTGGAGGAAAACTCCCTTAAATATATTAAGGGAAAAAAAAGTAAAGATAAAAAAAGCAAAGCCTTGTTTCTGAGCTCCTAAAAAATGCCAAAAGCCCAAGGAAAGAGCAGGGAGACTGGGATCCAGCCTCCACCTCATACAAAGATGTATAAGACAAATTCATAATTTGCTGCATTGTACAAGGTTACTAAATCTTCTGTGTTGAATAGAAGGGTCACTTGTTGGCCTTCACTTAATGTATTGCATGCATTTACAAGGGAGTACCTTGGCCTTTTTCCTAGTCCATTATGTACAAATGTAACCACCTGCACTTGCATGACAAACTTAACACAGGATTTAAAAAAAAAACCAAACAAAAACACACACACCAAAAATTCCAACTGCTATTAGAGGTAAGAATCAGGACTTCACCAGTTTACAGGTGCATAAACTGTTAATCACTTAGCAGTATTGGTCACTGGGCGGGACTGCTATTAGCCAGTACCTTCTTGTCAGAAGTATCTGCATTATGACAGTAAAATAAGTTACACCCCTGTCGTGGTTTAACCCCAGCCAGCAGCTAAGCACCACGCAGCCACTCACTCACTTCCCCCCCACCCAATGGGATGGGGGAGAGAATCAGAAAAAAACTCATGGGTTGAGATAAGAACAGTTTAATAGGACAGAAAGGAAGAAAATAATAATAATAATAACAATAATAAAATGGCAATAATAATAATAAAAAAAAAATTGGAATATACAAAACAAGTGATGCACAATGCAATCACTCACCACTCACTGACCGATGCCCAGTTAATTCCCGAGCAGCGATCCGCACCCCAGGCCAACTGCCTCCAGTTTACATACTGGGCATGACATCACATGGTATGGAATACCCCTTTGGCCATTTTGGGTCAGCTGCCCTGGCTGTGTCCTGTGCCAACGTCTTGTGCCCCTCCAGCCTTCTTGCTGGCTGGGCATGAGAAGCTGAAAAATCCTTGACTTGGTCTAAATGCTACTCAGCAACAACTGAAAACATCAGTGTGTTATCAACATTCTTCTCCTACTGATCCCAAACCACAGCACTGTACCAGCTACTAGAAGGAGAATTGACTCTATCCACATGTCCAAAAGGCACTGTTTGATCAGCTATGTTGCTGTCAATATTACCAAAGCACTACTTGAGTAGCCAGCTGCAACAGTATTTGTAAGCAATTTTTAATCTAACTTCATGCTTGGATGAAATAAACATTTTGAATAGAGAATTCTGTTGTAAATGGCAATTTTTTTCTTGGCATTTACTTGCTTTTGGAACCTGGATTAGCCTTCGTGCTGGTGTGACTGAGGTGGAACTGTATGTGATAATGCCATAAATACTGCAGAGTTTCTATATGCAAGAACATTAATAGGAAATACATACACAAACAAATGACCCAAACTATGCGAGGTTAACATTACGCACTGCACCCCAAGGACAGATAGAGAGAGAAATGATATCAAAACACACTTCTCATTGCCAAATAGAAGCCTGTAACAAGTCTCTAACCTCCTGATCTAGCGAAAGCTGGGAGCTACTTCCCATGGAGGAACAAAACCAGGAATACCATACAAGACCTTGCCTCTGAGAGTGGTAGCATATCTTGCCTCTGAGAGTGGCAGCAGCTTATGACTCCTGAATCCTCAGCTACGCCGAGTATGGCACTTCAAAGCTGTAGTCGCTTGGGGGAAGACATCTTAGAAGCCCACAGGACTTAAAAGGCACGTCCTTGCATAGACAGCTAAACACTGAAACTATGCATATGCTGCTGTTTAATGACCTGCCCTGGGCTGCTAACCCTACCTTGTACCATTTTAAGTCTGGAATTTATGGCAATCAAGGAAAGAGCAGGTGGGAAAATAAGACAATGGCTCAAGTATGTTCTTGCAGCTGGGAATCAGGGAAAGCACAATGGCACACCTACGCTCTTCAGGTTAGAGTGACACTACTCTTTGTCAAGTAAGGATCCTGCACATTTAAAGAAAAGAGAGAGAGAAAAAACACTTGAGGAGGAAAAGCAGATGCATGAACCCTCACAGCAAGTGTTGCATGGTAGAAGAAAGACAAGTACTTTCAGCACTGTCTTCTACCACAGGTAAATATGATTGCAAGAGTATTTTTCGTTATTTTCAGAGATGAAAAGCAAAAATCTGAAACGAATGTAACAGCTTGTTACACTGGGAAACAAATGGGTCAAGTTAGTCTGAAGCTATACATATATAATCATTTCAAAAAATATCACGACCCATTAAAATATGTAATACTATGTTGGGGAGGGGCAGCACTTTTCTGCAGCATCATCACTACCGCAGTGTTCCAAGATAAAGGTGTGTTGCTAATCACAGTCCTACAATAGTAAGAAAACCCCCCAAATATTCTTTTCAGTATTTATACTTATTTGTAACACTAAATGTTCACTCTTTGCTTTCTGATTTGAAAATAACAAATGCAACAGTTTCTGCTTCTTATCTACCCCCCGATAGCACCAGAGCAGCCAAAGAAAGATGATATGCTCTCCCTATATATATATATAAAAGAACGAACAGGCACCAAGTTCAAAACTGCTAGTCTTCCTCCAATTTCAGTGAAGTTAATTGAAAAGGACACTTGCAGGAGGGAGTCCCCCTTGACTTGGTTTGTTCTGTGGATTGCAGGAAGCATTTGACACTGTTTCACCGGAAAACCGTGGCACTTTCACAGCATTGCAGCAGCCCTGAGGAGTACGCTCCCAAAGAGCCAAGTCAGCCACTCACTCATTCTCACAAAGTTAGTCAATAGAGTAATCACAGTTGTGGTGCCTTCTACAGACTTTATGTTACCGTGAACATTTAAAGCGGCACATTCTGGACACCACAGAGGAAGTAGTCTGTGAATAAATGTGATACATAAGTTTTTTAAAAGGTACTCTGCAAAGGTTCATTCTGACCAAGACAGCTTTCTTAGTCTCCTGCTTCTTTACAGCCATTACCATCTGCTCTGCAAGAGGCAACTTTGCAATCTTTTTTTCCCTCAGACTGCTACCCAAAGACACCAATAAAACTAAAACTACTCAGTAAGCTGCTGCAGATTGCTAAATGATGGCCTTACACAAAGTTCATCGCCTTGACTTGGATATTGCAATCACCAATAATAATTTAGATATTTCATGCAAAATGCCGTCCTATTTCTCACTCAGAATTATCAATCTTCAAAATAGCCTTCCTAAGCCAAAATGAATCAGTCAGAAATAACAGGTTTATTTCTTTCCAATTAATTCAACCTGGCTCACAGGAAAAAAAAGGCAAATTTTATTTGCCTCTGAAACACAAAGACTGTTCCAGATTTCTAGTACTGGAAAGAGTCACTATACAAGTAATAATACTTGCCCAAATGTCTCTTCCTTTAAAATTAGCACCTAAAATTAAAAAAGCAGCTTCCATATCCTGAAGGATTTCCTTATCTGCTTAACTCCTCAAGGGTTTTCTATAAATGGGGCAAAGAAATCTAATACTGCAGCAAATGAAAAAATAACCCTCTTGACCTTGTTCCAGGAAGAAAAGATTAAAAAAAGAAACATCCAAACACTGCCCATAAAACAAAAAGTTCTGGTTTGTGGCTCATAGCTCTGATACCCCAAATGCACCCACTCAGTGCAGAATTAGGCAAAGCATATCTCACAGCCCTTACTGTTTTTGCAACGATAGTGTGAAAGATTGTGATGTCGGCAAGCCCTTTACAAAGCCCGGAAACCCATAACCCAGCTCCACCCAGCTACTGGCCCCCCACACTAAGCCAGTAAAAGCATCAATGTGAGGTTTCTCAGCTCCCTAACGCAAGACACAGACAAGTGCTGTGCACACCAGGATCTGTGTTTGCAGCGAGTAGGCAGGAAGATACCCAAACTTAACTATCAGATGAAGTTTATTTCAGCTGGCACACGAAACATCCACTTGCTACAGTGACACCAGTCACAAACAGTTTGCAATTTCCCCCTCCCCTTTTCACTTCCAGCTTCCTGGGAAATTGCAGCGACTTGGCCAGCTTTCTGGGCACTGCGATTACTTTGTTTATCATTTCAGTATAGCTGAACTACAGGGTGAAGATGATACACCGGCTCAAGATGGTACAAACTGTGACTACCTGCTTTCTTCAAGGTTTACATCGCTGTGACACAGCAGGTGTATATCAAGTCTCTCAGAGGCAATTCCAAAATCAGTTCAAGGTCTCGCTCTTAATTCTTCAAGCAACCCCATTTCTTTACAGAGTAAGTTTTGACTGTGAGTTGTCAGACCTACATTTCCCTGGAAAAGATATATATCTGGGAAGAAAATATAGGAAGGCCACAAATAAAGTCTTCTCTGGTGAAGGCACACAGACACAAAGCAGGCATTTGGATACCAGGCAAAACTGAAATGAAGCCATCTCTGGGAAACTCCCTTCCTGAGCAAGAACATCTCAACACCAAAAGCAGCCCTGGAAACAAATTTTCTGTTCACTAGCAACCTCCCCCCCATCATTTTTTATTGCCCCTAATTCCATACTGATATCAGAGTTTTGACCCAGAAAAGACTGATTTCACATAAGAGTGAAAGCTAGCAATAGAAATAGATCTTTGTAAATGATAGATATGCATTACACTCTAAAAATCCTTCTTTGGAAACGATAGACAGCTATTAGCTGTGGTTCAAGACATTGTATGTATTGCGTCAACACCACCAAAGTGTAGGTAACTCAGAAAGATAGGACAAATATCTAAAAGGAAGATTAGACAATCACATGCTCCTCCCCAGTTTTCAACAAAATTAGAATTTCTAAAGCACATATTATGTATTACTAATTTCTAACATAAAGATTACACAAATGCTTCAAGAAAACAGGTCTAGTAAAAACACTTTGCTCTTCAGTGAATTAAAGCAATTAAGCATTCCAGTACTCTACGTCACTGCTGTCCACAAGCAACCAAGGACTAAGTTTTATTGGCAGATCTGTGTGGAAAAGCTTACAGACTTCACTGCTTGTATTCTGCATAGCCAAATGCATTGCTAATAGCCTTGCATTGTCAATTCTGACCATCTATAACCATGAGTCAGCTTCTGTCCTAACCCTAATACTCACTAGAGTAACATCTTAAAACATTCATGTTACTATTCGGAAGAGTGTCTTAAAATCATTGTCGAGCTAATTTAATACAAGAATTATTTCTTAATATGCTCCTAATTTTTCATCATCAATGTCCTAGAGCATGATTTCAAACAACCCTACAAATATAAGTGTAGCTTATTTAAAAGCAGAACAAAATTGACCTTCCCATCTAACTGCACAATGACAGGAATAACCTTTATGGGAAAAAAGAAGTATTTGGTTTGCTTATCAGGAAATTCAGCAATCCATCAAACATCTGAAAATGCAAACATGTGTTGGGAATGATATGAAAAAACTGATCTTAATTAAAAATAATGACTTCTCTAAATTTTATTTTCTTTCCATCTTTTAAAAGAAAATTTAGACAGCTCTGCACTCACATTGAATCTAAATATAATTGCAATACATCATGCTAAATAATTCTCATAGGAGAGACGACATATCAGTAGCAACCAGACCCTGATGTGGATTAGGATAATGGGGAAGACAGAGGAGGAACATAGAGCTCTCTTCTGCATAGCATTTTTCATGCACACTGTACATCAGCACAATCAAACACCACAGTCACCTTGTTGAATAATGAATAACAAAATGAAAAGAAAATTAAGGAGCAGTAAGCAAAGGAGAAAAGATTCAAGCTGACATTTCGAATGAGAGGAAGTCACCGAGAGGTTCATAGTGACTGTTCCAGATGGCAGGAGCTATTTTGGCCAGACTACCTGGCTAGGACAGGAGCCGCAGTTAGGTAAGCAGAAGGGGGCAGGAAAAAGGAAAGGAACAAAGGAAAGGAACAAAGGAGAAAAAAAAAAAATCCCCGAAAATGGGATTTTTAGCCTGCAGGCCTCCTAAATCAGAAGCTTGTAAGTAAGAGAAAGTTACAAAATAAAATAGTAGCTCCCTATGATCATTTAGGAAAACAATTACCACTCACAGAAATTCCTTTTGGCCACTGTATGGATTAATTATCTCTCCCATGCCTGGCTTTCTATAAACATAATTAAATTGCCTATTTTTTTATGAGTAAATCTTATGTGTGCTTTAGGCAACATAAAGCGCCTTGCCATCTAATTGTATTCTTCATTTGTACTTTCCCCCATCAACCTCCCTGACAGTACTGGGAAGAAAGGAAAAGCCCTTCTATATATATTCATAATTTTTTTTGTTTGTTTGCCTTAAGGTTCAATGCATATTCTAGCTGTCAAAAGTGATTTCCCTGCTCACTGAGCAGATATTCTCAACAATGATTTTCTTTTTTATTTACTACTATTAGACAATGATTATACAGACACAGATAATAGAAATGCAGGCAGGTCAGAGTGCATCAAAGATTTATCTCTGGGCAGGAAGTCTAGTTTCATTAAATATAAAAATAAAATTTATGTAAGTGGAGCACAGGGTTGCTGTGAGTTGGCTTTGGGACACTGGTGATGAAGTTGCAACTAAATTAGGAAAGACCTAACAAAGGACAATAAGAACCTCACATGACCCTAAGCCTGTATGTTAGGTGAATACATCACTTTCAGAAGAGGACTATTTTAAACAGTATATCAAAATATACTTGACTGTTGGACTTGATGATCTTAAAAGGTCTTTTCCAGCCTAAATGATTCTATGATTCTATATATCTTAAAGACTTGAAATTGGATTGTTTCTTATGTCCTGATGCCTGCTAAAAACAAATAATTTGTAGTCTATTGCACTGGGCTGAATATAAGAAAGAAAACACAAAGTAAGAAAATGTAAAACAAGTGCAGAATTGATCTAAAGTGAGTTTTGTATACAGAGTCATCACCTGAAAGGATTGTGCGAACAATATGCAATTACAAAGAAGCCCATGGCTAAGCTGACAATCAGAAACAGGTATGCGTTTCCAGAGTACTCAATTCAATTTTAGCATGACTCCAGGATTTTCCCAGGGATTGTATTTTAAGGCATGAATTTAAATGATGCCAGGGGTCTCAGAAACGGCCCACTCCTTTTACCTTACTTGCTGTAACCCAAACACACAGTGGCATGGACATCCATTAAAGAAAGGGTAAAGCCTTGAGTAGCTCCTGTCAAAATGGCTGATATACTGCTAAGAAGGTCTTCTGGTTAGTAGACTGATGGTGGTATCAACGTTCATAGAACTGAAAGACCAAGTACACCAGAGTTTTAAATTACCTAAAAAGATAACAAGGAAAGGGTTGCTGTAGAGGTGAAATTGAATCAGAGGCTAAGGACATACTTTTAAAAGCTCTCAAGTGAATCATAGTCACCTTTTCACTTAAGAATTTAAACACCACTGGCTTTCAGTAGGACTTAGGAACCTAATTGCTGGCTACCTGAAGGTATTTAGGCCCAAATAAGCACTGATTACAATTTCAAAGAATTCCTGGATTTCTCATTCTAACCACCAGGTATCAGCAAAGAGGTTTAACATCTCCGCTGAACTACATTACTCTCCTTGTCACATTGCAGGGTCTCCACTACTGCACAAAAACTCTAAACCCTGATAAATTTTACAAATGCTTAAGCATACATGGAAGTTAATCAAGAGAGGTACTTACAAAACATCTAAAGCTTCTTTGAAATTACCACAATACCTTAGCAGTTGTTATAAATGAACTGCTAAATAGAATTAAAATTCAAGCAAGATCAGATTCCAAAAAGGAGTATATTCCCTAAAAAAGCTGAACAGAAAAACTCAGAAATATTTTTGGCAACCCTTGACATGTTTAATGAAACACCATGACAAAAAAATAAACTGGAATAGGGAAAACAAAGTATCAGGACAGTTTAAGAAAGTGAAGACGTAACAACATGAAAGACAAACATCAGCTTGTCAAGCAATAGACATATGACACATCTGAATACAATAGCTAACTTACAAAATCCATTACATCGTGCAATTTGGAAAATGTATGGGATGTCAAAAGATACCAACATGTAGAAAATTGGGGGTTTGTTTAATGGATATAAGAGAAATGCAGGCAATAGCATTCTGTCACTAGTAAAATAATGGTGTAAACCAAGAAAAAGAAAAGCACACACCAACTAAATAAGAATGATTTGAACCATGGACAATACATAGCTATTGCCAGTGCATCAGGAATATGAATACAAAAACATAGCTTTCTGTTTCTTAAAGTAAATAAAAAATAATTAATCCATAAATAAAAGCCTAAGCTTTTTTTCATTAAGCCATGTAATGGTCTTAAACAATTTTAACTACACAAAGAAATCAAATCAGGTTTGTTAAGAGAATTATTAAATATCTGTTTTAAAGTAATGAAAAATAACAAGGCTTCACATTTTTTCATTATTATTGAAAAGCATTAAGTGGACACTGCAGAAGTAGGAAACATTGCTCCCCAATAGGCAAAAGTAATGCTAGGATTACTAAAGAAATCAAAATTTGTGGCTTTTGCAATTAAAGGCCAGTGTGTACTCTAGAAACCATGTACAAGAAAACAGGAAAGCTGGAATAAGATATATGAGATTGCAAGACAAGATCCAAACTTCCAGTGCAAAAATAAGTACAATTCTGATTTCCAATATTGTCAAGATTATCATATAATGGTTAGGGAAGCTATAGACCTTTCACGGCTCTTGCTCCTTAGGATACAAAGTACTCCATACTACTGCAACAGCAACAACAATAGTTCAAATAAATTAAGTAAAAATAAGGTAATAGTTCAGCCAGAGAAGAATGCCAGTAATGACAAGCAATTGAGAAGAAACTATTCCTAAGAAAATAAAAATTATGAAGGTAGAATGGTTCTACAACTAAGAGCAAGAAGAAATCAAGAAAAAGCCTCTGTGACTAGCTGAGCTAATGAAGCCTTGCTTGCTTCTCTGCTGTCTAATAATACACAAGATTAAAATGGAGCTTTCTTCACAAATTAGTGACATTTCATAAGATCTTATTCCCAAGCAGCTTTTTGGTATTCAACAGGGATCATCAGCCTTTTTCTTAGGGCTTTTTTTCCCTCAACCCGGTCATCTGTTTTCACTGCTGGCAGGAACTCAATGTCTTTCTACCTGCCTGCCAAATAGACTAAAACTGGCCCAAGGATTCAAGAATTATTGAAGTGTGGGGAAAGAGAGGATGAATGCAAAGACACACCAACAGATTTGATCTGATTTGTTTCTGAGGGTAACAACTGCCAAATCCTTGCAGCTTCTCCTCAATCATTTCATCTTCTCCCTTTGCATTTTCCCCTCTCCTACCCCCACTCGTAAGCACAGACTAAGTCGGGAAAGGAATCTAGGTTTCGGGAATGAGTCACCTCTCAACATTTCTCTTTATGAGATTCTTTTCTCTTTGGAAACTCAGCAAGAAATCATGCATATGCAACAGAAATCTCAACAAACTAAATTTATTGTAAGCCCAGAAAAGGGAATTAAAATAATTTATTCTTTCTAGCTAGACAAATATTTTGCACAAGTTAAAAACACGCCATTTTCTGATTATTAACAATGAGGACAAAGAAGGCAAATGGTCACAATGAACTTGTCAAGCCTTCACAGTACCTCATCGTGAGGGAAGCTACCCTACTTTTCAAAGCAGTTTTCTTCAGACTCATCACTTTCTGCTAACAGATGGGAAGCTGAAGATAGAAAGAAGGATAGTGTATGCCTAGCACCAAGGGGAGGCAAAAAAAATCTCAGCAGGAGATTCTTTAAAAAAAAAAAAAAAAAAAGAAGAAGAATCAGCAACTGTCCTTCTCCTCAGAAAGTGGGGGGGGAAGTGTTGAAGACAAAGGATCAAAGACTTTTCCTGGTGCTGCCCATGTTCTAAATGCCTGAGCTGAGCTCTACCAGCCTCTTCAGTCCTGTGCTCTTCTGCTATACTTGCTTCTACTTGCTTATTTTCCTAATTGCCTAACAGTTCTAACAGAAAAGTAGTAGTAAGAAATAAGGTTCTTCAGAAGTCTTTATGTTAGAGTTCTATCATCCAAAAAGCTTCCTCGTACTCTAAAAGTTGAAAAATATTTTTTTTCTGTAAGACCCAAAACATTTAGACTAATCCTTAACCCTAAATTCCTATCTGGATTAGTTTCTTCACCAAGTGGTCAGGATTTCACTAACTCAGAGAGGCACCGATGGCAAAATAGTATATAATTATGCAGCAGCAAAGCAAATGTAGCCCTGTGATGCATACTGAAGTAGGCTCTCTGATGCAGATAGCAGTTTATATTTTGCCATTGAGAGCCATAGTTTTCCTGAAGCTGTGATGATACAGTAAAAATATCACTAGCCTTAAGTCATGTAACTTTTTTTTTTTCTTTTTACCACAAAACAAACCACGAGTGCTATTGGCACATAAGAATATTTACCAGCAGTGGTACTAAAACCAACAAAATCCAACACCACCACCCCTCCCCACCCCCCCCAACAAACCAAGTTGAACTAAACATCTTTAAACTGTGATACTTGCAATATCAAGTATATTTTTTCATTATTATTGAAAAGCATTAAGTGGAGGGGGAACAAACAAAGAAACAAACCCAAACCTGAACAAATTCAACAAGTTTACCTAGTGCCAGAAAGGACAACATGCTAAAATTTTTTTTAGCACCATTTGTTGTCATTTTCTAGATGACAAAGCACACTACATTTATATTTGCATGTGTTTGTGTATGCATGTGTGCCTTTTTTTATGTGGTTATGTATAAATGTATAAAGATTTTGGAAATACCGTCACTAAAACGCTGAAAGCATTCACACCACTTTATCTACACCCAACTTTAAATTCAGATTGAAATGGAAACCAGGAAATTTGGGAGTGATTCTTTGGTTTTACTGTGATTTATTGGATAAAATTAAGTAAGTAGGAATGGGCTGGTTTGCTCCCTCAGTGCTAACGTCCATATAGTGGTTAACACTGCAAGTCCTGCCCAAACTATTAGCACCTCAGGAAGAAGTAATGGTATTTGCACAATACTGATTTTTAGATTCTCTAGTCTGAGCAGTTCCACTGATCCTATAGCAGATATGTGGCATCTACAAATGAAATAATTCACCTTTTGTTTATTTGTTTAGTAAAAAAATGCCTTGTGGTCCTTAGCCTTAATAGACACATATTCTTGGATTCTTCATGTGGTTATCACCTTCCCAGTTACAACCAGACTGGAAAGATTGCAATACAGAGAAATATCATAGGCATTTTTTAATATAAATATTAAATTCTGCTTCTTCATCAAGAATCTAACATTAATAATGCTTGAGACCTGATGACAACGTTATGGATATCCACACTTCTAACTCATGCAAAAGAGATTACATTGGAGTTGTATCGCAAGGGATGGAACAGGATGGAATAATTTATTTCCCTTTAGTTCAAATTTCAGGTGCCAGCTGAGAAAATGCAGAGATTAAAAAATAATAGTATGCATATAGCTTCAAGTAAAAAGCCTCCATTTCTCTTGTCTCTAAAAGAAAAGAGGTCATCATCATCAACAGGGTGGGCAGGATGGGAATCAGGGTGAGAACGTTTCTAAGGAGGTTTGCCTTTCACAGAGTAAGCATAGAACTGAAAGACTGATTCTTAAACAGAAGTGTGAAGATAATCAAGTTCTTTAGGCTAAGAATTCTCAGGACATATATACACACATGTGTATATAAAAACCTGAAATAATCAAAGATAAAGGTTTAATGAAAATATTAATGTTTCTATATATTATTTCTGGACAAATACTAGGTGCTCAACAGAAAAATAGAATACAAATATACACACTCACATATACTCAGAGTTATGCAAAACAAAAACCAGAAGTACACCATAATTGTTTGTATATTATAGAAGTCAAAATATTGCCAAATAATTAAGTGCATCTTCTTCCTTTCAGGAAGATAACTTCAATCGTTATAGACTTGAGAAATCTACATGGATCTGGATGAAATATGGAAAATAGAAGATGAGCTGCCTCCTGAAGTGTCAAGTGATCATAGGAGGATATTTGATTTCTTTTTTGCCCTGTAATGTGAACATAAAAGAAACTGCACTACAGCGAGACCTCTGACATGGGCATCGAGCACCATTTGCATTAGACCATCAATTGAGACAAGCACTGACTGAAAAAATCAAGAAGATACATTTATCTACAAACAGTGTAACAGATTAAATTGCCAATAATTACAGATATAAAATTAAGCAATGACTAGTCTACAATGTGGTTTTGTGACCATCTATTTTGTTGAGAGTTAAATTTGGTACCATCCTTATGAACTGATCTGCAGTATCATCATAAAGAAAATATAAACCAGTTTATCTCTAAATATTCCTAATTTTTTTTAAATAGCCCTATATATGCCTAGATGTGTAAAGTACGCGGTTATTCAGCGATTTGTCCTCCATCCTTCTGAAATTAATTTTCCTTGAACGCTCATTTCCTGGCTGAAGTCTACAAGAAAGTTATACAAAGAGAACTTCCAAGGGTAACCTTGACTATGAAAAAGATTAAGGGAACCTTTAGTTCAGAGGATCCTCATTCAGAAACTGCTACATGTGGCAGAGTGATGAAAACAGTAAAAAACTCTGGACTGGTCTTAAACAAAATGATAAAAGATGAGACTCAGAATGAGCACTCCTCAAAGTGAAGACTTTCCTCTCATCACAGATTTCCTACAATTCCTTCAAAAATCTCTGATTTCTAATTGCAACTATCAATTGATTACAATGATTTTGTGAGTGGCTGGTGTTTTCCCAGAAATGTTTCCAAATACAGTCAAGTTCACTTGGCACACAATGAGCTGATTACGAAAGACATTATTAATGGGGAGAACTGGTGGCGTCCTTAGCTGAATTATCAGGAGAAACTTCTGCAAACACAAAAACTGTTTCACCTCTCTGTTTCTGTAACCTTCTGTGCCCAGGTCAGTCCAGCAAGATGGTAGGGGCTGGTAAGTGTCAGTAATAGCACAGTCATAAACTACACCCTGTTCAGTTGGGAGGAAGGCTAAACACTTCTGACCTTCACTACAAAAGCTAAACAACTTCACAGCAAAGACTTATGACTTCCCTTTTTACTTAAAGGGATTTTTTAAGTAGATTCGCTCATTGTTGGCCATTAAAAACAAGTCCTAGAACTGAAGGTATTCCATGCTCAATTGTTGAAACAGAAGAATGGTCATGTGTACGTATTTCTCCTGTTTCAAAAACGCCCTCAATTCATGATAACGTTGAGCTGTTTGGGTTGCAGTACTGCGATAGCTACCAATGATTAAGTTCTAGCAGCAACATGATTAAGTTTACATAATTATTTCATACCAAGAAACAAGAAAAGCCTGAAGTATTTTCATTTGATCCAAAAGGGATGCTTGATATGCAGATTTTGTTTCATTTATGATTAAATGAAAACCGAATACCATTAAGAACTCAAGGTGGGAGTTGGAAGTTAAAGTTGACCTGAGTTACCAGCACAGTATACACCAACATAAGATGACTTCACATAAAGCTTGAGGAAATTGTATCAAAAAATATGAAAGGAAAATTTAAATAAGGAAAACAACTCTTATTAACTAGTCTGCTATCCCCTATGTTACAGTGCTTATTTTAAATGTTATCAAAATAGAGGTAATTAGGTTGGCATTAAATTACAGTACATAAAAGCTGCTGAAATTTTCATTTGCATAGATGTTGAACCATCATTTTCTCAGCAGCTAATCTTTACACTTTGAAAGCGAACACAGAAAGTCTGCTTAATTTCTTATTATGTAATATGTACCAAATGCAATAGAAAGTAATATGGAATAAAACATATCTAAAAATTTTCAATTTTACTTCATATTTCATACATAACACAAATTTAATTTGACAAGATTAAAAATAAGAAGAACCAGTCAGCAATTTAGAATTGTATTTTTTGGTCCTAATCCTTGAATATGTGAAAGGAAGTCTAAGTTTCCATGGAAAATGTTCTATTAACAAAGAGCAGAAAAATAATTTTAAAAAGGAAATAAATAATATCCCATGCAATAGACTTTTCAGCTACTAGTAGATGAAAAAATATTGCTGTCAAGTGACTAAAATAAGCATTAAATTTTGTAATAGTCTGAAATATAGTAAATTTCACTACAATATCAAAATGCACTCAGGTACATGAAATACATGACACAAAGGACATCCACAATCACATTAGAAAGACATTTCAATTTATATTCACAGTAATAAAATTTCCTTTTCGTGTACTTTATACAGAAGTTAGATATATGGAACTACTTTTCTCTTATGCAGCTTGGCACAAGCCCTTCCTAAGAGTGAGAAAAATAGAGTAAAAGAGGTTATTAGGAAGCGATGTTTATAGTTCTTCTAAGAAGCTTTTTCATCTTTAATGTAGTGATCCTTCATCATCAGAGCAGGAGGCAGATACAAATTCATAACAACTTTCTTTCTCTTAAATAAATGAGAATAATCAATACTGTAGTATAGTAACAACACTCTTTCCATTCTTGACCTTTTATGTCCAGTTAGAGAGATTATAGTACAAACCATAAAAATATCCATCAGCTTTGGCTGCTTTTCCTAGCCTCTGAAATTTGCTTTTCTGACAGGAAGGTGGATAAGTATTTCACCTGGCAATGGCATACTAAAAAGAAATCACAGCAAGCTTCCACACTGGTATTTCTGTAGCAATATCATCCACGCTTGTATCTTCTTGAGTAATGGCTTGTCATGGAAAAAGTGATGTTAATTAGGACATGATGTAACAGCCATTTTTTGCCCATTCCTAGCCATCGCTACCTTGGATAAATATCTGCATTGTTCATAGCACTTAAATATATGTCTGTCTACTGACTTAAAGTTACTTTAATAGATTTACTGCCAACTAACATAACTGGATTTTACTTATTTTAATTATCAACTTCAAAACCAAACTATAATGCAATAGCTGTTTAACCTGTCGTAGCCTAAATATAACACTAACTAATTAAATGTCATGTTTTCAGCCAGTCAGTAAATTTCTTTATTTATAGCCAGATGATGATTATACCAGAAGACATCAGCAGCTTTCACAATTCCAAATTCCTTTAGATCAGTTGCAGCACATAAATGAAGGAGATAATTTCCAGGGTCTAGATAGCCTGAGTAGAAGTAGTCACGATTTATTTAAAATGGAGAGCAGGTTTTACCTTAAGCAATATCTTGTTAGACTAATGTGCTTACACTGAATGTTATACATTTATGTTCATATGTTACATGCTCTATCAGATACATATTCTTAGGATCAAAGCTATTCTGTAACACAAAATAAAATACAGTGAATAAAAATTTAATTCCAAACCATCATTTCTTCCATCACTATTTTGCATTTGTACTTACGTGATGGTCTAGTCAAAGCACAAAAACTCACACAGCATTTAATAAAAGATGCAAAATCAGCATATTAGACTTGAGGCACAGAAATCATAATATTTAGTAAAAGCATTGCTAAGCATCATTTATGCAATTTTTTTCCACTCAAATATTCTAAATTCAAGTCATCTTGTACTTAATAGTAAATTACATTGCGAAGCAGGTGGGGATGAGTGTAAATATACATGTTACATCCAGCATAAAGTAGCTAAGGCAAATTCATGAAGGCATACAAGGACAAGAAAACTTTGACTCAAGACCCAGATATGCGTTAATCTACCATCATTATATACACTTTCCTTCTAGGTGAAGCAGGTTATCCTATCTTAAATATGAAGTGGACTCAGGTCCACACTTTCAAAGCTGTTATAAACTAAACAGTAGTTGACAGTTGAGAATTTACTGATCCTAATTTTACAAACATCATACGGATAGGATCCAAGAGGACAAAGGTACTATAACCTGCTATGAGAATGTAAAGGGGAACAAACAAAAAGTCTCAGCTTCATTTTAAGAAAATTAAAAGTTCCTTACTCTACTGAATGAAAAAAGCTGCAATTTTTTTTTCTTCTTTTCTTTCTTGGCTTTGGATATTCAAGAATCACAAAGAAGAAAAGAAAAAAGAAAAAATGAAACAAAAAGAAGAAAATCATACTCATTATTTTTAAAATATCATTTTAAAGCCAGTTTAATGATATTTGTAATTACACTTGCAATATGCATTTTCCATATTAGAGCCACTAGCACTTGGACCTTAATAATACTACTGGTACACGCAGGCACCGGCATAGAGTATTTTCAGAAGAACATATACTTGATTTTGTCTGTTGCCTAAGAAGTGAGAAGACGAGATAGCAGTGGCAATTCCATTAGAAGAACCAAACTTCTTCATGTGAAAACCTATTCTTGTTCTTTAAATAACTTAAATACTTAAAAAAAAAAAAAAGGAGCAGAAACATCCATTAAATGCTGTTGCTCATAGCAAAGCCTGCTATATACAAGCTCATTTGTCAATCCCCATTCAGGGAGGTGGAAATGCAATTCAAGATGGAAGTGACAAAACACAACATTTTCTTACACTCCTAAGAGTGGTGGCCAATACACTTGGACCAGCTTACTTCCATTTTTGACTGGCAAGGATCTTTTCTATCTATAATTACTACTGGCAGCAGAAAGCTAACTCCTATTCACTGCCTTTTGGATAACCAATTCATTTTTTTCAAAACATTCAGACCATAAAACTGAATTCCAAGTATCCCAGATTGTATTTTATGTTCACTGTTCATATGCATGGATGTTGTTCCAGAAAAAAATACTGAAGTTTTATGAAGTATCTATGGCTAAGTCATAAGGCACTTAAAGAAAGAAGCTTTAAAAGGACTACTTTGTCCTTAGACCATCTTTTCCATCAAGTATTTTACGCCAAAACAACGCTGCTATCATGTTAGTGTAAAAGGAAGAAATTTAATGTGGGACATTACCATAGTCACTGTTACAACTGTGCTTTAAAAATTTCAGCAGAAACCTTTCCTGTACATACATTTATAGGAGCATTTTTTGGCCAGATATTTCCTTGAACTGAAATATTAGATACATAAAACATCAAGACAATACCAACAGCATACACATTATTATAGATTTAGAAACAGAGCTTAATCAGTGGTCCATTTAGTTCTGCATCCTGCCTTGAACAGTGGCAGTACCGAATGCTTTGGAGAAAAAATGCTGCAAGTGAGAGAAGTCTGAGAAATCTGCAATCTGGTAAAACCCATCTCCATGGAAGGGTTCCTTGAACTGATTTCTAGCTCTTCCTATAGAATATAAAGAAGTCAAACTTTAATTACAGTAGGCTTTCGCATACAAATGGAATATATGTAGATTAAAAAAAATTTTGGAAAGCAGCAATTTACTTTGGAGTAATGTAATTTTATTTAATTGCATCTAATTAAAGTTATTCTACAAATGTAAAACAAAAGTGTCTATTAATTCTCTGCATAAACTAAATTTAGATATCAACTGAGTAGCTTATTCACAGTATTTACTATAATTATTGCAATACTTTTGTAACTTTGATGTTTTAAAAGTTTTGGGACTTGATACCAAATAATGGTTTCTGCTGCATAAAGCAAAATAATCTTTCAAACTCCCAGTGCCTTTGTACTTTGAATGTGACTCACTAAATTTACATTTTGTGAAAGTACATGTAGGAGTAAAAGCACTTATGTATTATCAAGAAATATGACATTATAATCCCATGAAGTTACTACTTATAGAAAAAAATAAAACTGTTCCCATTCTCTTCCAAACCTAAGTGTAAAGTGAATACCTTCCATTAATTTTACCTTTTATTAACTTTATAAAGAAAAAGGACACTTAATATTTTCACATATATTTTAAACTTCACTTTTAACAAAGTTTTAATATCGGCCAAGAAATATAAAAATTGAAAATATTTTTCAATGAAAGTTAACTCCTCTGAAAATAATTTTTGCATTTAAAACTATTCGTTGATTTGTGTCAAATCTGACAAAAAGACGTGGCCAAAGTCGGAGTGGAGAATTAAACAGAAAATGGAGAACACTCTGGAAACATCTGTATTTTATAAATAGACCAACATGAGGCCAAAAAAGGCAATTTCCTTAATTTCTTCTCTTCATTTATCTTCCTTATCCTCTCTCCACATTTTTACTACCTACTTTCTCATGTGGTTCTTCAAATACCAACAGACCAACAAAGCAAATGCAATATAGAGTCAGTGTGCCATTTTCAGGTGAAATTTGCTAACTGAAAAGTACTCCTTACTAAATTCTACTTCTAAGACATTTTCTTCATGCAGATAAGTCATTTTTTTCTCCAAATTCTTTAATACTCAAAAGTTACAGTCTATCACAAGAGAGAGTTATGCTTGATTTATTTCACAAGGAGATTGCATTAACATATGGTTCAGCCACCCTATGTAGCTCACCCCACTAACACTTGAGCATATACGTCTAACAATAAACAGAGAATCGGCGCGGGGGGAGCGGGATGCAGAAACATCAACTGCAGGTGGGTGTAAACTTAACTGTGAATCCCTCAACCACCAGTGTTCACAGCTAAACTGTGTAGGAGTGGTCACAAGAGCAAAGAGGTTACTTTCGGTTTTAATGTGGGGTTTGGGTTTTTTTCCCCCCTCACCTGCTTACGAAGAGAGACTATAGCAGTGCCCTGGAGGAGTGCTGGAAATCAGGAAAACAACTGTAGTAAAAAGAATTGGGTTGTAAAAGTGAGTTTGATTAGAAAAATAGCCTTAAAAAACAACCAATGCACAAAATGTCACATACGGCTACAGGCTAAAAGCTTGGAAACTGTTTGGAAAGCTCCTATCAAGGAGCTCCATCTGGAAATCAGGAGACAGACCAGGAAACAGCCATACACACAGCTCCTTTTCCTATTTGAAGATACTGCTAGGATTTGACAAAGCCATGGAGTGTGGAAACTGAGATGCCTTTTTTTTTGGTAAACTTTGGGTGGGGGAAGAAAGTACATTTCTGTTAGTTAACAATTTTGATGGCGTATTACCATTGGTTTCTTCAAAGAAACCAGTTCAAAGAGCCTGCTGAAGAAGGCCACAAACAGCCGCCTTTGGGCATAGATGCATTGAAGAAAGATCTGTGCAGCACGCAGTCAAAAGTTTCACTATTTCAGCAATGTGGAATCTGTCAGTGAGACAGCATTTACCTCTACCTAATGAAATTCAAACCAAATTACTACCAAAGACCAGAATGGGATAATTTATGCCATGGCAAAGCAGTAATAATAATTTTAAAAAAATACTGTACTGATACAGTAGCCCACAGTAAACTACTTTTCTCACAGCAATTTAATTCTTTGCATCACTGTATGGCACCAAATATATTCCTTCATTGAATGGATCACCATGCGAAGCAGACCATCACATGTTGTTTTACCCAAAACTCACTAAGTCTAAAACCAGGCTGTTAATTAAGAAAATGTAGGAGAAAACACACCTTAATAAACAAATGGGTTACATGAATACAAAATGCAGAGGGGATCTTTAAAAATTGGCCAAGATTACAAGCAGGAATAATGAGTTAAATTAGGAAAACAATTATTAATGTGTCTGTTTTGCATAACTTAAAACTAAAACCTTGAAAATGTACTGTTTCAAGGAAAATTCTGTAGTGCCAGGAAGATACTCCCAATGAAACGTAAAGTTTTTTCTTAACTTCAGCAATTCACAAACAAGGCATCATTGAAATCTTGATCCCCTGGGCATCCTAGAGGCACTTTTGCAGCATTGATAATAGGCCATTTAATTCCCCCCAGTTGATTTCTAATTAGGTTTTAATTCATGATATAACATAACCTTTCATTCTGAATGGCCCGTATTCTTAAAGAAATAAGATTTTATCTTCCTAAACTAAAAGTTTTTACAGTCAAGATTACTGGATTATGGTGTTCTTTCTGCTTGTTTACCATCTCCCTGAAACTATTCTAAAATAAATCAAAGTATTTATTATTGAAACATTCTGGTTTGTCCATATCTGCTTATTCTCTTCAGCTGGCAATGGCTTGATTTTTGGAAATGTTTCATCTCTACAGCAAGAGTTGGTAAAGTTCCATGAATTACTATCTCAAGCCACATCAAAAGATCCTCTACACCAGGAACCTTGTCCTAAAACAGTCTTAAGAGTTTCAACATGGAACAATACTGAATAAACTCCTCATTCCACTGCATGTCACTAAACAGAGAAGGTACAGTTAACAGGAGCTCATTGTCCTTATTTGACTTCTCCTAGCTACAGATTGCTGCAGTTCTTGACTGTCTTTCTACAGGACAGCTTCTGCTATTGTCAAACTAAAAAACAAAGGAAAAAAAACAACAAAAAAACCCTCCAACCAAAAAAAAAACCCCACAGAAACCTGCTGCTTTTTCATTATGATTCTTATTCAATTTTCTACTGCATCAGGTGTAAGGTTACTAGCCATCTATCTCCAAGATCTCTTGTGATCTTAAACACAATAGAATAAGAACTAGAATTAGGGTAGAATAAGAACTAGAATTAGGGTAGAACAAGAACTAGAATTAGGGTAGAACAAGAACTGGAGGAGAATACATTAAGGAAAGAATTAAGGTGAAATCGGAGTTGGAACAGAACAGAATTGGAGTAGAACAGAATTCCTCGTCAGTGCACCTCCACCTGCAATGCAGCACACTCCTAGCTCTCCCTCTGCGATTCTGGCAGCAGCAGCAATCTGCCAAGCAGTGATCAGCTACACCTTGGGAAACTTACTCCTGCACTGAACCACGCTGTCGTTGGAGAAATGTTACAGGATCCTCCCTATTGCCTATGCTGGGAAAAGAGTAAAACACTGTGAAATGTTATTCTTTTGGTTCTTCAGCAAATGGAAGACTGAGTTTATGCCTCATGCCCAGTAGATTTTCCTCTCATGTTTCAGCTTAATTTGTTTTGTTCTAAATGTCAGCAAAAGATAGAGTTAAGCAAGAAAAAATTACAAGAATTTTTCTCTGTGACATATAGCCCTGCCTGGATGGGACTGACAGGTGATATAACGCTCAGATTTTCCTTCTGACACACAGAGGTTCAAAAGCATTGTTTCACTGCAGTGTTAGCGTTTTCAATTGTACCAAACCTTCACATCAGTGCAAGTAAAAGAAATCAATTGCAATTTTTTCAGTTCATATTCTTTGAAGAAGCAGTACACATTGTTCATGCTAAAAGACATGCTGTTGTTCTTTAGCTTACTGATCTCATTATAAGCAAATATGATGGCAACCTCATTTTGTCTGCCACAAAGCAAACAACATATTCAGTTTTCAACATCTAGCCAAAACTTTTCTGGTTATAATTTGAGTTTAAACTTATACAGGATGATCATTACCATAAACAATCTGCAAAACGTCCAGAAAACAAAACTCCCCCTTGTAATCTACCATTATAAAACCCCAAAGAAATAAACATAGTCATTTCAGCTTTACTTTTACATTGCTTTCAAGGATTTTGAAAGACCAGATGAAAAGTATTCCTTCCAAATAAACTAAATATTTTAAACAAACCAAAGAATGCTTCCAGATATTTTTCTTTCAAGCATACATTAGTTAATCTCTCTGAATAAAGAAAACTTAAAGGTAGATAAATAGCATCTTTGAGGATGAAGAATTAGGGAAGGGCTCTAAGCATTACAAAATTATACTCATGTTTCATTTGAATTGATTTTGTCTACCCAATCATTTAAAAAAAAAAAAAAAAAAGCTTGACTTTCTTCTTCAGGAAAGAGAACAAAATATTATTTTAAAGCATGATATAACAATTTCAGTTTAATAATACATACGTAAATACTAAATGTGTAGATAATGGGATCTGTATGAAAAATTTAAGAAGCATTGCTCATCATCATTAAATTCAAGATAATCAGCATATTCTGCTGAAGATTCAATTAAAAAGCAATATTCTAAATTTATTACTCAGTTGTAAATATCAATTCAGTTTGCATGCAAAACAATATAAATCTGCAGTAAACAACTAAATCATTCTGGAAGGGAAATTTCACCTATACACCAACCCCAATAGTAACAGAGAAAATAAACAACAGAAAAGCCACAACACTTTGATACTTCTCTAAAATCAAGAATATGTGGTACAAAATATCATGCCTTCACAAACCAATTTAACTGATAAAAGTTTATGATAACCAAGAGGCACAATGAAAAAAATATGCTTATTTGGTTATCAAATGTTGTAAATTGTTGCTTAAAAATTATGTAAATTTTTTATGCCATATGGGAGATGGGAAGGGTCTGTCAAACCACAATACTGGTGAAAATTTCCTAATCAAGCTTGACAGATAACCAAATAAACAGATTGACAGATAGACAGAAATTGCATATGCCTCATTTCCTATTAAAAAAACAGACTAAAAATAAGGTCTTACTGATAATTATCACTACATCTATTATAGTGACTATTATAGCACCCACAAACTTCAACATGACGTGCGTTTGACAGAAAAACAATGAAACCGGAGAGCGTATCACCCTAGAGGGCATGGGAAAACCAAAGGGAGATGAATCATACAAGACCATCTATCGCCCCTACCTTCATTACTTCAGTAACGTCTTACAGGTGTGCTGACTGTGCTGGAGAGGAGAGTTTCAACAGCATAAATAAGCTTGCGGGGGTGAGTTACCTCACCCGGATAAAGTGAATAAAGGAAGAAAGTCCAAAGATGGCGACAGCAGGGCAACGAATGAAGACAGGCTTTTAAAAACTGATGAAGTTGGTTCTGGCTTTTCAAACCCAAGCCTAGCAGCTGCTCCAGAACTCCAGCCATGGGGGAACAGCCAGCTTTGGCAAAGTTGGGGAAAGTTGTCCCAGGAAGCCTCTGCACAGCAGCAAGCTGTGGAAACATAGAGCTCCGCAGCCTGCAAGACAGGACTAGCGCTTCCAGATTCAAGTAGTGCCCTAAGTGGTAACAGACTTGATTTTAATGTTTTCCTCTCCTCTCCCATAAGTTCCTGTTCATTATTTTCCTATTTTCTATTTGGCATATAGGAACAGTATAATACCAAGTTTGAACTAAATTTCTCCATGACTATAAAAATATTTTTGATTAAACAGATGTCAGCAAAATTTTATGGAGTGAAAATTGAGTAACAGATGGTGAGGTCTGTGGAGTTCAAAGAGGCTGTATTTTATTAAAAAGGAAATTTGAGGAAAAGAAGTATTTTGCTGGAAATATTGATGCAGTGTTTAAGCAAATGTAAAAATATTCTTACTTGATAGAAAACAGTAAGTTTAAAAAAAAAAAAAAGAAGAAGAAGAAGAGGTATTCATGCCATAAACCTCAGACCATTAAAAAAGGTATTTTATTCTGCTTTCTTTTTACTGAATACAGCTTTTCATCCATGACATAAAGGTTCTCAAAGAAAAATAATACACATCATGGAGGAGGAAAAAAAAGCCAACTACTAAACCAAAAATAACAATGACCTTGATTAAGGGTCCTGGACAAAATACATCATTTATGTGACACATAAGCTATCGTGAAAGCAAGTTTAGGAATACTCAACCACGGGATAATAAGTAGTTATCCCAAACTTAATATTATAAGTAATAAACAAAATTGCAAATAATGGTACATGCCCTGTAAGAAATGAGACTGAGGAGGATAACTCCTGACTGCCATTAATGTATCACCTTTTCCAGCTTGACCACTTATAATGGTAGAAAACCATTGCCACTCGCGGAATATAGACAGAGAGTCAATGAAATGAAAAGAATGGCATAAATATGATCATTAAGGCTCTCAAGTCTTTTTTTCTAGGTGATATTTTTAACATTTTATTACATCATTGGGAAAAAAATGTAAAAGGCAAGTAGTTTCACATTCATGACCAGGCTCATTCTGCATCAAAGAGAAAGCTACAGTGCCCTACGGAATAGCAGTCAGTGAGCTACTTTAGACACCCATGGGGAAAGACCTGGAGAAATCTTAACCACGTGGAAGAGTGCTACCTGTTCTCCAATTAAGTCTTCTGCACACAGGTCAGTTCACAGCTAGGAGACAGCCTACGATACCTGCACGATATTGGTATTTTCACTGGAGGCACAGAAGCAGGAAGAAGTCACAGTTGAGGCAGTCGCACAGAGAAGAGCTGACAGAGCCACGCTCCCACCTGCAAGCTGTACCAGCCAGTGCAGCTGAGCCCGCATCAACACAACTCAGCTTCATCCAACATAGGACACTTCTTACCTCCCCTCCCAAAAGCTGGCTGGAAGCTAATTCTGACTCTGATCTGCTCCTGGTCCGGCAAAACTCAGAGTTTTGGTACTGTCTTGAACTACTTTTAAGTACACACTGACATTACCAGTAGTAAAATGATCACGAACACATTATTAGACAGATATTTTTGATCTTGCATCTTAATTTCAGTGACATCTTCCACCGCATACTTCAACTGTGCTGTCTGGATTCCCAGTGTGTATAGACTTACAGAGACATGGAAGCTGCTGTATCGTCATACTTTAGAAATGCCACTTATTTTTCAGAAAGCGGTGCGATAAACTGAAAACCCCCAAGACTGTGAATCCGGAACCAGTACTTCCGATTAATGAGCAGTAATACTTATGTTTTATGAACTAAGATAAGGTCATGCCAGTGGTTTTAGACCTTGACGCCAACACCACAAGAAATACAGATTTTGCTACAAACACTGTATTTTACCAGTGAAATATAGTACACACATTCAGCTTATGTTTGACAGAGTTATGAAAGAATCAACTAATTCAAACCTATACAAAGCAAAATATCCTCCTTGAGATCTACACTTCAGGGTTTTGTACAGGTACAAGCTATTCAGAGGCAATGTTTAGCTTTACAAGTCATCCATCATTCTTTCCTCTGTACTGATTCATTTATCAGTCACATCCAGGTATCTTACACTTGTTCAGAGAGACCAAATGAAAACATGAAAAAGTTCTAGGATTCGTGTTACTACCAAAGTAATTTGGGTCATGTTTAGTACAGCCCTCCAGCCTTCCCAAGGAAAAGAAGCGTTTGGATAACTGATCAGATTCAAGCATCCTGAAAGCGCATACATGTTAAAAATATTTTCACAGTGCTTTTAGACCTAACAACTCTGTATTTAAACAAGCACAAAAAAGAAACATTGGGGGGGATGGAGGGGGGGGTGTTAATTACTCCTATTTACAGGTTTCTTTTAGTAGTTTTCCGTATCGGTTGAAATTGAAGTTGTATCTTATTTTCAGTGATTCGAAAATCAAGGCAAGTGACAGAAATTCATCAAATAAATGAGAGACTACCTTTTCAGAGATATAAAAGAAAATGCAGCTTACATGTCTCAGGCATCATCTTTTAGAGCTATTCTTTATCTTCTGAAGGCAAACATGACGATCAATCTACAAAAATCCTGAAATAATTACGTAAATACCTCCTCTTTATCTTCAGCTGTTCAAGGATTCTATAGCTTTCAAAAGAACTCTTAAACACAGGACATTTTGGGTTTTTAAGTACTCAGTGTTAATGTCACAAAAATATCACTCCAAATTTTAAAGAGGGATTTCAAAAACTTGACCCAAGCTGATAACCTTGGTTAAGATTTTAATTTCTGGATATTTAAGATATAAAATGGCTGGGGACTTATAAAGAGGAGAAACCAGTTTTACAGCAGGGAGAAGGATACTATTTTAAGTTGTGATAAAATTATCAAACATAAATGCCCCAAGTTCATGTTCCGGGGTGTTCACTGTGTATTTTTTAAAGGAAGGCCCATAGTGTGCAAGTTAACTATAATATTAGAGTTGAGCTGATGGCACAAGGAATGATTATCAGTTCAAAATTTACATGAAATCTACATTTAAGCTCTACACAAGAAGCAGTTTAGTATTCAGAAGTATCCTAAGGAAGGTGTCAGTCTCATCAGTGCTGATGCTGAAGGAAGGATTCATAATTCTCGCATTTGAATCTGTCAGCTGTGCTTCTGTGTTAACCTATTCACCCCTGTGTTTTGGATATTAACAGCCAAGAAAATACTTTACCTAGTGCAACTAACGCTCCTCTGGCATTGTGCTAGGGTACAGCCAAAGCAGACTAGAGTACTTCAAGGAGTGGACCTGAGTGAGTACACAAGGGCAGGGGATTCATATTTAAAAAAACCCAACTTTGTAATTAGCTTTTATCTCATGGGGAGAAAAAGAAGAATGAAATTCACTTTAAAGATCAATGTATCATAGCACTTCTCTAAATTTTGAAAGTAGAAAACACACATTGCCAAATTTGACTGTCATCTTTTTTCCCAGCTTTGGAGTAAGAAGTGTTAACTCCCATCCTTCCTCATTTTCTGACATGCTTTAAGATTCAGTGTGAATGTGGGAAAGGAAATTATTTGACTTCTTAAAGAGAAGGAAAAGGTAACTGTGAAGGTCATGTCTGGAGAGAGATGACTTCTCCGTATTCGATGTCACTGTTACAGGGCCTTGGTCCAATTTGTCAGGGCCAAACCTGACAACTACCAGTGCGGTTTATTGTGAAATGACAAAAGGAAAAAGTATGCTTTGTACAATCTTACGAAACTTTCCTTTTTTCTGCAGTGAAAGGCAGAAAAAGCCCATCTAAAAACACAAGATCATTTGCAAATGGGTTAAGAAAGAAGGAAATTTGTATCAATATGCGTAACACTCTCAAAATTGAATGAACTTACTTAGAAATGAAAAGAACTTGTTAAAAGCATCATTTTAAGGACAACTGAATGGCTAATTGTTACCACATTGCAACCAGAAGTTTCTGAAGAGCTGCCTACTGAACACTTTCACTGACAACTTATTGTTTAGATGAAATATCATGTCCACCCTGTACAATATCTGTACTGGAGAGGATAATACACTGAAAAGATACTATTCTCAGTCCATAATAATAATTTTAAAATTATGTGGGAGTTAAATAAGTCAATTGTTAGAGTTCAGTGTGGAAAAACTTTTGAATAATGAAAACCAAAAATTACTTTTTTTTCTGGCTTATACCAATAGTATACATATTACTGAGTGTATAGTACTATCTTTGATGTGAATTTATGTCATTTAGAACTACTGGTGTAACTACACTGGTGCTAACAGAAGTGAGCAACTATGGCATTAGGCAGGACTGCATTATCTGGCTACAGAAATTTAGGGCAGATCCCAGCTATTTTCAAAGACAATGCTGTACAGTTTTTTGTTTTTTGTTGTTTTTTTTTAATTTACAGGACACTGCTCTGTGCATTGGGGATGTCAGTGGATTTCTGAAAGTAGTACAATGTTTGTGGTACTGCTCATTACCATTGCTGACACTCTGCAAGACACACATCACAAGGAGACAACAAGGAAACTGTCTCACCAAATGCAGCTTCGCATTAAATGCCTTCTTTAGCGGAAGCTGAAAAACACCGCACACTGTTCAAGATGATAATTTAAAAAAGAAACCAAACAGTTAAGGTCTGCCTGATTAATTGCTCTACTTAGCTAATTTGATAAGCTCTCAGTCAGTTTGCCATGCCTCCTTCATTGGCTTGATCTACTTTGTAAATTAATCTAATTATAAGCACCTGCAATCAAAAGCCCCATCTCTGCAGAAGCTATACGACTCTTATTTATATATAGCAATTTTTAAAAGGTCAATTAAAAAAAATCATCTTGCCACAAGAAGCGTTTCTGGGATACAAGGCAGACATACAATAAGGGTCATATTCAGTAAATATAGGAACCGCTCCCTGCGCTCTCCAATGTTTCATTCCCACTCTATTCAGTAATATAGACTGCATTCTTCAAGAGAATTCTAATAAAAATTACATTACAGCAGACAAAAGATGACAAATGATTCAAAGTAATTGCAATCCCCAAACCATATTAATCAGATAAGCCATACATCAGAAGGTGAATAATAATGCCAGGTTCAATTTAGAGTACCATGGGGATCTGAAAATAAACTGGGGACTTTACAGAGAAAGCTCAGTATTTTTATACCACATTAGAAGCATATAAACTGCTAAAACTATTAAAAAAAAAAAAGAAGTTCAGCATCACCTATAGTGGACGTATTTTAGATAATAAAAGCTTAACTGTGTATTTACGAGTCTAGATGTATGACTCACTCTTGATTCACAACTGATAAGCTATCCATTTATATTTGCACCAGTTCTTCATACAGGACAGAATTCTTTGCAAACATAGTACAAATACAAAAGTTGCACTGTGGCAATTTTGAAAGTATGAACTGTAAACTGATTTTCTTTTTTAAAACTAGTTGTGCTGATAGCTTTAAATGATCTGATTGCTATTTTATCCTAATTTTTTCTTATGAATATAAATTAGAAACAAAAGAAAGCACCGAACAATTTTATCTGACAATGCGGATTTTTGGACTTGACTTGTAAGTCCTTTTCGCAAAGTATTTTCTGTGCAGAATTTTCAATACTCTGCTTTAATCATTGTTTCCTCCCTCTCAAAATCATTAAAGAAAGATTGGACAACATAAAATAAATTTTTCCATCAAAATCAGAAAAGTTATAGTTCGGTTTATCTGGGGTTTTCTGCTAGCCTTGATAAAATGTGTTTAAAAAAAATTAGACTGACAATAATACTGTCAGACTTGCTTAACTCAAAAATGATTTGCATTAGTAAAATTTAACTATAAGCCTTTGAAATTACAATGGTTTCTTGTATTTGTTGTAAAATATATTTTTGCTAAGCAATGCCAAGCTCTGGGCCTTATGCAGTAATTATGTAACAAAAAATTATGAACCCCTGCTTTAGAGAACATCTACAAAGCTTGCAGTACATTACTACTAGATGGACTCTAAAATGAAAGACACTTTTATCATACCTCAGACCACAAAATATTTGTCCAATATTTTAAAACTGAAAATATAAGAGTGAAATTATTAATAGAGCCATTAACTGTCTGGGGCTTCCAGAGTAATTAAATTGGCAGAGTCAGTGCTAAGATCCTCACAGCCTTTCCAAACCTCCAGCAAGCACCAGCAAAATAGAAGAACTGCTCCAAATATCACTATGTTGCACAGGAGACTATGGAAAAAACTCATTCATTACATGGAAAAGTCGCTAGAATGAGGAAAAAGTGTATAAAACAAACAAAAACTGGAAATATAGACACTCTGGCATTAAAAGACCTGACAGATGTTAAGCTTTTGTTCTTGCATTAAGTCTTAGTCCAGAGTGATGAGGAATTAAATGTAATATGCAATTGAGCAAGGGATTGTCCTTGGTCACGATCTGCAAAGATGCACATAAACCTTTAGCGTTGGCTGTTTAAGACCCTGCAAGCCAAACTATTCCCATGGGTAAGTGTGCTTATTAAGAAGCCGCTGAATATGCTAGGATTAAACATTCAGGAAGCAGCAGTACATTTATGAATATGACTGGACTCTCAGAAATACTAAGAAGAAGCTTAACTGAACGTGTCTATTGATTACCATGACAGCTTAATAAGGCAGATTTTCCCAGGCTGACTGAACTGAAGTGAACTAGGGAAGAATATTAAAAGACTGTGTCCCTTAAAGCCTTGGCCACTCCTCTGACATCTCTAATCCCATCAGCTAGGGAAGAGTGTTTATTAACTTCTGGTCTCAGAGGCAGAGGTCAATGAGTAGCACAGACATCCTTTGGCAGGTAAGGGAGAACTTACAAGGTAGGAGAAGAAAAAAAAATAATAAAAAAAATAAAAGAGGGGTGGAACCATATGAGGATTCAAGCTACCTCCAGTAAAACCGAGAGGAAAAATAATTAAAAGTATGTATCAGTAAACCCAGAAATACAGAAGGTGTTTTCTACGTAACAGCTCAAAAAAGAACAGAACATGGTTGGAAACCATTTGATAAATGTGAGGCTTAATTCCAAAAGCTGGTTTATTTTCATGTCATATCCATAATAAAAGTGGTAATTTGCTAATATTTGGAGGAGAAGAGGAACAGAAAAATGTGTGCTGCTTTGGACGAGCACAGGGGCTTATTTTGCCTATACAAAATGAGTTTATGAAATATTTTTAACTGAGTTATTTTAAGAAGTGCCAAAGAGTTGGCAGCCATGGAGAATTACTTAGCATAGATAAAGAGCCTGAAGACATGGAGCCTGGACAAAATAGGATTCGCTAGACCCCAAGCTGGGCCTTTTGTGTTACTGTTTGCATCTTCTTGTTATTTAGGGACCAGTCATGAACTAGGATGCCACTGCATTACTTAAACTACAAAAACGTCCCTGTCCTGCACTGTGTACAATTTCTAACATAAACACTGAAACTTTGAGGCCATTATCAGATTCTTTACAGATTTTTAAAACTAATTTTGCACTGGAGTTGTACAAAACTGGAGATTTATCAGTAATTCAGTACAAAAGATAAAGACTAAAGTTATGTCAGTGTGTTTATGATCAATTCAAACGACAGACTGACAAAATAACATAATATCCCCTGGAATGATAATGTGTATAACTTAACAAGATGAAATAAAGCTTACCATGAACATAGCACACAGCGTGATGCAGTCTTTGTGCCACAGCATGCAAGCCCTAATAAAAATAAAGAATAAATAGTTTCAACTTTGGGAATATAAATTGTGACTAGATACAATGAATGTAAAATCAGAGCAAAAAGCAGTCCAACTATGTAAAAGCATTTGGTTTCATTTAGCTCCAAATGGTTTTACTGCACAATTAATAAAATTAACCTCATCTCTTCTGTATTCCTCCCTAATTGCAAACTTAAGAGTGAGTCTTTAAAAAAAAATACCTAACACACCTTCCAATGTAACTGAAGCATTAAAAATCGTCTACTTAAAAAAAAAAAAAAAAAGTAAAAACTATCCCACTTGTTGTCATTTATAATTATTCTGTAGTAGCACTGAGGTCTGTAAGTCTTAAATAGAACTGATAACCTTACTTTTTCCTAGAATCAAATATTTTGAAGGGAAAAAGGTCTAGTATATAATTATAAGCATGAATCAGAGTATATGAAAGTTTTACTCAGTTACTTTTGGAGGAGATGAAAACAAGCATCTCTTCCAAGAATTACATCAAGACAAACATCTAGGTATCTCTTTGGTTCACAAATCTAACTAGAGAATTACTAAATTTTCAACAAAGAACCTATTTAAAAACCTTCTGGAGATGATTTTAAGTAAGCAGAGACATAATATGGTGTATCATATTTGCCAAGACAGAACTTGATAAGCATACAGTCTTGTTAAACGTACCATCTTACCACTAGTCACATAATTGTTGCACTAAGCTGTGAGATTTATACAGTTACATAGCAATGACAGCTTTCTAAGGGTTTCAGAATAGATACATTCCATATCAATTTCTCTTTCAACTCTTCAAAGCACTATTGGAACATCATATGACACACCAACCGAATGTACATTATGCTATTAACAGCCAAAAAGCAATTCTTTGAATCTATGAGTTTCACTGTGAACGCTGCACACCTGTTCAGGTCAGAAATTAAAAGGATGATACAACTTATTCCAGAGTCAAGGCTAAGTTAGGTAGGTGACACATCATAAATGAAATTGAAATCGGGCCAAGAAAAAGGCTACCCCACTTGACAGAAGTGCCATGGGATCCAATTACTACAAGTGATCAAGATATCTTTCTTTCATCCTATGCCAACAGAATTATTTGCAGTAGTTCCAAGTCAAACACCTTGCTCCACCACCCAGGCTACCAACACCATTTTCCACTTTTATTCCGCAGACTTCCCATCATGGAAGTACAGGAAAATGGCTGAAAACTAGAGCTCTATCATTGTGAATTGCGTGCACAATACTGGAGCTAAGCAAAAGAAGTCCATCTTCTCCATAAACTAGCAATGCAATCTGTGCATCAGATACCATTCCAGGCAATTTGCAGTAACTCCAAGAATCAAACTAACTGCAAACAGGATGACATATTAGGGGAAAATATCTGAACGCAGTAGCTTTAAAGTACAGCAAGTCAAAACAACTTTAACAGCAGAGATTATACTGATGCAAAGCAAATTAAATGAGTAAGAAGAGTGAGTCCTGAGCTGGGAGTTCAAGCAGCACAGGTAGAGTCATCGTGATGGCAATACTTAGCTCTGTTTTGTCCACACCACAGGTCCCAATGCTTACTATTTGAGGCTTAGGTTGCAAAAAGTGTCTTTCTGCCTAACAGTACAGGTATGTCATTAACCCTCCTGCCTCCATTTGCCTCATCAGTAAAGTACTTCTACTTCCATGAGGCTGGTTTTGAGTATAAATTCAGAAGATAAAAGTGCTCAAATACTAGGGTGATAAATTCAAATAAATGTCTAATCAGTGTTCTCCATATTATTTCTCTGACTGTATAAAGACTCAACGTTTTCAGAGTGGGAAAGATAAAACCATAGACCAGGATTATAAAACTGTAAGTCCCAGAGTAATCAATGCCAGCTTTAAAGTGTGTTGTTGCTTTGATCAGGGATTACTTAAGGTTCCATCAGATCAATATTTCTTTATGCTTTCACCTGGCATTCCCAGAGTTTTAGAAAATAACAGTTGTTAAAGGTACTGTATATTGCTGTAAAATTCCCTGTAAAGGAGTTTGATCTGAGAAAGCCAGTCACTCATGAAAAAAAATAGATTCACACAAAATTTATTGTTAAATAAAAACCTTTGTGCTTCATTTGTTTCCCTAAATAGTTTAAACACTTGCTGGAGCAGAAATTCAGTATGCCTGCAATCATTCATTTGCTACAGTTGGCTGAATATATGAATAACCATACAGAAATTGATAATCAAAAAATTTGCTAGAGAGAAAAGTAGTTTATTGATTTTTTAAAACTGTTGTTGATGAGGGAAAGGTTTCATCTTCCCAAATCAAACTGAAGACTGAACTATAAAGAAACTGATGCGAGTTCCCATTTATTCAATATCCTAAAAATTTGGAAGAGTCACAGAGGTGGCAACAGCAGACTCTTCATAAACAAACCAGTTTATTATGAGAAAGAAAATAGATTCTGTTTGGGGAACAAGGGCACAAGAGAAATTTGATTAAGTATTAAAGGATTCTTCTAAAAGGGGAGGGGAGGGAAAGAAAAGGTTCTTTTGTCCCTCTTTCAGTCAGCTCTGGGATGCTCATCTGTTGCCAAATGTCTTGAGAACTAATTTTTTAATATTTTATTTAAAAAAAACCAAAACACACAAATACTTCTCTTTATATTTTGGGCTGCTTAAGTGGCTTTACAATGTAAATCATAGCAGTTACAATCTACTCCAGCCTACTCCAAGAACTGTACCCCTACCAGGTGTTTCCACACAACCAGAATGCATCAATACTTCTTGCAAATGATGCAAGAGCAGAACTACAATGGCTCCAAGTTCAATGAACTAATTTGAGGATGATTAAAGACTGGTTGTATATATGCAGAGATATATCAGTTGCAGACTCACTGATGCCAAGTGAAACCTGTAAAATATTGCATGGTGCCTTCTTGTAAGACTCAGCACATGTGCTATGCATGCTTGTTCATCCACTGTACCACACCCAGTCCTAACCTCATCTCAAAGCAGTATTTTCATCTTACTATACTGCTCATATGGGATTTTTTGTTCGGTTGTGTCTTGTTGGTTTTGTTTTTTAACCATTGATGAATGCTTAGGCAAACAAAGAAGGCCTGCAACTATTTTATCATCTCTTAAACTCGCTTGTAATGTTGCAGTTAAACACATTTTTTTAACAGTCTTGGAGATGATTTTGCAGTGCTAGAATTGTATCATTTATCCAGTATTCTATGGCAATTTAGGAATAGCACTCAATAGGTTTATTTTTAGCAAGTGTACCTCATTCACACATTTTGTAGTGCTGCACGAGGATCACCGATCTATATGCGTGACTGCAGTGATAAGATCTGGCAACATTCTTTAATAACTGTTTAAACTGTTCTAGTTGTGTGCTTCAAGCAACATACAATTATTCCAACACCCAAAAAGAGCTTTTCCATTTGCAGTATTTTCCACTACTCAATATGTGCACCCTTGACATCTGATAGTTAAGATTTTCCATTATTTCCTTTATTTGATTTACTCCTTTACAGCCAATGGACAAAGCATGTACACATAGTTCACAAAAGATAGCTTAAATGTAGTTTGCAAAGTCTATATAATGAGAGATTCTTATTCTGATGCACAAATCCATGAGGATCAGGCCGAAAAATGCTGTCCATCATTACATATGTATATAAATATAGAGAATGATTATTGTAAAGACAGAAACTTTAACAAAATTAGAAAGATGCCAGCGGTGTTTGGCATGATACTGAACAAACCCAAAATTTATACTGTAGCTTAGACAGATCGAAGTGGCTTTGTATTTTTCAATTTACAACAAATTCCAGTCAGATATGTTCACTGCAGCATCACTGAATTTCTTTCTACTTTATCTCTAAATGTCCTAGAATGCTGCTGCTATACAGTAACATCTCTTAAGTTAAACAAAATAAATTGAATATTAAAGTTATCAAGGATGTAGATTCTGAATCAAGCATAATGCTTTTGTTAATATAAAAGAAGGCACAGCTTTGGGTGAAGCAGGGATAAATAAAACAGTCAGCTCTGTCAGGACTGCCTCTGGGAGGAAAGGCATCCTGCTGGCTAGTGCTTTCATCTTGTGCAGTGGAAGAGACCTCAAAACCCCACTCCATTTGGCTCTTGCATCCCAGGCCAAAGTTTACCAATGTTTGAACAACGCATGAATGAAACTCTAGACCAGGTAAAGCAACATGCCATTTTTCTAAAGTAGACACTCTAGCATATAATGTATAAAGTAGAAGGGCTGTAGCATTAGCAAAAAATCCATAATGAACTGGTCATCTGCAATTCAAGCTGGTAAAGAAATGAAATCACAACATTTGCAAGTCAGGGAAGACAACAGGAAAGACAAACTACAGTGATACTTGGAAAATACATTCCCGTGGAAAGAGCAGAAATTACTTTATTTTTTAATTAAATGGTTATTGTGAGGCGCTTTGTCTTCCACCACAACCCCGCTGCAATAGTGGCAGAGACCTCCACTGCACCTTCAATTGCTTCCACCTTCCAT
This sequence comes from Haliaeetus leucocephalus, assembly GCF_000737465.1. Lineage (NCBI taxonomy): Eukaryota > Metazoa > Chordata > Aves > Accipitriformes > Accipitridae > Haliaeetus > Haliaeetus leucocephalus. Next base: position 3,885,948 of record NW_010973420.1, read on the forward strand.
AAATGTAGTATTATTCCAAGTTTAGCTTACAATGTGAAATGCATCTCATCCTTCTCATAATTCCCCAGGATATCAGTATAAGTAATTATAGCATTACAAAACAAAACTGACAGCCTATGTGTTAGCTCAATATGTCAAAAAGACAGGCAGTAAAGCCTCTCAGTGGCTGTGGTACATCTACTGTCATCTCTCATCAAATGACGAACTGAAAAAGCAGCAAGTGACGGGTTTCCTTGTTCTATTATATGAGTCAAGGGCGTTCTTCTAGAGAGGTTCTCCTGTCTCTCAGACAAGACTTAGCTAGAAATGTGAGCTGGGAACATTGACCCATAGCGGTCATATCTTTTCAAATGTGCAAACCTGGTGCTTCCTTTATCAAAGTGACTGACATTAAAATGAAGGTGAAATTCCAGGTGCCTTGAGTCACTCTTGGAGCTAGAAAAGAGTTGCAGGCACCAAACGGACAACGCTGCTTCTCTTTCTGGTCATGAAAGTTATAGATGCTTTAATTAAAATAATCCCATTCATTTTACTTCAAGATCTGAGATCATGGATGCCCTCACAGATGCTTTATTTCATTAGTGACCTAAGCTGTTAGGAATGAGAAGACAGAAGAGCTGAATATAAAAGTGTTACTGTACAATGTCAAAAACACTTCTGGAAGCGACTATGCCAATGTCACCAAAGAGTCTTGGTTGAGACTTCACGATATATTGAGTACTTCTTTGGGGATGTTTTGTCAATGGAAATGTTACTCTAGTGGAGCAAAGGGGAAAAAAGGGTTTGGGTTTGGGGTTGGGTTGTGGTTTTGGTTTGGTTTTGGGCTTTTTTTCTTTATTTCTTTTCCTTGCCTTTATTTTAAAGATGCAGAGTTAAGATGATAAAAAAGGCATTCAACACCTAAGAAACAAATACTGACTTCAATCCACAATATATTTATATACCAAGTATTTCATACAATGACTATATGTTAATTTAAGGCAATAAATATGAATGGCCAACTTTACCTGGAACATACAATGGATCCAGATGAATTTGATGTTTAAGTTTCATCAGGTACAGTTGTGCATTTAGTTGTTGACCTATATTGTACTTGGTATGATTAGTGGTTTAAGATATTAATCTGTATTATCTATTTTATTCAAAGGCCATCTATTGTAGATTTAAAACAGGAAAAAAAAAAAAATCACGTAAGGGTCTTAAGCGGTATTCTTCTTTGTACCCCAGAAGTATTCAGTTTTAAAATAAATAATAAAACTGATATTCAAGATTTTAAGTGCTGGAATCAAAGCCATGTATTTCAAAAGACTCAAGGTGATGTCCAACCTTCATTTGCCCCAACATTATTCATATGCTAAGAGGTTGAACTTTTGTTCTTCTGAAATGGTTTTGGTTATAAGAACATGTAGTAGCTCAAAAGGCATAGTACCATCTTTACCACAGACATATGATACATATTTTCTAAATATTCCATTTTATTACTAATGAATGGGTGTGGATTTGTAGCAGAACTTGAACAATTTCAAAGGAAATAAAACAACTATGACCCAGCTTATGTGCAAACACTTTCACTGTTTGTATTTACCAGCACTTCATAAATGGGAGTTATTACCAATTCCTTTAATAATTTGTCACTCTGATTCTAGAAGATTATCTGGGCTAGAGGAATCCTCGGATAATAGCAACTATATGATATTATAGAGCTTTACAGCTGTATTCAACATAGATACTAGATTGTTTTCTCTCAGAGATCTGTTCAGTGACCCGGTAACATTTCTAGACAGTTTAAGGCTGTACGGTAAACACCCTATAAAAACTAGTTCAAAAAGGAATGAGATTCATGTCTTCTACAGTCTCAAAAAATGTAATTTGTGTTTGAAAAATAGCTTTTTTTATTAGGAAAAAACCCCATATTTTCTTATTTCTGAAAGCACAAGCCGAGGACTAACAAAACGCTGCTTTTCAGGCATTCCCAGCTACAAATCACACATTTCTTCGGCACGTAAGGCTGCTTGGCTACTTACAGTGCTGCCCGTGTGTCGAGCTGGCGTTCAGCCAGCAAACAGCACAGTAGCCAGCTCCCGCATGGCTAACTGCACGCAAAAAGGGAATCAGATGGAGGACCCGCATGTTGCTAGCTACTGCCATCTACCTCTGCTGCAAGGCCTCCTTACGCTGTGACAGCACGGACACATTCACACCACATGTCTCGTTATGCCAAATCAAACTTGCTATCAAGGATGTGCCAAAAGGAGAAAAAAAAAAAAAAGAATCTGTAAACATTTGGGGGGAAGAAATGATATGACATAGGCTACAATGGCTACAAATAAAAGAGACGTACTTGCAGCAGACAGAAAAGAAAAAAATCCACGCAGAGTACAAGAAAATACGTTTGCTGTGCACTGTGTTACGTAACAGCAATGCCTCCAAGCCTTCTGCACGACAGCAGAAGCTGTCAGTGGGGGATAAGCAAAACCACAAAGCAAGCAACCTAATTTAGCAAAAAAAAAAAAAAAAAATAATACAAGTTGCTCACTTATCTCAACAAATGACAGGTTTAATGAACACAGCCACAAAACAGATATTTTCTTTTAGCAAGCATTTTGAAACAAAACCGGTTGTGGGAAAGAGGAGTCCATCATTCTCCCTCAGTAGTCTTAAACTCAGCAGCCAGGAATGGTTCTATTGTCCCAGCCCTGGGGATAAGCCACTCCTTCGTTTCATCTCATTTATAATTTTTCAACATCTTTCCACAAAACAGAAGTATCGTGCCAAAGTCCAAATACTCCTTCCACTGTAGCCATTATTAAATAGCATATATTCCTCCCAACTTCCTTTTTGTACAGCTTGCCCCTGGTACTTTTGAGCTTTACTTCCCTAACTGTGTAATAGACGGTTCTCCTTAGACGTGGCCCTTTTCTCTCCTTTCTATTTCATTAATATATGTAAATGTACAACAAGAATTTTCAAAGCATCTAACAAAACTGGGTATCAGTCTCTCATTAGAAATCTCTGCAGCAGCTCTGGGAACCTCAGCATCCCCTCTGTGATTGTGTTAAAAGAAAAAAAATCCATGTAAGTGGTCAAGGAATCAATGAAATTTTTATTGTATGGATGTATGTTTTTAATTTATTCATGAAGAAATATTTTTAAAGACTGTTCAGTGACAGAGGATTTAACACAGTTATGTAATAACTAGTTCAACAGCTTCCCCCACCATGTACTTTTCTCTGCATGTAAATTTTTTTGAAGTTATTTCTAAGGCAATAACCCAATATCAAAAGTTTAATTTCAGAGTATGACAGATGACAAATATCTTCTTCCTATTTAAGTGCTCCCCCCACAGTGCTATTCTAGTCTGTGCAGGATATAAATGACTGACCAAAGCAGGGGGGGAAGAATTATGACGTATTTTCATAATAACCTAGTCAAAGGCATTTTTCAGGGTTTTTAATTAAAATCCACATTTAAGAGAGAATTCATTCGTACCAGGGGGAAAGAAGCTACCCTCCCCAAATGATGCTGATTAAAGTACGTTTTTTCAAGAGCTTCAAAGATTTGCTTAGCAATACATCACTCTCTTGTCCCCTCCCAAGGAAAAAAAAATATGCATTTAGAATTTAAGCTAGCTGCATTTATTTTAAATACATTTATGACTCTGCAACAAAGGAATGCTGCCAGCCTGCTCCACATATACAGAAAGGACTAATTTCTGCAACCTGCTTTTAGTATAAAGGATTGCAGTAAGTTTAACACAGTGTTTCAGTGTATGCTCAAATGCTGAACTTGGAGGTATCGCAAAAGCTCATAGTACTGCAAGCTTTCATTTAAGAAAGATGAATCAACCTTAATATTAAACCCACCAAACTGTCTAGAAAGCCTGTTAACCTTTTTAGTAATGCAAAGGAAATAGGTTTAATCTACTGCTCTGCTTGCTGTTATATCAGATGTTCGCAAGGACATCTGTGATTCTGACTGCATCATAGGATGGGCTATGCTGCTAGTGAATTTTTATCCCACTGCTACTTTTTCAAATATTAAAGGATTACAAGAATTTTCTTTTTTGTGCTTCCTTCTGCTTCTTTTTTACCTGAATATCACTGGGAGGCTTCTCAGCTGATGTGCATGGGAAAATAACTTCATTCCATTTGAGAGAATCTCTCTCAACCACTAAAGAAAACTGTGCATACACTTTAAGTCAACCCTCAAGAGAAAAAGGGCTATAATTCTGTTCTCATTCAGTTTTGCTGGCTAGTGGAGTGTGCATCCTGCTGCATAAAGGTCATATCCATAGTCAAGGCCTGCCAAGGGATAACCTGCAGCTTAGCTAAAGATCTTCTCACAGGAAAGAGCTATAAAACACTGAAATTACAGCAGTTTGCCAGGCAGGCAGATCCTAACCATAAGCATCTTACTGTGAATTTAGAAAACTAGAAGCATTCCCACCATTTCACACAATGCTTTAACACACCTTCTTTTTATTTGATTCATACACATTGAGGGATAGGGTGCAAGAGCTAGTCTGCTGGGCACAGCGCAGCGCTATGGGGAGATCTGAGCTTGAGTCCCAGTAAAAGCACAGACATGCTTGTATAGTGCTGTTTCAGAATAATTTATACTCTATAACAAAACTGTATTATTGCTGGTTCTGGAGGTAGCTCAGCTACCTCAGCATCCCACTTGCACTGTAGATGTAACGGGAGATTTTCACAGTAGGTTAATTCATCAAATTAAGATGCATGCCTGGACCAAAAGTTTAGGATCACTGAAGGAGTGATTAAAAGAGTTCCTAGAAAGTAATCTGAGCATCCATAAGGTGCATCCAAACACTCTGGATTTGAGAAAGGATTTACACCTCCCTGTTCACAGAACTGTTGAACTCTTTTCCTGACAAAGTTTTACCTGCAAATTAATTTATTTTCTCTGTTAAGGTCTTCCAAAGCACCAGAAAAGTATGGTGACAACATTTCCAAGCAAGATTATTTATGCAAAGATGCCTTCCAGCATTTTCTTAAACTAAGTTCAACATAGTTGTTGTAGCTGGTTTTTCCATCACTTATAGTAACCGTACACATAATTATTCATTGCAAATTGTAATTAACTGCACGTGCTACAACTTGAACTATTGCAAGGTATCTATCTTGCCACTGTAGTCCCATACCACATACCACTCTTACAGAAGTTAAAAAAAAAAAAAAAAAAAAAAAAATAAAGGCTAACAGAGGATTTGCACCAACTAAATTGCTGTCCAGTGGCATCATGAAACACTGAACATTAAAGATTGCTGATATATTAGAACTCTTTCAGAAATGAAAGGATGGAGAAATGAAACACACAGATATATTTCATCACATTGATCTGTAGATAATATATTCTGCTGGCCAAAGGAGTATTACTGTTCTATTCCATGTTATAAGTATAGTAACTGTCATAAACAAATGCAGCTCCAATATAGCTTTCAACTGTGTGTTGCCTGATTTTTACCCCCCTAGTTCAAGGAGAAAAAAGAATTTCCCCTTTTCAAAGGGAACAAGCATTGCTTCTGCAGCACATTCAGTCAATTATTAACAAGAAGTCCGGCATGCAGTTTATAAGCAGATATATCTGCTTATAAGCAGACTATCAGGAAAGTAAACAAATATTACAGGTAAAGCCTGAAAAAGGCTGTCTGTAACTGACTGTCTTTAACAACAATCTCAATCAGAGTTCCTGGAGTTGCTAGAATTTAACCACCTCCCTTAACATTTGTTGTTTAGTCTTGTTGTTTTCTCAATTTCCCAAGAAAGAGTTCCAGAGTATTCTTGACACAGATCAGAAAAACAGTGCAGATAAAAGGAAATAAACCTGATGAATCATGTCTTGTATAATGCTTATATGCCATTGTCTTTCCTTTTCTTTTTCCTTTCCTTCCTTTCTTTTTTCTGCCTTGATGTCACCAACAAAAAATTTTGGTCAGGCAGACTGAAAACTGCCTAATAAAGTTCCAAAGTAGAAAAGGCAGAATTATTCTCAGATTATTTCTGGTCTAATTTAAAGCAACAATTCTTACAAGAAACAGGATTATAATCCTGATAAGGTGGTATCTGCTATTGTACAAAGATACAAAAATTTGCAGATTAGATATTTCTGAATCCTTCCTCGGATCTTGCAACTTTTATAGTTTCTTTACAGCCACAATAATAAACAAGGTAGTTTCAGAGCACATGAATAATGATGGGACCGTAACAACAATTTGCAAAAATTTTGTACCTCTTTGTACTAAACACATTGCGTATGGGAAGAAGCATCTGACACAGATTTCTCTGTAAATTAAACTGTTGGCTTTTTATGCAAGACATGTTATGCTTTGCCTGTTTATTAATGCCTATGACTCAAAAGCAGCAATCAATTAAATTTTCTTTGATTAACTAAAATACAGAAATTATTTTCATGGCACATATAGAAGTGGTTCAAGATGAATTCTTTTGATTACAGAGCAGACAACAGGCCATTTTATCAATTAAAAGGTAACGATGAGATGCCAGTGAAAATTTTTCTTGTGATTGACAGTTAACTCTATGCCTAAACTATTCCTTTTACCATCTGTGGCTGGACTTTTGAAAGAATGCTTACAAGAACTGTTTGGAAGAATATTGTTTTGCTACCAGTATTTTAAGGTGCCTAGGACTATTCCCTGCACTGGAGGAATATTGTTTCATTACCAGTACTTTAATGTGCCTAGGACTATTCCCTGCAAGCTCTTCATAAAAGAATTCATTAGAGCACAACACCGAATACTCTTTTTAAAAACCAAGTGATTATAATCTCTCTTCTATTAAAGGCAAAACACTGGTCTTTCAGCGAAACACGAAGGAAAAGTAGTAAGTATTTTAAAACATTTCTCGGCTCTTCAAGACTTCTCCTGCATAGCTTTCCCCCACACTATTGTCACAAAAAGGCAACGGTGACAGCTCTTCAGGCTCCAGCAGGAAGCCACCCACACACAGATCCAGAAAAATTCTGCCTTGATAAACTGGTTTCTCCTGGCCAGGCCTCGACGTGACGTCGCACCTCTTCCTACAGCAACACGGCGCTGGCAGGGTCTCCCTCTGGGGACTCATCATCTGCCACAGAAAGCACTTTGCAACCAACGGTGTTGCTGCCAGCCCACTTATCTATAGGATCCAGGAGCAGAGCAGGCTACTGTGCCTTTTATGAAGTCTCCCATTCCATCTCCTGTCTACCCTGCCCTCAAAACACATTATGGTTTCAGGAGGTGCGTCCCCCACATGTTCTGAGGCCAAAACTAGGCCAACTGTACTGCTTCCCCTCGGCGGTAGCAAGTTTTATGGGCAGGATCAAGGAGCACGTGCAAATAGAAAATGCAGCCTGATAGGAGTTACTATATTGCAAAAGGACAGCCAAACAGAGGCAAAATCAAGTTTATTCCTCAGGGTAGCAGCATAAAGGATGAGCACACTAGCTTAGTTGCATGATAATTACCTACCTGAAGATACCCATTAGTCACCAGTATTTTCACCACTATTAGAATACATTTCAGCTGAAATTTTCTGTGACGAGGGGTTTTGCTAACCTCTGTAAATTTTCTAGGTTTAAAAAAAAGATCCCTTATTATGGATTAGACATTTTTGTTTTTACTGACTGTGTTTCTGCACAGGGGAAACAACACTGGTTTAGAGTACATAGTTAGAATAAATTGATTGTTCGAGATCATTTCTAAGCATGTGAACAAATACTTGAGGAAATACAGACATAAAATAAGACTGTTTTAAAGGTTATAACACTGTACTATATTTATCTTCCTTTTCTGATAAAGCGTGCCTTTTGACAAGAGAAAATGCAATGGGGATCCAAGGGAATAAAACCACTGCCATCAACTAAAGGAAATGTAACATGGTTTCAGTTGTACCAGAGATTAGACATATTAAATGCAAATACATGCAAAAATACTATTCTTAAAGTGTTTCAGAGGTCTTAAATAACTCTTTTGTAAAATCTGTCATTCACAGAACAAATGCAGATATATTAAATTGTGTGAGATGTGATGTAATTAATTGTAAGTGATGTATTAAATTTTTGTGAGATTTTTGATCCTCATTTGAGATCATCAGCATCTAGATCCCCAGCAGCTTCCATAAGGCCAAGCCAAGTGCATGAGAATCTTACAAAGTCTTGCACAGAATGCTCAGAAATGTTTACCACATCAGTGATGATTATATGATGAAAACGCATCAAGATTATGTAAATTCCAATTGATGCCAAATATTTAACTTTACACAATGAGCATCCACATGCCAAACTAATGAAGCTGGAAAGCAATATAAATCATGATTACCTTCCTTTCAACAAGGAAGAGTGAGCCAACAAATAAAAGTTGGCAAAGCACTAGCACTACTTTTCAGTAACTGTTTGCAAAGGTAGAAATGTATCAGGCTTTCAGCAAGTAAAAAAAAACCTGTAACCAATAGCTGTGCACAAAACAGACTAGAACACATACAAACACTGCTTATGTTGGTATTACTAGGTACTACCTATTACTTATAGCTACTGGCATCATTATTATTCCAGGTTTCCCCATATGGATCCCTGCAGATAACAATTCAAAGCCGTTACCTATTGCTGCCACCATTTCTTCACTTAATGAGCCATGAAAAAATCCCTACTCACAGGTACTTCCAGTACATACAATGTGCAACATAAGCAATGTTTTGTTTTGCAATCTGGCTTTATTTACTGCTTGAACTGAAGAAGACTCTTCAGACATCTACAACAGTACCACAAAAGCCATTTCTCCAGCTTCTAATAGGGTTACCAAAAAAAAAAAAAAAAAAATCTGAATAGCTGCTTTTTCAAGCAGCAAATAGCTCTAACACCACTAAAAACTACAGCTGAAAAGCAATGCAAAGCCTTTCTTTACTTCCACCAAAAGTCACTTACTTTTCTATAACTCCGTTATAATTTATGTCTAGTAACTGGGAAACATCTCAATTCATGACACTTAGCTATGACCAGTTTCGCAGAATAAGACCTGCCCAAGAGCAGCATGCTGCTGGTGAATTTTGCTTGCACAGACTGGCCAGACGAAGACAACATTCAAGAACATGATTTGTCCTCAGCCAAAAGAGGGGGGTCGGGGGGGGGGGGCAGAAATCAAGGATCAGCAGTTAGGTCATGTGCCACGTGCTTTGCCCTTTAGCAGCTGAGCTGCAGGCACCACAGAAAAAGCTTTTGCCTGTTCTGGTTTTTATTTTTTTCCACTTCCTTCCCATTGCTGTCCACTCTTCTTAGGAACGGAATAGACTTTGACTTCAACAGTTGAGCTTAGGCAAAAGCTTGCCTTAGAAAATAAAAAGCATTTTCAAACAAAAAGGAAAGAATAAGTTAAAATAAACAGCTTGATTTAACTGTGTTTGGTTTTGAGGTATAACTTTAAAAAAACAACAACAAAAAAAACCAAACCAAAACCAAAAAAAACCCAAACAAAACCAGAAAAATGAAAAACTGCTCAAGTTATTTAAAAGAAAGCCATAACTACAAATTGCCATGGCAAAAAGCAACAAAATTTATAATATTTTCAATCTTAGCAGATGTTTATAATTACATTTTCTCTCAACAGTAAAAGCTTACCTCCAAACAGTACCCCCTATATTGTGTTAAGTGCCAAAGACTCAAAGAAATACAGTCCCCCGAATATTTCTCTTATGAATAGCACCTTATATTTACTATTTGATACATTTATAGTGCTACCAGTGCCACACTAAATATATACTTATGAAAAAGGCTGGATTTATTTCCAGCATATAAAAAGCCATAAAACTTTCCATCCATAGGGGAACAAGCTAATCATGGTCCATTCAACCATCGTACTCAAAACATTAATTTAAGACAGTTTGGTTAGTTTCCTACTGAGGACAGATGGCTTTTGTATCGAGATAAATCTCCAAGAGGAGTTTATGAAGTCAAACGGTTAACAAGGACCCAGGTATTCTGACATAAAAAGGCATTCCACAGGGCAAGAGAGCGTACAAAATTTCCCACCAGAGCCATATGTAACAAAATATTCCACATTTCAAAGCAAGGATGCATTAATTTTACTTAAAATTTCTCTACTCCCATTTTACGTACTTGTATATTTAACCAAATATTGGACATTTTCTCTTATTACACTCTTTACTCTCACTTACTACTCTCACTACTTGAGACTCCAGCTGTCCACGTCAGTCAGCACAAAAATGCCAATTTTTGGAGAAGCAAGGGAGAAGGGGGCTGTTTGGTTTTTTTAACTAAGTCCATTTTCAACTGTCTCAGACTGGTCATCTCAACTCAGTAACAAGCTTTACAGTAGCGCTGGTCTCCATCTTTTCATTTACTTGCTTTTTATTCCTCATAAACTAACAAAATAAAAAGCTTTCAGGGATTTTCAAAGTGGCCCATACCCATGAATGCCAAATTGAAAATACAAATTTTATTGTAATATCCTATAATCAGGATCCTGTTGCAAAGGAATACTCTGTATGAAAAAGACATTTTCCCCTGTAAGTGAAAAAAAAGGATTCCTTCCCTTTTTTTTAATGAAAATTGCTCCGTTATGCTCCATGTATCTAATTTGTGCAATTTAATAATAAAGTTTTCCTTCTCAGAGAGCTTTTCTGTAGTATCTGAAGGTGCGTTTTATCTTTCATTACTATATGTTGCATTTTTACATCAATGTAAACATAAGATAGCAAACCCAAACAAAACAGGTTTTTACCCCCAGCTTAACATATGAGATATGACAGGTGAACAGAATGTGAAAGTCTTTCAGTCAAATAGCAGTACATCACATCTGTGTGAAGCATTTTCCTCAACACCTGGAATTTATGACAGGAACTGTTCCACTAGCAGAGAGTATAGAAATGAATAGTCTGACTTTCCTAGACATATAGGTTTGGGATAAGAAACGAACAGAAATACCGGCATTTATCATGTTAAGGCATCAAAACTTTAACACTGTATGTGAAGACAGAGCAAGTGATTCACAGAGCAGCAAACTGTTCTCAAAGCCAGTAACTTACTATTCTATAGGACACAGATCAATACCCTTCAGCTTTCTGAATTGTTTCACTCAAGTTATTGTTCCTGCCACACTTTTACTTCACAGAAAAGAGGTTTAAATCAAAACCACAGAACAAAGAAGAGACGATGTGCCAGTGGGGAGGTCCAGATCAGATGCAAGTTCTCCTGGGTGCCTTGCAACCCCTGTGAGCCAGATACTCAGAAGTGCTCAGCCAGCACCACAATGAAGCAATCAAATTTTCAGGTCCCACTGCCATTAACAGGAGTTGCCAGATAATCAGCATATTTACAATCTTGCCACTAAATGCAATAACTCTGTAAGAGAAATTTACTAGGGAGTGGAGGAAAAGGCTAAGGGAAGAAGAGACCACTGGAAATCTCAGAGCCATGTCTGAGGGTAGAATTCCTAATGGAATACTAACATTTACACTTATCACTGGATAGCCAGCTTTTAAAAAAAGCAAAACAAAGCAACAGCAATAAAACCAACAAAACCACCCTATTAGTTCCCTAATGCTTAGGTACTCCCTGCCCTCACACACAGAGAAACACAGGCAAAGCCTATGTGGTTTGCGCGCACCGAGAAGAGAAAGTAGCAGTGTAAGCTTATGGGAAAAGTAGCTGAACAGTTGAAAGGAAAATAGCAAAATTGAACACTATCTTAAATAATCCAAAGTGAATATTGTTAAAATCTTCTTTCAGCTGTACAATCATTTGTGTGGTTTTGTTCATTTCAATGGCAGCTTGCAAATCTCACTGAAGCATAATAAAAATTCTAGTGTTTCATGAACATAAACTATTAAAAAAGCTGCCACTTATTACTACAATGAAACAAGAAATGGCAACTCTAATATATCCCACCTGTCCAAATGGTAATGAGCCCATGCAAAACTCACTGCAGGGTCAGAACCCAATTATTTCCTTTTGGATCATTCAGTGCAAACAAAGTTCGTGTCAACTCAGGTTCCAACAGCAGAAACAGGCAAGATGAACTACAGCTCCCAAGATTTTATTACGCCAATCAGGTATTTCTCAGGTTTTGAAACATTTTCAGTGTTCACTTCAAATCAATTTCACATATTCAGAATTTGAATTGGAATTTATTTGTACATAGCGACACTTGTTTTTCAGAGTGCTGCTAACCTCTCTGGCGAGCTGCTCCGAAGATACATGCGTTTGTCTCGCTCTGCAGTGTGAGACTTGTGGCAGTCAGGGCCTGTGTAGACTTCAAAACTCAAAGCACACAGTTTTTGTAGAACATTTTATCTTCTGTCTTTATAAAGCTTTTTCAAACCTAAACATACATTTAAACATTAGCCCCTAATGCTAGTTGGAAAGCTGGGCTCCTTCAAAACGCACCAGTCTACTGGCACCAAAGAAACAACCCACACGTCAGACTGCCTCCAGTATTATCATCCCTTCTACTGGAGGTAGAAGCTCAGTGTGAAAGTAGTAAAACAATTTTTTATTACTTTTCTCAGAAAAGAAAACAAAGATTATGGATTTGATCATTGCTACTAACCACTTAGGTTTGCCATCATCACAAGAAACAATTTTCAAAATTTACATGCCTTCAAAATAGTAAAAACACCAAAACACTGAAAAGAAAAGCACATCCCTAGACAAAACCTTACTAAGAAATAAATAGATGTGTAAAATAACAAGGAAGGAAGTTAATAGCTGCAAGACAAAATCTGAATCAGTAGGTCAAAAGTAATCTTACATTGTTCTACAGTATGATAGAAAAAAAGAAGCTAGTCTCAGGCAGGGATGAGAGCTCATAAAGCAGCAATTCTGTATCTATCTTAAGTAAAGTCTTCATGATGCAGCAAATGACTCAACGAGTGAGACCTCTTTAAAAGTCTGAACTGCACTTGTGTGGGACTGCTCCTAACAACCTTCAATGATAGGACTGTAGTCTCAAAGTTTTTTTGAGATCAGAAGAGTAATTTTTACGTTATGAAGATTTGATTGTCCAAAGGGATACCATTAAGAACTGAATGATCAGGGCCAAGGACTGGGGCAAGGGAAAAAGTAGGCAAATTACCCTGACCTTAGAAGAATGGGATCAAAGCCTGGACCAGGACCCAAAAAGTTTACAGCAGATTCTAGTCTTTGCATTAGATCAAACCAAAATATGTGCCCCATATGCAGCTGGCATTATGAGATCCTTCTGCAACTCACACTCATCTCTATTAAAAGCAAATACTTGTTTCAAGGTATTTATTATGTACTAGCTTTGGTAAACTATTGAGCACACTAACTAGCTTCAGATGCTTATCTTAACACACTTGGCAGAGATCAAACCAGCTCAACATAAACAAAAAAAATGTAAGAAAGAAAACCGAGCAGCCAATACACATCTTCCATTAAAAACCAAACCAAACCACAAAACCAAAACAAAAAAATACCCCAAAACACACCTCCCTTCACTTTTTCTCCTATACTACTTGACTATAAACTGGTTTTGAAATTAGTCTACTACAAACAGGTTTATAGACCCTGAAAGCTAACTGAATATTATTTGTTTTCCTTTGCAACTCTGCAGGACCAGCATCTAGAGCAGAGCTAAGCTCTGGCTCACATTTCTTTGATCCTGGAAAATCAAGTTCTGCCAAAATGTTCAAACAAACAGCCCTGCAGGCTTAAGACTAAAAAGCAAGTGAGACTCATAGATATTCACCAGAGCTGAAGGGCTATTTCTCTGGTAGCCTAGAAGCAAACCTTCCACAGATGCTTTCATGGCCCGTGCCTCTTGCGATGCAACCACCACACTATGGACTTGTACGATAAGCACCAGCACATCAATGTGTAATCAATTAATTAATAAGTATTTAATATGCAAAAGGAAAGGACAGCTAATTCCCTCACTGAGAGTAAGAGAATTTTTATCATTAGTGGCAGCTACAGGTACATCTGTGGTTCTGCAACTCAAATATAACATTTTAAGCCCATAGGCAGGGACAGATCTACTAAAGCTGTTCACAGAAGGACAATTTCTCTTTTCATACTCACTTCCCACTAATTTTGTTACTGACATACCAGTAATTACTGTTTCTAAATGCCTTCCCTACTTTCTTCAATTTTAATTATAATGTGTCAGCACTTAAAAACGTACAAACCATGCACAAGACAAAGAAGATGCATTTCCTACAGAGTGTATAGAGTTTTCAAAAGAAGGAATACAAGAGCAAGGCCCCATTAGGCAGAAGACACCAGCTTTACTTTGCATAGCTTTGCATAGGGAGTCCCAGATAGGGATAAAAATAAACACAAATTTTTGAAGGGCTAGGACAGAGTGCCGTAAAGCAAAAGAGAACTGCAAAAGCCCATAGAGGCAAAAGATTTTTCGCAACTCTTACCCTTACTTGCCATTCTCCCTAGATGCATTTCTCCCTAAAAAATGATGACAAAGAAAAGGCTTGCTTGTCACTCCATAATACAAAAACAAGGCTCACAATCAGCTTTTAAAAGCTTTTTCTGTCCTTTCCCCTCCAGCTTTTGTACCACATCTGTATTACCTCCCAGGGCAAAGATGATAGCCTGTTCCAGTACTAACATATATCAAAACATTTACAAAGGTGGTAACTTTTCTTTGCAGACCACTTTCCTGAGGAGAAACATAGCAGTAAGTATTTCTTCCTACATCCAGCACCTGCAAGCACACCTTCAACAGTCTTCTCCATTGCTAATTAAGTAGGTTAGATGTATGCAGGTTCACATTCTCTAAAACTGTTTATAAATCAATGCAAAATATCTACCTGTGAGAAGTTCCTTATTAGAAGCACATAAAATAATTTCTAAGCAGCATTCTGATGGATCAATAATGATTTGTCTTTAAAAGTAAGTAAAGTTCAGAGAACTAGAGTCATAAGTAAGATGAACTGCCATGGTTCAACTTTCTCAGATACGGTTAAGTTCATAAAAGGCTTCTTAATCAGACTCAAACCTGCTTCCCATCTCCAGAAAACACAGTTTGACAAGCCGGGGGGTCTATGACAGGGCCTTCTCAGGAGACCGTTTTCCCTCTGCCTGTTAAATAAGGTTGCCTTCCAATTCTCAGCTATTAAGAATTCATTCCTCTTCTTGTGTGAGAGGGAATTACCTAATTCATCACAGTTCAGCCTTACTCTCATAATAGCACCTACAATTAGGGCATGTGTCTGTAATACTTCCTCAGAAAGTTAACCCTTCTCCTTCTAACCCTCAACATCTTTATGCATCCAAGAGAAAGCCACTAAAACTATAGAAAGAAAGAGCTGGAGGCTGGATCCAAAAAGGAACTAAAGCCCCCCTGTGCTAAGCATACAACCTGAGCAATGTCTTATTTCATTTATAGGTCTCTGGCCCCCAGAGCAACAGGCAGTCCTGTTTTAGGGACACAGACTCCCTGTTGGCATGAATCAGGATACATCTAGAAACAGGATCCACCAAGAAAACACACAAGCGTGTGTCTGGAGTTCCTTCTCAGACCTTAGGACCTTCCTGTTAGGAGGTACTTCTTTTTACTAGGGATTTGTAAAATCTCCCACATCTGAGGGAATGTTCCTGAGATTAATTTACAATATAAAAGGAGCAAGGCATCATTATTGCTTTTGGCCCCTCCTATTATAGCCACCACAGCTTTGCATAGTACCACTCTGGAAGATAAATTATATTCTTCTTATTGAAGCAAGGCTAATACATAAAAAGGCAATGCAGAGAACTGTTGCAATGAAGTTTACATGCCATCCACCTGCTGGAGGGTATATCCAATGTACCTATATTTTACAAATAGAAGGCATAACTGTTTCTTCTAGTTTCATCCATTTTACACTCTTTCATGTCTCACTAAGTAACTTTTTTACCAAAGAGATCACTGAAGGACACTAGCAGATCACGAAGCAACATTTTATAGGCAAAGTAAAACTTACTGCTTTGCCCACCAGTGACATACATTTAGTACTTATATTGTTTATTATTTATTTTATAAAATATTCCAGAGCAAAAAAGGGTGAACATTTCGGTCTAATGCTAAGATAGCTGTTTAACATAATTTTAAAATTCTGCTGGCATTGTAATTGGTTGGCTGTGTTATTTAATGCACTAGCAGAAGGACACATGAATTACTTAAGAGATTACACCAAAAATGTGCTTGGTGAGAGACACTTTTTGACATCTAATGAAGAAAAAATATATTTCTCTTTTAAAAAAAAATATTATTTTTTTTAAATCACAAGACATCATCTTCCAAAAATATAAAACAGTTCCCTGCCTCATTAGCAGTATGCTATACAATGACGAAAAGCTAACAGCCAGTTTCCCACCTTAGGTCTTACAATAGACAAGGGAACCTTAAGCACTTCTCAAAGCCTTTAGATAAGTCAGGAAATGTTTTAGACCAGCATCATTTCTTGAAGGGTTTTAGCAGCTAAGATTTTAATACAGTATCAATTAAACTTTCTTCCAGAACGCTTAGTGATATGTAGCGCCTAGCTCCTATTGTCTGACTTCACAAACATGCCAAAAGTACAAGTTCTAGACATAAAGCTTTTGCTAGCATACAAAAAGAGCTTTTCTACTGCAAGGTTTCAACACTAACACCCATGGAAGTCAAAGGCTTTTGCTAGAGAATTTTGCTCCACAACGTATCAAAGCAAACATGCAGGACCCAGTTCTAATCTCACTTAGCACACTGTAAATGCAACTCCATTAACATTCAACAGTCCTGAGCTCAAAAAAAGGAGAATTTCATAGAAGTATTAATTATGCAAATTAAATAAGTATATGCTTTTAAATATATTTAACTTATGGAAATGACCCAAAATTCTAACTTCATTAGAGTTATTGCTGAAGTACCAAAGTTTAGTTTATTTCACTGTAGGATTAATTTGGAGGGGGTATTAGTGCCATTTGTTTCCAAAACTGCTTCCAGCCTTCTACCCGAGACATGTTGTTGCTGTAGAGCAACATGCTGCAGGTACAGCCTGTTGGGTAAGTAACATCTTCATTTTGGTCAAAATTTTCAATGAAGTGAGAAGAGAAAAAAAGAGAAGAGGAGCAAGAACAACATTTTTCCAGATAGTTCTTTGCTAGTTTGGCATCAAACCTGAGATAAAACAAGCTGAAACCTGTACATTATTGATCAATACTTGCATGAGTAGCTGTGCTATAGACAGGTGGATTTAAAATATTGGAATCTATTCAGTGTTTGCATTCCTTCTTTTTAGCTGTTTACTCTTTTGGATTCTTTGCTGGTGACAACAATACGTATTCACTCCAAATAACAGATTAAATCTTCACTTAAACTGCTTCTGTCACAATCAATAGTTAACTGTGGTTTGGGAGTTTTTCATCAAACTACTGCTAGTTTTTCCTCTAGTTTTAGCAACCACCACTAACTTAGCTCTCTTCTTCTTTAAAAGGCATACAAAGGAAGAAACAAATATTAAAGCATATGAAACATTGGGAATTAAGAACACATCTATCAGATTCTTTTTCTCACTAGTTGTACAAGATCTTTTCTGGAGAGTTTTTCCCCTTTCCACCTTCCTCCAGTTAATAGTCATCATAGCACCATCTTGGGGCACAGAGAGGAAGTTGGGGTTAGATGAAATGATGTCTGAAACGATTTCCTGAAATAAGACCGTATCCCCGCTGGTGTTCCTGGTGAGAAAAAAAGACAAACCTGCACTACAGGGTAGAAGACAGCTAGCAAGAAAACAGTCCAATGGCTAGAGAACAACAGCTAATGATCTTCCACTTGCAAAATACCCCTCTCAGACTTGTCACCCCTTCCTGGGATAGCCTAGGCATCACCCTGGAGCATATCATGCCTGCTTTTAAGTGTCTGATTCATACATTTGACCTGTAACCTCAGTCCCAGCAAGCTCAATCTTCTGGAGCTCTGACAACACTCTGGCAAAATCCTACTAAGAAGAAGAAAGGAGAAAAGAAGAAAGGGGGCGGCAGAAGGGGGAAAGGAAAGGATTGAAAAGTTGCACACTCGAAAGGAGGAGAAATAGGAGATTCAAATCATAAACACCTATACTGTTGAGAATTTAGCTAAAGGCAGTAGAGGTAGCTTTATTATCCAATGACTGGTATTATCCAGTCTTTAACCAGACCTGGGCAGAACAAAATCTATGATGAGAGAACAGAGACATGATGACTGATCTCATGAAATATATGGTTGAGGAAATAATCCGGGTTTTTGCCTTAAACCCATTAATGGCCCTGAAAGAGTTACTATCAGCTAAAACAAATTAAAAAAAAAAAAAAAAACAAACAAAACCAAAAAAACAAACAAAACCCCCCACAACTTTAAGTGACTCTAATTAGAAACTGTGCCTTCTAGAACACATGATTTCATACCATAATCCACCATACTGCCAATAAAAAATTATAAACACCAAAAAAACCCCAGTTTAAAAGTTTATTTTTAAAATACCAATGGGATGACTACTATTATTTATCTCCAACTTTAATGAACAGGTTAATTAAAACAAAAATGCAGGGAAAAAAACCCAGAAACATCTGCTTTGGATGACTTCATTACTACCATCCTGTAATGTCTTCATAAGGCTATGTGGCCAGTGTCATGTTATTGGTATTTCTTGACATGACAACAACAATAGTTCCAGTAGGATTACACGAACATTTTATTGCTGTGCTGTCAAACTCCACGCTAACATAATGCAACACTTGGTGGGTGGAAAGAAAATTTTTTCCTTCACACTCTTCCTGGTGATAAAGGCCAAAATGAAATTTTTGAAAATTACCTTTCTGTTACTCCAGCACCATCCTTCCTGAACTGTATGGTACTATTACTGCCAGAATCTTTTCCAAGTTTTACAGAAGCTTCCTTTCTGTGAGCAAGATACATCTAACTACAGCAACTGTCACGGAGCTGTAGTCCCAGTGAAGTTTGATCAGCTACACTCAAGCCAAAATAATTTGACAGCAGGAAGAAATACCTCACTTGTTGGATGAAGATATGCTGTGCTGAACATTACAAAGGCCTTACATGATTTTCTACATAGATAGGAGTGATTGGTGGAAGAACGGCTTCTCATCCATGAATACGAAGATAACTGTCATTGCTGTAACCTATTTCATTTTTTTCAAACAGTGCCTCCGACTGAGAAACCAAGTACAGTGCTGTTTGTGAAATACTGATGTTTCTTCTCTTCCAAAAATCATGGAAAATGTACTGAAGAAAAAATACCTCACTTTACTCGAGGTGGGGGAAAACTCAGTGCCCTAAAGCATATCTGAATTCCTGTTGATTATAAATGTCACAAGAATACCTTGGCTGCCATGTTACACAACTGCTAGGAAAATTAAATGGAAATGCTGTGGGGATTACTAGCACAGAACAACTAACCCCTACTGTTTGAGGGAAAATATTAAACTTAGTTCTAGGCTAAATAAAAATTGAAGTATTTTGAGGAAATAGTGCATTGATATAACAGCAGGAGTGAAGAAACACTGTCAGAGGAGAGTATTTTTGTGGATTTCACTCTTTGGTTCAGATTTGCTTACAGATCAGCTAGGCTTTCCTCCTGTAAGATTCCAGTCTGGGACAGATAGCTAGTTTGTAAGGGAACAATTTGCATTCAAACTACTTCCATTCTATTCTAATAGTAGTAGTGCAGACTTACTAAAATCAAATATTTTTATTTTTACCTTTTTCCATTACCTATTTTCTGTATCTCCCCAAAGCACAGAGGCATCACTAACCAAAACTGCTCTAATGCCTATATGCTAGAAGGCAGGCTGACTTCACTAACACAGAGAAAGCCAAGCAAACCTCTAGCAGTGCTGAAATACAACTCAGTTTTTTTTTTCTTTAAATCAGTCTTTCATTTGCTGTTAGCATAGAATTGACCTGACACCAAAAGGGAAGAGACATTGCTAATGATATTTTATCCTGTTAGTGTGATTTTAATCATTTCCATTGTTTAGATCTAGCTGACAGTACATATCAACTTACCTGGCTAGAATTCATCTGGGTAGCCTTACTAAAGATAATCCTTCAAAAAGAGCCACATGGCTCAAGAGGATGATGGCATATAAAGTTTTTCATATCTAGGTAGCTAGTTAAAATGCATGCTAAATAAATTATATGATTGCCCACTAGGATGTTTGACAGATTACATGAAGCAAATCTAACAGTCTGAGCCCAGTTCCCAGGGAAAAGTAACCTGCAGATTGGTTCTAATTCACACTTTAGCAGTAAATTACAAAATACATATCTGTCACGTGGACTATGCAAACTGAACACCCGCCTTCTTTAATGGAAACCTGCACCATACTAAATTGGATAGAAAAGGGAGAAAAACAATTATGAAATTTTGTGACAAAGCGAAGGACCTCACATTCCAGGAATTCTTGTTATATAGAAAGATGAATTTATTTAAAAGATCCCACCCCCAAAAAAGCAACATACCTAATATAGCTTATACTGTACAGGCAGTAAATGTAAATTAAGGTCTTTTACTTACAAACCATACAAAATATTAACATGTAAAAGCTTCAGCATTGTGCATAACTGAATTCTCCTTTACTTGCTTGTGTCATTTATATGTACAAGGAAGCAATACCAGACAATACCAGGGTAATCACGGAATCATAGAATTGTTTAGGTTGGAAAAGACCCTTAAGATCATCGAATCCAACTGTTAACCTAACACTACCAGGTCCACCACTAAACCATGTCCCTAAGCACCACAACTACACATCTTTTGAATACCTCCAGGGATGGTGACTCAACCACTTCCCTGGGCAGCCTGTTCCAATGTCTGACAACCCTCTCAGTAAAGAAATGTTTCCTAATAGCTAACCTAAATCTCCCTTGCCGCAACTTGAGGCCATTGCCTCTCGTCCTATCTCCGGCCACCTGACAGAAGAGACCAGCACCCACCTCACTACAACCTCCTTTCAGGTAGTTGTAGAGAGCGATAAGGTCTCCCCTCAGCCTCCTTTTCTCCAGACTAAACAGCCCCAGCTCCCTCAGCCGCTCCTCGTAAGACTTGTGCTCCAGGCCCCTCACCAGCTTGGTTGCCCTTCTCTGGACACGCTCCAGCATCTCCATGTCTTTCCTGTAGTGAGGGGCCCAAAACTGAACACAGTACGCAAGGTATGGCCTCACCAGTGCCGAGTACAGGGGGCCAAGTACAGTAATCGTAGCAATATAACTGCATGGTAATCCAGCACCAAGTAAAAGATAACCACAGTCTGTTGCACAAACAGTGTAATAGCACTATAATCTTTTTTTAAGCTTTTAATATAGAGAAACAGATTTCTTTCTGCAAAACAGAGAAAAACAGTACGAAAAAGTTATCCCCTTTCAATAAACTAACTTAGAAAAAAATAAATGGTTTCAATAATTAACAAGCTGTAGAATCTGTATAGTGAGCTCTACAGATTTTTGCCTTTAAAAAAAAAATCTACAGTGCAATTTGAAATTTCTTGGTCCTGCGTAATGGAAATTATGTATTTTTCTGGGGCATCTTCACAAGGAGAAAATTACAAGGGCGTACACCCCTTCAGTTAAATGACAGTGGAAAATACTGCTAGATCCTTCAGAGAATTTCCGATTCTGATGCTTTTGGCAATCTGTGTGCATTTGTAATAAATACTATTGCAAAAATTAAACATCTAAAACATCACCAGACTGTGTTAAGAAGTTCAAGCCCGAGTTACGAAGAAGTGTCTGTAGCCACTGACAAGCAAAGAAATACAGAGACTGAGAACACAAAAATGTCATGTGTCCACAAAAACACGTCCCCAGTGTTTTATACACAGAAACTGTCAAAGGGTAAAAGATTCTGTGCTTCTATATTAGAAATACTATGATGTCTGTTCCTATTCCATGGCTGTAAATGTTCAGTAATGCCACAGAAAAAGTGGTATAGGACAGTACAAAAGTACTGTGGAAACAAAATTGATTTTTTTTGCTTTCATCCTTAAGGGTCTGAGAGAAACCTTCTTCAGAACAGAGCTGCATCCACCCTCCCCAGCAATAATAACAAATTCCTGTTTGGACTTCTGCTGAAGGTTATTTTGCCACAAAAAGCAGTGGGTTTGCTTTGTTGGTTTTTGCGTTATTTTAAGTCAATATGCTATGCAAATAGTAAAGCAGAAAAGTTAAGCAGTTCTAAAGAAAGGGGAAGGATTTATTATACTATTTTTAAAAAACCAATAGCATTCAACACTTTTGCTTCATCTCAAGGTTCCTTGAGATGTACTTAAAATAATAGGGCATAAGGGTTGAGGTTGACTTTAGCGATCAGATATACCTTGAAATCTTATTACACTCTAAAGAGCTAGCTCAACAAAAAGCCATTTTTCTAAATAAGCATAACTGTTCCACTGATGTGGAAAAAGCCCTTAATGTTTCCACTTATAATTATAGCTTTTCTTATAAAACATTTGGAAGCTACACATATCTGTGAAATTGCAGACCTACCTGGTAAGTATAGAGACACTGTATGCTCTAGAGGTAAAAGCAGTTCTAAGAGAGACTATATACCAAAAGTTCCTAGAGAAACTAGTTTTATGACTGCTCTTCATAGATTTTTAATCTCAGATTTTATTTCTTTTTTCCTGGGTTAAAACCTCTATGTTACATCTGTCGTACAGATGTGTAACACTTTCAATTTTACAGGTGGAAATGAAAACTCATGTGGAATTGCTAGATGTACAAAATAGATCCATAGTCATTTAAAGAAAAAACATATTCCTTTCTTTACAAAATAGATCAATTAATTTTTAAAACTCTTCTCAAACTGACTTAACTGAAGTCAGCAAGGCTTTTAAACAACAAAACCCCCAACCCAAACAAAAGCAACAAAAAGACTGATTCACCAGGAAAGGTATTTCCAAACTAAGCATCAGTGAAGTACTTTCAGGACACTCACATTAATTTTTACATTCATCAGACTCTTTGCTCTTTTTCAAAATGCTTAATTAGGTCTAATATTCAAGCATTTCTACGATCACTTTGGAGAAACTGGTAAACTAATTTGCCAAAATAAAGAAAAAATTCTAGTAAAACATTGAAAGAAAACACAGTTACAAACAGAATTATAACCTCTGGAACAAGTAACAATGAAGTAAAGTAACATACTGACAACACTACATAATTTTAAAAAGCAATTAAAGCCTTTATTAAACTCTCTTTACCTCTACATATCTAGGGATGTTTTGCAGTTTCTACTCAAATCAACAATAATTGCACTTGAGATAAAGTTTCACTACCTGAATTCTACAAATTCTACAGTCAGGCATATGTATTTTCTTCCTGCGCTGTTCTGCATTTATGTACCTGTACGCCTGTTTCCATGTGTAAAAACCTGAATGAAACAAGACTATACAATATTTTCATGTAAATGAAGCTACACACTAGGTAAAAAATATTACTTCACATGCTAAAAAAAACCCCAAAACTCTTAATATCTAAAGTAGTGAAAATCTAGAAACTTAAAAATGTTTATATAACCATAAAACTTTTCATAAAACCTATCATTTTTGTCAGCTGCTTGCTTCAGTCAAAGCAGGTCACTCTCACCCTTGTCTGCCTCTATTAAAATAGGCCAAACCATTAAATAAGCATTTTCCAGCTGGGACTTTTGCAGTGACAACATAAAACATTCAGAGCAGTGAAGCTTACTCTGCTACATTGAGCCTGATGCAAAAGAAAGTTAAAATAGCAGAAGGTGCTGGATGTCCTAAGCAGGTGAGTGTTCGGACAGCTTATACATACAAAAATTACAGAAACCTGTCACTCTAGGTCAAAAGAGTATCTTTTCACAAAAACTAATGGTTTTCCTTTCTCTGAACTAAATTTATATATGGTAAAATCTCATTCGCTGGGCACATAACTCTAGTCCATAAGATTATACTAAACTATGGCTTTAGAACCTATTCATTAAGTTAAATGACTTGCAAAGTAATTAATTTAGAATAACTGGGATTAATGCTACTTTGATAAACTGAAGTCCTGCAATTTGCAAATATTAAGGTAGTGTCACTGTGATTGACTGCCAAGAACAGAGTAGTCACCTACCTGCTGACACTGCCCTGTTTAACACATGTGCATTTCATGTCACTCACCTGAGTGGCCTGCACAGGTAGCCTTACTCTTTCTCCACCAATCCTTCCACCCAAAACAAATCCGTGCATGTGAGTGAATAATATGTTGTTTTAACTTTTTGCTCTACTTAAAACTCAGCTAAGTCAGCTCCAAGAACTAGAGTGATGTGTAGCACCTGTGGGCTTCCTGCCTCATTTGTGACAGCATTTGTAAAAGTAGGAATAGAGAATTTTATTTAGCAAGAAATTCTGAAAAACAGAAGATAGATACTGTAAAACTTCCCACAGGAGAAGAAATCAAAATAACTTATGAAAAATAGGACAATCAAGGCTTGATTTCTAAGAGTCAGCAGTTGTTCGCAGCGCTTCTGGACACACCTGGCTTTCTGCAAGCACTGAGCATGCCAGGGCAAAACCAGAGAAGCCAAGAGCCCAGACTTTGTGAGGTCCTATTGTGAAACAAGGAGCCCTGGCCCTGTTCTAAAATCTGAAAACGAAGGACCACAGGCCTCCTGGGTCTGTGGATCACAGCAATCATCATAGAAGCTCTGTCTACAACTGCCAAGCCAAAGCTGAGCTAGCAGGAAACAAGCTGTTTCCAATGGTCTGTTTCATTAGAATTTCAAAAGGATACATTTACACAAACACTTTGTGTTACAATGAATTTAAATTTTTCAGCCAAAAATCGTTTTGTCACAAGTCTCCACCGTTCCTGCCACCAAATTAAAAACCATAAAAAGAAAGAATTTGTTACGCAATTCTGGCCAGCTGGATTCTTTCTCTGAAGCTATTGCAGAATTCTTACATCACCCAGAGCCAAGAAAATTTTTCACCCATGCTCGCTGATCATGTGCTGTGCATTTTCTGTATCCAACTTGAAACTGCCAGATATGCTGAACCCTCACAGCTACAACAAGTTAATGGGTGCTCGAGCCCAGAACAGAAAAAGTTACGCTAATACATAAAAAGTTTTAAAAGGACTGACAGTATTGCAAGTTAATGCTTTTGACAAGGTGACACTATTCAGTATTCCAAGTCATAAAAACATCAGATTCTCTTTTTTAGCTACCTCATGATTAAAAGATTAAGAGAAATGTACTATCACTGACCTACTGACGTCTCAGCACAGAAGCACTGATTCTCTTGCTTTGATGATGCACAACACCCACAGAACAGAGCCATGTCAAAATACATTATTTCTAAAACAAAAATTACAAGCTCAGGTTTCCCCACCCCAGATCCTGCTGGAGAAAGTGTTACTGCAAAGAAATTACTTCCAATAATTATCCCTTGCTGCTGCAAGTAATTAAGTACTTTCAGAAACAAAATAATTACCTTCATTAATACTATTGATAACACTTTTGCAAGAGCAATCAATGCAGGTATTGCTGTCAAGCTGCCACTGGTGACCAATCGCTTAACAGACTTGCAGCCATGGAAATAGCTCAGCTACTGATTCACTCTCCAAAGACCGTTTACTTTCTAAGATCAGGGTAGCAGGGTGTTTCCTTATTGTGCATTTTATATAAATCACGCTTCATGGAATGACTTCCAAACAGAGAATAAACGTGTTCTCCCTGCTCCTCCTCAGCCTCCTCTAATGTATCACCCAAGCAGGATCATAGGGAAACAAAGTGAATAATTATTTGAAGAAAAACATAACCCACCCTATCCCAAACTATTTACTTTAATTTCTAACAGCTTTTCCATTAGCGAGGGGATGTCAAGTGGGATATAAACCACTGTGACACGTAACAGTTTGGTGCGACAAGGATTTTGAAAGATTAGGCTTGATTCTGGCTAGCATGAAGTTAGTATCAGTGCAATTGCTGACCTTAAATGGAAGCTACTGTTGATACACAAAACTGTAATGCATTTCAAAACAAAGATGCTTACTCTATCTGTAGAGATTAAATGGATCTCCCACTTCAAGGAAATATAATTTATTAAAGCATGAGTTAGACTAGCCTCTATACTTTCATCTTATACATAATATTGACATTCCAATAAGACAACAATAAAAAACAGAAATACAATTCCATTCAGTTATTTGTGCTAAGAAAGAAGAAAACTGATGTATGCTACCCCTGAAATTCCATAAGGTAATTTGTTAGTGTATTACATTAATTTAAAAGTTCTAGTAATGCTTCCTTTCAGGAAAATCTTCCCATATAGAAAACTGGATTTTACAGAGATTTGCAGTTACTCAGCCTAATTTCCCTCTAATTTACATACAATTATGATGGTGGAACAATAGAGAACAAACTTACATATGACAGTAATAATCTGAAATGCATTAATGCAATGTCTAGAACCTCTAGGTTCCAAATCTGACTAGGGATACTGAAAATAGTATTTGATTCCTCCCTTAAAACAACATAGTCCGTTTTGATAGAAATGCAGTTCTTTCGAAATGGCCAAGACTTAAAGACCATAGCAAGTGCCAATGGATTGTGCTAAGGAGTTTAGTAACCTGCTGCAAAATCTGTTTTAGATTCTGTTCACAAACCAGAAGCTCCTCCCTGATACACCATCACAGCAATTTTGTAACAAAGGGATTCCTATCCTTAAAAGACCTCTCAACTTTTCCTTCTTCCAAAACTAAGGTGGCCTGAAATACCATGGAAACAGTTATAAAAATGGAAATTTCTCTCGGAATAGTATACTTACTGAAACTCTGAGAAATCAATTGTTCATGCGCAGAAACCCATATTTCTTGCAACAAAACATTCTTTAGAGAATGTTTTGGCATTCGAGCAACAGCTGCAAACAGTGAAGATGTGATGGTTTCGTTTCGGACTGCAAGATCTAGGGGGCAACACTTAGTAATGTTATGAACTGGCTTTTTACACAGATTCTATTGTAAGTGCTTATTCCCCAGAAAATTGGGCTCCCTGCTTTCTTCCTCCCTGGCCCTGCTTTCTCAAAGCCTAGCAGCGCCCAGTATTGCCATAAGGAAGAAATGAAGAAGGGTGGTGGTACTCAAACAATTAGAATGTTTTTCCATGAAAGGAGTAACAATAGAACTATTTTTACTTTAGTCATTTAATAAAACTTTAATAATTTAAAAACAAAAAACACCCACAAACTGACAACAAAAAAAAACCCCTCACAACCAACCACCTTAAATAACTTCTTAGATGAGTTAGGAACAGACATTCTTTCTCTGCTCACTTCATCCCAATTGTAAAAGCACAGATTCTGTCTCAGGAAAAGACTACTGTTCAGAATATTTCCTTTCACCAACTCAGAATTTTAAACAATAAAATAATCATTTTATTGATCTGATTATTTTCTATTTGATGGAAAAGAAAACTAGCTTATGGGTTAAGACACACAAGAAACAGGACAGCTGCATTCATAGTCATATAAAGTGTTGCTTATGTTGTTGTATATATCCTCAGTGCTGCGGTAGTCCTGGCCCGCAACCCTCAGACACTACGTAATGACTATCTATCCTGCTCCACAAGATCTACCATAGATCACAAGCAATTTCTCAAGTTATTGCATGACTCATTTTCTCTTTGTAGACAGGAGTGATTCCCTTACTTCTCAGAGCTATGAGGACAACATGTCATAATATTATGGTAGTACCATCATAAATACTAGTGTAAGCACCATAAAATACAACAAAGTGATAACACTCACTTACACTCAAGTATCTCCCAAAAGCATCCAGCTCTGTTGGAGAATTCCCTAAGGGTTGGAATTTGTTTCAGTTTTCTGCAGAGCTCTACTGCAGGAAATTATATCTAAATTACTGAAATACATTGTCCACCTTCCTGAAAAATAAGCAAGGTTTTAGCTGGTGACATAATTATGTCCCAGTGTGAGACAGGCCTAACTTAAATGAAATCTAGGTCTTCTAGTAAGACAGAGTCCAGCCACATTGCTCATTTTAAAAGCAATAATTAGACCCTTATGAAACATATTCTACCCATTTTACATTGACAGCAGTCATTATAATTACTTGAGTGCCTCCTAGCAGCAGGACTGCCTGAAGCCATTACTCTTTGTATGGGTTTTAAAACGTACATGTCCTCTTCATCTCTACAGATCCACTGAATAACTTCCCATTATTTTGGAAGCTTTTTCATTTGTCCTAGAAGCTTGCCCTGACGAGGAAAGGTTGGTCTTAAAGAGGTCCTTTGCCTAAATAAAGCAGTCATTGGAACAAGTTAAAACAAGCTTATCTGCACACCAATTTTATGTACGTGTGCTGTTGGCATGAACTGCCCCAAATACTTCTAGAATCCAATGGTGCTGAAAACAGTTGTGTCACTTCATATATTTTTCACATTTCAGATTGATTCTTAATATACTTCAGAAACTATAGTTTCATATTATGTAATAGTCTCTTTTTGAGACTTTTAAAGTTTATATCTACAAAACAGAAAAAGAAAAAAGCTCATTTCTCATATTGTCTTTTTAATGCCTTTGGCTTCACAAACTTTAAATGCTGAAAGTACAGCGTGGAATAAAGCTTACTGAATGTGTAGCCTTGCCATGGTCAGGAATGTACAGGATTAAGACAAGCAGCGCTGAATCATGCTTGCCAATACGTTTCCAGGGGATACAGCTCTGAACAAACTTGACTCAACCTTCAGTGGTTCTGTTGTAAAATAAAGCACACCAAAGACAAAGGACAAGCTTTAAAAGCAGCTGGGATAGTCACCTCTAAAAATGGCAACTCAGCATTCGTTAGTGACCTTCTTAAAAAAAGTGTTTTATAAATCCTTTTACTATCTATGTGCCAAAAATCTTTGCATTCAACACCTAAGGGTACATGCTGTCAAGGAAGAAATACCAACAGCTTTATGAAGTGCAGTGTTAAAAGGTAATTCTTTGAGTATCATGAAAAGCTTCAAAACAGTGAGTAAACAACTTTATTTTACTGCTTGGAAATCCAAAGTACAATCCCTGAATTTGAATATATTATGGTCACTGACTCCATAAGAAGATTATAAACAATTAGAATCCTTAAAATCTATTTCAACTAACTAGTATTTGTTTAGCTTGAGATAGAAAGGCAGCACATGCACAGCAAAATCTGCAGGGAGAGAAAGTATCTTTTATGAGAATAAATTATATACTTTGAAATCTAGAAGAGCATTAGGGTACAAGTATTTTTGCTTTTCAGCTACAGATGTGACATGTAATTATTATATCAGTGGGGTTTTTCTTCTCGAAAGGGAAAGCAATCAATACTTTTCCAACTAAATCAAAGCAAGGTTTACGATGCATCCTACATTAGTGTTCAAATTCCCCAGTAATGTGGGGGGGAATCATTTCTGAAAATAATAGCTGAAGAGGTCAATTTGACACTGTGTTTCTGTGAACTACAATCAGAGCACTTGCAGCTCAGCATACCCACTAAAAAGGGTTAAGAAAGACTCTAAAGTGCTAGCAGATAAATATTAAGCCATCCAGTCCTTTTATTTTTTATGCAGCAGTATTAGTATCAAATACACAAAATATATATTGCACACAATAAACAGCAGTTTCTAATGTTGCTGCATTTCAAAAGAACAGGAAAGAAATTGTTTTGGATAACAGGCTAAGCTTTCATAGTTAAATCTAAGATTTATGGGAGAAACATTAGCTACTGTATAAAACTGGAGAAGGCTAAAACCAAAAACAAGCAT
Organism: Haliaeetus leucocephalus; assembly: GCF_000737465.1. Lineage (NCBI taxonomy): Eukaryota > Metazoa > Chordata > Aves > Accipitriformes > Accipitridae > Haliaeetus > Haliaeetus leucocephalus. Next base: position 3,915,725 of record NW_010973420.1, read on the forward strand.
ATGCCAATTAATCTTGCAGCATGACGACATGGTGCTAAAATCAGACTACTAAGATACAAGTGTAGGCAGAGAAATACTTTGTCTTCTGTTCAGAGGCTTTTTTCCTTGGGGGAGGGAGAAAGGAGAAAGGAGTATGAGGGCCCAAATAGAAATAAAAAAATCTTCCCATGCCCTTTTTCATACAAGGTTGGAAGTATCCCACAAACAATCTTCAAAATAAGTAGAATCTGCTAGCATGAGCTAAATTTAGTTGCATATGTTTTTCTCAACGTATGCAAGTACCACTTCCCTTCTTCTTCCTGAGGGCACACACTTCACTAAGTTATCTTGCTCTAATTAACCTATATTCTCTGTAAAATTTTGGAGGAATGTTGTATCGTATGGAGAAAGAATCCATTTGTGATTGAAAGTATTGAAACAACAGTCTCAAAAGAACAAGAAAGCAAACTTTCTACTCACTCCCCCTTCCTCATAACTTTCCCACTATGTTGAAAATCAGTAACTATCAGAGAAAATATGCCTGTTATCTTAGCTATGGTTAAGAAAAAGCATAATCACACACACAAAAACCCTATCTATGGGGAATGATTTCTGCTGCAATTCTACTTCTCATTTGGGATAACAAGTTCTCTATTCTCTCATAGAATAGAGAGAATTAGTATTTACTATTAATATTTATTTTCTTCCTTCCGAGGACACCAAGTTCTTTTCCCATAATTACTCCTTTCCACCCTACACTCTCTTTTCCAGGATGTTGTTAATCATCTTTTTTAAAATATGAAACTCGAATTCTCTCTGCAAAATATTCCAATTGCATTAATTAACATTAGCTATTACTAGAATAAAATGAAAACTAACTCCTCCTCTCTTTGACTTCTATACATCCTTACCTCTTTGAATGATGTGTGACTTCATATACACATCCCCTGTGTTAATGAAATAAAGCAAAAGTTTCACCTTCTAGAAACCCTTCAGTTACTGTTTCTCAATATGGCTACAACTGTCTCACTAAGTCAGTGCAGCAAGCATTACCCTCCAGTGGAAATGCTGACAGAACTAAATGCACTAAGTACAATTCCTCCAAAAAAAACCCCTCTTCAATGGACACTGGGGGTTGAACTTGGCTAAAATATAAAGTCATAATGATGAGTAACAAATCAATTTAAAACAAAAGTGACTTTAAGAATTACTCAAAACATAAGCAATAATTTCAGATTAATATTCCCATCATCATCACTGAACGAATAACCTTATTTATCTTTATGCAATCACATTTTTGCAAGAAAATAAGGCGGGGGGGGAGGGGGGGAACGGACACAACAAATCAAAAGTAGCAGGAACTCTTCCTTACACTGTCAAGTCCTGCTGGCTAGATTTGAGGAATTCTATAGTAAATGCAGAATAGAAAGTATATTTAATCAAGAATAATTTTAAGCAATACTCAACATAATATGCTTAAATGGCATCATAAATGAAAATAGCATTTGAGAAGATGAGACCATAATCCTTACTGGTGCTTCAAAACATTGCTTATAATGAAGATATTTCTGCTCTAAAGAGAATAAAAACATGCAAGTAGTAAGCAATGAAAACATATACAGCAATGAAGGTCCTTCAGCATTTCCCATCCTACTTGCAGAGCAGCAGCTAAAACAGGAAAAGAACACCTCATGATGCAATACTTCTATTCTATACCTGTAAATCCATGTTCAGAAAAAAACCATCACTATTAGTACTATATCGAAGGACAGTATGTAATGCTATACAGCAGATGTGAAATTTCTTTCCTACTACCGTCCAAGCTAGAAGAGTGCGTTTCTTTTGGTTTTAAACTCAGTGCAAATAGTAAAATAATTCTGCTATGTCCCATGCATAGGTACAATACTACATATCATAGCTGGTCATATCAAGGTTAACATAAATGTTGCCTATCCCTTTAGGTCAACCTGTGTGCTTTCTTTTTTCTTTTGCCTCAACTCACAGGAAAATGTCTAGAGACCAGAAAAAGTAAAAAGAGGCACAAGGGCACATTCCAGTTTCCAGACTCGACCCAATCTCTCAGCCTGTCAAAGCAAGCCAATGCAATTTCACATTTTATCCATAAACCCTTCCCCCTCCCCAAAAATGCTTTCCCCCTCCCATTTTCTTTCACACATTCACTAGAAGAGAAAATATTTCAGTAATGACTTCTGAATAGGGTACTTCAAAATTCCAGTCAGACCAGTTTTTTCTTACTTCATATAAATGCCTTGTAGAATTACAGAATTATTTCAGTTGGGCCAGACTATGATTACCTCTCCCTCCACCCTGGTTCAAACCACTCTGAGTCCTGAAGCACTGAGATGAGGAACTGTGTTAACATGCAAAACATACCAGAAGAGAGTGGGGAAAACAGATAATGCAGAAGCAGCAACCATGCTTTCTACTTCATCTGTTGCTCATACAATAATTTAAACAGAAGATAATTAACAATGTCTTATTACCAACTTCTAAATGAACACTGTGCAAGTTCAGTGTTCAGTCTTATTCTCAAAATGTACACTTTATGGAAAACCACCACAATCAAATACTGTCTCTAAGAGACACAAGCCCACATGAGTTACCTGCAAGTGATCAGCAGGCCCATTCCTACCAGTAATGCTAATTAAAAATTTTAGATGTGAGCCAACAGATTTGTCAAAGCATAGTTGTAAAGTAAAAATACATTTTCACAGAAACACCCATAATCCAACAAATTAGATAACTAGATTTTTGTCTTTTGTGTTCTAGTAAGGAAAACAAAAAATGTCCAAGTAGGAAATTACAATGAAACAATGAAAAAAAATTATGCAAGTCTTGAGGAAATATCAACTAGATTTCAGACTAAGCTATTTTTTTAAATTCGGGTAACTGCAAAATCTTTATTTTGAATGTAACATAGGGTACACTTTCTCTTAAACACAATGTGTATAACCTGAAAGTTGAGATGAATTTTTACTTAATATAATAAAAATACATTGCAAAGTCACTAAAAAAACCAATAATTAGAATAGCCCTATTAGGAAATTTACTTTCAACTCTTCATTTCATTTGTAGGTAAAATTTTATCCGCAGATAAGAAGCCACCTTTATTTTAACATTTTTTGGTCTGCGGTTCAAAAAAATATTTGTAAGTCTCAGTCACTTGAATAGTGGCAGTATGAGCAATTTTTTGAGGCCAATATTGGCTTCTTTGCAAAAGTGATTTTAGCAATCATGCTGTGGAAAAGAGGAGCCACTCCAAATAAAGAAAGTTTAAGAACAGCCATAAAGATTTCACTATGAGTAAAAGAAAAACGTGCATGCACATGTGCACATACAAAATGTTTAGACCATGTATACACATGCACTCACAAACACATATACCACTAACCAAAACTTCAGAAAAGAAAGTAAAAGCTTCAGCATTTTATTGCACTCCTGCATCTCCACAGACTTACGAAACATCACATAAAAAAAGACAGCATCTTTCTCTCACAGGAAAATTCACCTCCCAGTAACTATATCCAAAAGTCTCCCTGGCTAAGACTACTGGGCATGTTGGCACACAGTCTGTTCTTCTGTCCAAGTAAGAAGAAATCATTGGCTTTTCAGTATGGGAACTGTATTTGGGTATGGCCTCCCACTTCTTGAAGAAAAAGTTCACAAAGGCATTCCTCAACTGTAAAGTTCCCTAGCACCAAAAGCCTCAATAATCAAATCAGACTTCCTTTAACCTTCTAACAGAAATTATTAACAAAGGAAATATTTTGCATTTTCCCAATTCGGAAAGAGATTTCTTGCACACAATCTGGCACCTTCTCAGAAAGGACAAGTTTAAAAAAAAAAAAATCAAAATATAAGGTGCCCCCACCCCCAATAGCCATTCATCTGTGTATTTTATGAAACCATTTCCAAATAACTTTTCTTAGCTTCCTATTCTATCTGGGAAGTCACATGTAAGCTAGTCCTCTGCTGAATGAAAGAAAACTCAATACAGCACTAAGATAACAACTGCTATTGCTTTCAGATAACTACCAAGGAGAAAAGCAAAAGTTTTTCATTATTCCTAAAAAGATCAAAAAATTTTGAGGAGGAATACCAAGAATAGCTGTTTCTGCTATTTGTTTTCATTGAAACAGGGAGTTTTTAAGATTATGTGATTTGTAGACCAATTAGGCAAGTTAAAATGGCAAATGTTGCAGGACAGTGAACACTACAGAACATTAATTCTGAATAATGCTGACCATAGACATCCAGCCCTATGTATTTTTTTTCAATACATACTGTTCCCAATAAATATTATAGTTAAGAAATAGTAACATTTTTAACCAGGAGTAAATACAACCCACACACACTTGAGAAAGATTTTGACAGAATAGATAATTTTTACCATTCTTAAAGTGACATTCCAGTGAGGTGAAAACCAAAGGAACCATAAAATTCAAACCGCCTTTAGTTGAGCATCAGAATATTAATCTTTTTCACAGAAAGGAATGAAAGATTATGTAAAGCAAAGACACAGTGCCCAAGTCTGACTTGTATCAAAAGTACCTTATAAAAGCTTCCTTCTTCCCTCAGAAGAATGTAGATGACAAAGACCATTTTTTTATTTATATAAAATTATAATTATAGATAATAACTTAAAACCAGCTATAAATTCACTTATTAGATTCATGACCTAGCACTGTTTATTAATTTTTTTTATTTCCCTCCTCCCTCAAGATTCTTGGCAATTTATTTCTGACAATCTTTTTAGGAGGAACGTGACACTAACAGAAACAGGTGTTAACCTATATGGTGAACATATCACAACACCTAATATAGCCTGAAAGATCCCATATGCAACCTTTATTATTACTAAGGAAGATATATTCTGTCAGACTCCAAAGTTATATGGACACATGAAAATATTTTTGCCTAACAGGAGTGATGTACATCAAATATATGGAAGGTATTTACTCCTTGAACTCACCGTACATTTTAAGCTACCACTGCTAAGACTGAAGAAAAGCACCCAAACATACAAAACAAAGTCTACTAAAAATACGCGATGATGTATGCATGATTTTACAGCACTTCATAGTATTTTGTTGAGTGCACAATCCCATGAAGCTGCAACATATGCTTCACTGAAGAAGTCTATCAGAAAGGAGAGGCTAGAGACAGAGACAGCACCCAGCTGCGTTCTACAACTCTGCTTCCTGAGTTAATAATTGTTGCCTTTGCCTGTTTCTTTTCTGTTCTGAATCCAACACAGGTTGACATTATATACATTTAAAATAGCTCTGAGATTGTCTGCAATTCCCATTTGCGTCCACAGCAAAACTAGAACACTGATTTCTTTCTTTGGTTTGGGGTTTTTGTTGGGTTCATTTTGTTGGTTTGGGTTTGTTTGGGTTGGGGGGGGGGGGGGGGGGGTGGTTGGTTGGTTTTTTTTCGTTCACTGGGGTTTTTTTAAACTGTTACCTTCCACCCTAGCCAAACATTGAAGGTCTCTCTTAGCTCCCTCCTTTGGAAAGCACTGAAATTCCAATTAGAGAAAAAAAGACCTATAAAGTATTTCAGGATTGCTGCTTCAGAGAATTCCAAAGGACAGGAGGAATCCACAAACAGAAATGTAATATTTTTATATTTTTTTACATTTTTAATTACTGTAAAGGAAAAGTAGCACATTTTATTTATGTAGGTTGAACTCTTAGCATTGAACCATCTAAAAAACTTAAATATAGCTGAAATTCAGTCTTCCATGTTTCAAGCATTTGTCTTCTCACTCCTGAATTTTCTTCATGGGTTAAGGTCAAGCAAACAACCTGAGAAATCATTGTCTGCCAAGATTTCCTATAAGAATCTTTTGTGAACTATTTCAGGTATAACAAAAGCATCAGAAGCAAAAGCCCAGTAGGCTGTTCTCACATTGCTGCTACGTCTTAGAAGTTGTGAGGAATGCAAAGATATTGATAGAATTATAATAAATCTCAGATGAATCCTGTTAACATTAAGGGTACATTTCCAAAGAGTTACTGTATTTTCTTCAAATTTGTAAATGCGTCTTTAATATAATTTGCTGAGCACAAAATAAGAATTTGCTATTTTTTGACATTTTACCAATCATTGCTCTTGTCAACAACTCCAAACCAAAATCCTTAAGAATAACTCAAAGTATTGGTGGCACATTTGCTACCTCTTTCTTCCTTTGCTATTTTTTCTTCATAAGTTTCTTTGCTTTAGACTAAGCAGAATTATGCTTAATTTAACAAGATGTCTGAAAACAGATTTTTCACTTTGTCCTAAAGCACAGCATGCAAAGGCAAAAGGCCAGGTAAAAGTCATGTGAGAGATTTTAAATGTGAACGTAGTAAACATAAAGGTAACTTGAAATAGTTTACTTTGGGTTGTAAGGCTGTCTAATCAATTTTTGTTTGACATTATTAGTATATTGCAGCAAGCAGTGATTTAAGCAGCTGCTTAAACTCAGATCATACAAATACATGAGCATAGGCTAATGGAAAGAATGGCATATTTATTTAGATTAAACATTCCTGAATATATTAAATAGAAAATGCTCAGATTATAAGCAGAACTGTGCAGCTTTCTGAAACAAGCAGCAGAAAATAAAACTTGCTTTGCTAGTTTGTGTGAGGGAGAGCATCAGAGGAAATGTGGCGAGTCCAACAAAGATTTTGAAGTTGTTATAAGCTGTTAACAGACCTCATTTTAAAAGACTTACATTAAAAATAATTCCACAGCTTGCTTTTCTTTGAAAAAGTATAACCTTTTTTTATTACTTAGACTAATTTTCATAACCAAAAATGCATTGCAGTTTGCTTTGATGCTGTGTAATGCTTCTTGATTCTAAGTGGTACAGAATTATACTCTTCTACTTCCTCCAACAGATATCATAAATTCTTCATTTTTTGGCAGCTTCAAACAATTAGACTTCAAAAATATGCAGTTGAGGCTTATAGGTTAAAAGTTATGTGAAGTTGTTAAGCTTTTAGATGACAGAAGGGGTCTGAGTGTTATTTAGTGCTTAAACCCCAAGCTCTGAAGATTTGAGGAAAGTGGCAGAGCCACCTTTGGTCATTCTAATATCTGGAAACAATCAATTTAAATCTAAGATTATATCAGCACTCAATCTTCTGACCTTTCAATGCACACAACAAAGAGACAACAACAGCGGAGACGCAGCATTATGAACTTACTCAAAAGAACTCCATGTGCATATGCTGTCTCATTGTGTTAGCTCATTTTGAGTTTTGAAAATAAAACAATGAAAGTAATTATTGGATGCAATAGCACTTCACAAAGCTGCAAGGAACATTCTAGATACCAATGGGTAAAATTCAGACTATGCCTAAGATTTTCCTATTATGCCCATGCAAAGACATTCCAAGAAGGAACATGATGACCGTATTTGTTGAGACCAGTCTTTTCACACGGGGGAAACAGATGGATGCTCTTCATCAGGGAATATTACCTTCCATTTCACTTAAATCCTTCCACTAAGACCATGTGAGCTAAAGGGGCCACACACAAGTGTGAAGTGAGGTTTGCTTACCTGAAAAAGACAACAGGCTGGAAGGAACTTCAGAGTCCTTTCCCACAGCTTGGGCAGAATATAGCAGACCTAAAAAGTGTGCCTGACGATGTGCCTCCAGTCCCATTTACAATCCTTCACACAGCCTCCACAGACCGCCCACTCCAGTGCTTCAACTCTTTAAGTGTAGTTCAACTCTCCCCCCACCACTACCCCATTTAAATCTTTGTCGCAAACTTATCTGATGATGACTTTTTGTTCTATGCTTCTTGGATCACACAGAAAAACTGATTACCATCCTCTTTTCAGAAATATTGTATTTAAAGAATCATGTTGCCAGCTGATAGTTTTCTCTTCCAATCCCTTCAGGGCTTTTTTCCCCCCCACAGATCACCTTCCACAAACATTTTATTCTTCCCTTATCTGCCGTCCTCTCTACAATTTGTCCTTTGCTTTCCCTTCCACTTTTTTAAAGGGCAGTACCAAAAATTAGAGGCTAGCTAAGTGGGCCTTCATGAGCTCTGAGGGTGAACGCAGAGCTGGTGCATATTACAAAGGGCAACTCCAAACATCCCAGATTAAAAACTTCATAGAACACAATGCTGTCATGTGCATGAACCACTATAATTCTACACCCTACCCTAACCTTAATTCCCTCTCCGCCTACTAATGAAATGATCTCTTATTTTAGGTTTGTACTTTTGATTTTAATATTTATTAGTAATGCATACTTTCCCTTTTTGATTTGTTCTTCAATGTTTTTGATTAATTTCACCTATTTGCAAACATCAATTGTAATTGCGGTGCTGTCCTGCAAAATGCTTGCATCCCTATCTATCCTGGAAACACTAAAAGTTTTATGTGTTTTTCTATTCTAGCATCAACCTGTTAATAAAAAAATTACACAGAAGAATCAGGCCCAGAACATATTCTTGAGTGATCCATTCCAATTAGATAGTGAATAACTGATAACTCTGAATAGTCTTCTAAACTGGCTGTTCCCCTGAAAAGGCTTAATTGTTTTGCAGTCATTTCACCTACATCAGATTTTTCTTATGACAATGTCATATTAGACCATGTCAAATACCCTACTGAAGCCACATTTGTGTGTTTCCCCTCTTCTGGTATTCCAGCTAGCCTTTCAAAGCCATAAAGTAGGTGGGTTCTCAGTAAAACCTGTCAACTATTTAACAAAATCTGTCCTCTATGTACTGTCAAGCTCATTTTTTAAAAATCCATTCTGACATCTTTCCAAATATCCAGTTAGGCACTCTTTACCCTCCTACAAAGAAAAGCAATATTGCTTCCCACCCACACACATCATCCAATTCTCTGGGAATTTTTCCTTCTAACAAATTTGCTATGTCAAATGGCAGTAAATCATACATTACTTCAAAGAATTCCTTAAATAGCAAAGAAAGTATTTTCATTGAGCCTAACCAAGTTGAATTCATCTAAATTACCTAAATATTTTCTAGCACGTTCTCATCTTCAGGCATGCACTACTATTTTCAAATCACATAAAGCATCTGATCACAGATAATCTCTTCCGGATAGGCTAAGGAAAAAAAAAAAAAGCTATTACATGCTACAGCCTTCTCCAAATCATCTGTTCTTTTTTCTCTCACTCACTAGGAGAAAGAGACACCTCCTTCTTTATAGGCCTAAAGATAGCTATCATTCTGGTTTGACCAGACAGTGGCCATGGAGAAAAGTCACAATTACCATCTCCATCCATTTTAACTGGAGAAAAGTTTTCTGAAGTCAATTAACAGCTTGTAGAGAACCAAAACTGTTGAACCTTATTTTGAAGCAAATCAATATTTAACTCAGAACAACACACTGTCAGTTAAGTGTCTCTAATATGTTAGCTTTGCCTTTTGGCAAACATTAAGAAGTCTACAGCTAATTGCATTACATTGATTGTATGAAATTTTGGTTTCTTCTTTCGGCAAGTGTGCGCGCACACACACACACACACAATTTCTTTTGCTGAAGATACTATCCTGCAGTAATTCCCCATTAGGCTCTACAGCAAAAGGTCCCCAGCAACCTAGGTGAAAAACACACATTTACTTAGGTTTTTCTAGAAGTATCTTGAATTTATAAAACCAAGACAGAAATTTCATGATTTACACAAACTATCAATGGCCAACAGCAACAGAGATTTTTCCTGACCTAAAAGCTGAAAATACAAGGATCTAAGCATTCAAATTAATAAAGTTAGTACTGTCAAAGTTCAGGAAGGTTGGTAATTATTTAGAGTGATGGGTCAGAACAATTCATAGTGTCTCTTCACCTGCTCATATCACTATTCTCTATTAAAACCAAACAAACCCCAAAATTTAAAATAGCACAGATGGTATTTACAGACCTTTCAACACCACAGACCTTATTCTTTGCTCAGATAAACTGCCCAATAGACAGAAATTTCAGGAAAGAGCACCACTGCAACACAGTTAATTAATTTATAAAACCATCTATAAGTGGATCTGTCAAGATGCTATAGATCCACCATCTAAACTTTCCCAGGAATGGGATATAGCTATAGCTATTTAAGCAATGTTTGGCACTTCAAACAATCTTCTATCAGAGACAAAAATCAGAGCTATCTGCTTCCTGCCCGTATTTTGCACACATGCATCTGACTTCTGAATTTACAGCCTAGAGCCCTCTATCACTTGTACATCATTACAAACCGTTTACTACATACTATGGAATATTTTAAAATTATGATAGATTTCTTAACTCTCTCAGATCCTCCCCAATGTAAGAAAGACTGTAGTCTCATTCTCAGGGAAAAAAAACCAACCAGCATAACTGTTGCTATGAATGAAGCTGGAATTCCATCCGTATTCACAAAAAACAGAGAGTTAAAACCATTGTTTTTAAATTACCAGTTAATCTTAAGGCAAACATTTCTATCAATGGTGGTGCAATTACATACAAACCACCACCTATCTCAGACAGCAATCTCTACTTAGACATTAATTTGGTTCCAAAGGATTAGAACACAGTTCCAGTGTCTAAGTGGATTGTTCATGCTGTGTGACAGTTAAAATACCAGGGTCCCCTCAATTTTTGAAAATTTATTAAAAGAAATAGTATTTATGATTTATGTCAAGTTTTGGACCCTAACTGTCTTTAGAGGTTTTGAATATCCACCTAGCTATTTTTTGCTGGCTTCCTTCATAAGGAATGAAAATTAGCTACACATTAACTATTTTCAGTTTACATACAGTGAATATAACACATCACCACAAATGCAGAGCTTCTTACAATGTGCAATTTAAAAATAAATAAATAAAAATCATACCTTGCTAGTGTTTTGTTTAAAAGTTGAATTTACTGGAATGCATTCAAACTTCTGTGCAGTAATAATGCATTCCTTGCACAGTAAAAAGTGTTGGCCAGCTTCAGACATTTGAAGAGGACAACTGCAAATTTGGAATCAAAGCATCATTCAGCGTTTAGTAAGAAAAGAAAATCTCTTCTCAAAAGCATTATGAATCTGTTAGAGCATTTCAGTCTATGCAGTTGCATTTCTATGGAGAAGGAAAGTTGTTATTTATTATCAACAATGAGTTTATAATATAAATAATGAGAATTAAACTAAATTCCTCCTGATGTAAAAAGGTTTAAAAAGATGTAGTATTTCTTTAGAATACATATTTAAAAAAACCTGTGGATTAATTCATGTTCTATATCATCATGGCAGCTACTAAAAAAAATCTCTAGGAAGATATGCCTTTTCTGGTTCCTTCTGGGTGCATACAGGAGCTGGTTTTAAGCCAATACCTGGCAGGAGTCTATTACAGAGAAAAATCAGTTTGCTTAAGCTTCATATTCTGGAATATGGAGTTTAAAATGCAGCATACTGGTAAAGAAGCTGGTATGGAGCAAATCAAGAGTTCTTGGTATCTAATTCATGAAAAGATTTATACATATACATAACCATAAATTATATGGCTACCAAATCTAATCTGGACATTAAAAAAAAAAGTCACACACAAGAGAGAGGTGGGGAGCAAGGAGGGGCGGAGATCTAGTGAGAGATCCTGGACTGTTCCCTATAAGCAGTTCGCATACAACCACACCAGGTGGACTCGGGATGTGGAAACACACTCTAGCATGCTTAAATTAACTTGAATATAACCCCAACATACTCAGAACACTTTCAAAATTTAAGAGTTGTATTGAAATAAGCACAGAAGGCATCCCCACCCCCCAAAAAAGCATTAATAAACCTTCTGATGATGATTGGAAGTCATTCAAAATTCACAACGAAAAGAAACTTGCAGATATATAACTGTCTCCAAAGAAAACCAGAATACTGTATCATCAAGTTTTTTTAGGACTCGTCATAAGTTCCTTTAAAACCTCCATCTATATTTTATTGTTGCTCAAATACTTATGAATACACAGTCATTGCAAGCTACAATTTTCACCATTGTATCCAAATGAATAGATCAAATCTGATGCAGAAAACTTCAGAGAAATGGGCTACACCTTTGGTTGCCTGCACAATTTGATGCCCAAGGATAGGCATCCAAATATTTACACTTTTACTCATTTAATAAGTAAATGAAAGCTGAGTGTCAGTGAGAGATTTGAACCTACAGGGTGGAGAAAAATGGAAGGCTCAAAACCTAATTTTGACATATATAAGCACTTGAAACTTTCCCAAATCTGCCTCTAAAAATACAGACAGATGTCTAGGAGAAACCAAGTTATGCAGTCCAAGTTGCATTAATAGTTCAGATGTTTAAACTTACTCCTGTAGTCAATGCAAGGTGAAAACTGACTTCACAGGCCACCTCTCACTTCACCATAACATTGCAAAAATCAGAGATAAAAATTGGCAATTGTTAACAGGTAAAGTCTTAAAAACCTGATGACTATAAAGCTAAAAATTCTTCTTTTCTTACAAAGTAAACATTTTCTTCTCATGAACTGGACTAGTTCAGGCTACATTGCAATTTTCTTGTTTAAGGTACTGCATACATAGAGCACAAACACCCCATAGTCTTCAGTATAAATTCCGCACGTTTCTTCACATCCCAGTGAAGCAAAGTGAATGACAGCAAATGATCTGCAGTCTAAAGGGTAAAGCAAGAGTGAGGGGAAAGCAACAGATCAGATTACATACATTCTGACAGCATCAAAGAATCAGGTGTAAATTATACACAAATACAAATTACACACAAAGCCTGGCACTACAGTCAAACATGACAGAAGTAAATATTTGACACTTTGAAATTACAAGCTGTGAAACAGAAATAAGCATCTAAACTAAATGCAGCAAAGCCCTTCAATTTCATTGATAATGAAGGAAGGAAAAGTACAATTAAAATTAATGTAGGCAAAAAAAGGTTGTCATAATTTAAACCCTGTAACTGTAATCTTTGTCAGAAGGCTGGAAAAAACCTCTACATTCATCACTTTCCTGATAAAATATTGCTGGCCTTTCACCCTGAAATATTTCAGTTCAAACACCATCTAATTCCAAAAATTTTCGTCAAAAACCACAGCCTGAATGTCTCAGCATGCACTAGATGTGACTTGAGCTGGTGAAGGGAAATGGATTCCAGTAAAAGCAAGAGGGGAAAGGTGAATCTGACAAGACAGTATCAAGAAAAGAGAAGACAGTTTTCCCCTTTCTACACCCAGAAGAAAAAAAGCATACAAACACATTCCTTCACACAGGTTTTGGAGCCAGCATGTTTAGACTCAGTGAAGGGATAAGCCTACAACTAAATCAGTTCCAAGTGGGGAAGGACTGAGTGATGCTTTGTGCATACCACAAAAAGGACCAATCTCTTTCAAGCGCTGTGGTATCCAGGAGGGTAGACACAATCCCTGCATTTTTAAAAGTAAGTTTGAGATGACAAATAGCTTAATCAACTACAGTAGTTATAGTAATGTCTAAATCATCTTAGGAAATCAGTAGATAACATTAAAGAAAAACACTAAACTTGTTATGAAATTTAAGTAGGAAAATGTTTAGGGATCAAGCACTGGTTTCCTAAAACATATGAAAGACAAGCAACTTCCAAAAATAATCTTGTTTTAAATGCATAATTTATCAGCTTTATAAAACAAAAAAATAGTCAAAAGACTATCTAGACAAGTCTTTCTGCTTTTTGATAAGACTTGTCATACAAATGGCTGACTGCATTAATATACAGAATGAACTTTGTGGAAGCCATACCAAGCAATAAGAGATGATAAAAAATGCATAGTAGCCTATTTAATCATAACTTCTTTAATTTTATGCTAGCTCTGGATATTAAACTTCTAATAGCTGTAGTAATAACACACATACGAAAATATTCTTATAGCTTCTTCTTCCTGGTGAGCATCTTTTGCTGGCCTCTACAGTCTTTGTCCAGGAAGAAAAAGATCTTAGAATAAAAGTGAGAAGAGTAATACTATCAAAGTGTGTAACAGAGTAGACAGAGATTGTGATGCCTTAAAATAACAAAGGCTCACAATCTCATGTAAAACAAACAAATAAATTTATAGACACTCCATACACAAGAGGGTAGGAACCCTCACAATCTGTTAAACTTAATAGAAACTATGCCTCTATTGTGCATCTGCAGGTAACTTGATGCTTTACAAAAATATACAAAAAAGTTTATAAGTATGGATAGGCCCATGGCATGATATCATGCACATAAATGTAACTTGTTGGACAAACCTATAGAAATTATTGCACTTTAACCCAGTTTTCCACCAGTGCTGGTAAATCTGTAACTGCATCTGGCAGCTTCTGATTTAACCCAACAGATTAAATCACTATAGCTGGTCAAGACAGCAACAGAGCACATATTTAAGTGAACCTGTTACCCATAATCCTTACTGTGATGGTTTTATTACAATGCTTGACAGCGGAAATATATTTCACTTTTTAAAAGACAGTCATAATTGCAATTAACCTCCAAGTTAGTTATCTTTTCAGTAGACAGTTTTTGGATAGTCCTATCCAAATTAAGGATTTTGCATTTACTTCCTCAAAGGTGCACATGGTGACTTTACGTGAATTCATTACTTGAAATAAATATTGCACAAGTGAATCTCAAAGTACAAAAGTTCCTATTATCTCTTGTTTGTTTGGGTAAGACCGTCTGTAACATTCATTGACGATGACACCAGTGGTTCAGCTTCAGTTATAAAATCCCAAATGGTATAAGTATTAAAACATATATTTGGAAAGAGTAAGGAAGATTACAGGCACTTTTCTCACATTTTAAGAGAATTTGTTAATGGACAAAAAGAGAAGACGGTACTAAAGAAATCTTAGCAAGATACAGTGCCAAGCATTGAAGTTAGTTAAATGATAGAAGATTTTTCATAAACCCAGGGAAAAAAAACTCCCCAAATAGGTTACTTTAATGAACCACAGTAAAAGAATTCCATATGTATTATTTTCAGCACCATCTCAATTTAGAGGACTAAAATGGTGGGAATCTTTCACATCACAAGATGAGTTTTTTAGTACTACTGAACTAAGCACAAACAAATTAATCCCTACAGCTAACTCTGGGTGAAAAGACTTTTTTTCTTCAGTGTAACTGGAAATATAAAAAAAGATATACAAATTACGTGCTTGTCAGCATCTCTCTAGTCAGATGCATCATTCTGTATTGTTCACAGAAGAAAAATCACCACCAACATCTGTAACCCTGTCATTGCTCATTCTGTCAAATCCAAGATGTCAGGTAATACTTCCCATAGTATTCCAGTAACACCTAACTTTTTCCAACTAATACACAGTAATGGCAAGTCAGCCTTCACTGATGCTCTACAGAAAAAAAATTATTTCAAAAAACAATGGAAAGAAAATGTAACAGAACAGTGTCAAAACCCTTCACATCAGCATCTATGTGTGTGCTTACTATTTAACATTCATCACCACTGCATCTAAATACCTATCATAGATACTTACATCAAATTATAACCTCCAATCAACACTTCATATCTAAGTAAAGCCAGTACACAAAATACATTTTCATCTGTAAAAGGGGAAAACTTTCTTTCATATTGATGAATAGGTTTCAGCATTCTCCATATCCAAAGAAAACCCATCTGAATTATAGCACAGAAGTTAAACATTCTATAGAAAGGAATTTAAACCTCTTTTCTTGATTTTTAAATAAAACATCTGGGAAATTTGCCAGGTCTTTAAAATATCTCGCTACGTAAGAATGTGGGAGAAAAACAGACAGAAAAATCATTTAAAAAAATACTATTTTACAATCCTTTAAAAAAAAAAAAAATGGTGAAAATAAGTTTACCTGACTGTGTTTTGCAGCTATTTGTTCTAGATACTCTTAAGTAATATAGAATTATTAATGCAATTAGGTCTTAAGCAGTCCAGGAAGATAAACTGAAGAACCTTCAACAAGGCAAATTCTGCAGACTGGAGGTGGTCAATCAGATTCCAGGTGCAAAGGCCAAACCCAGAGGTAAAACAAAATGTTCACAAAAGTGACATTCCTCTATACTGTTCTAAACATTATGTCTCATTGAATCTGAAGCACTCTCAGAGAGGAGTTACAGCTAAGAAAGTCAAAACAAAGCAATCCATCACATTAGATATCCCTAGGATATGAAAAGTTCTACCTGATTAAACCAAAGAAAAAATATCAGAGGGATGTAGAAAAATACACTACATCTATTTCTGACTGCTTTGAAATTAAAGACTCAAACTATATTTGAAAAATGCTTTCAGATTCCAAATACCTCCTTATAATATTTCAACAAAATAGTCTCCATGTAAATCTACCACAGTGAATACTAAAAATAAATATTGCCAACTGTACCACAGGCACTGTTGTACAACAGCCGCAGGTTCCTTTTCAATTCACCATTATTCACAGTCTAATAGGAAGTCAGGTAAGAACATCTTGTAATATTTAAACAAATTAAAAACCTTAGGTGACTTCATGTTTGTCAACATACTCTGTCTTTTGGCCACTTAGAAATTAGTAGTGATGGCACAGGTGCTGTATTTAACGCTTAACAGGGGTACATGTTCCCATACCTGTCTGTATAGTCCAGAAAGCAGTAACTATTTATCAAACAGTTTTTCTAAGTGTCTGGTAAGCTTTAAGTAAATTATTTGAACACAAAAGCATAAACCAAACATATCTAACTGAAAAAGCAGCATTTACTACACAATTAAACTTCTTTCCAGCACATGGCAGTAGTACACATGGACAAACAAGCAATCTGTTTAAACCAGTTGCTCTCAAAAGCTTTCCCCGTTTCCTTGATGATAACAAGCAGCCACTGTTTCACATACTGAGAAACCTGGAACCTCCTTTCATAACTGCAGTTCTCTCCAAAGCAACTGTATATACAATGTCATCACAGACCATCAGGAACTAGAAGTCAGATCAAGCACAGTAAGCTTAACTTCTTGTGGTCAACAGGTTACAGAGCTATCTCAAGGCAACCCTTGTCACTCACAATTTATGCTCATACATATGTTTACAGGATTTGTTGACAATGTTAGAGAGAATTCAAAGATGGCAGAAGACTGATGTCATCTGATGAATTTCACTAATCACGGCTCATTATTTTGCTGAGGCAGTCCCAGAAGTTCTCTGTTCTCTAGCACCACGCATTTTACCTATATAATCCGTTTTCTCACATTGGCTCAGATTTAGCATGTCTCACAGCAAATTTCTTGTAAGCAAGTGCCAGAAAAAGGGGGGAGAAAATTTTCAGATCTTGTACGTTTTGATCTTTCTCATTTTAAAGAGCTAATTCAAGGATATATCTGCCAATTAATTTAGGAGACCTCATCTGCCTAAATAACCATTCCTGTTAGGCAACATTACATGCTGTGTTCTCTCTTAGCTGCCATTACATCCATTTAGTCCATGGTAGTCCATGGTTCACTGCTGTCATCTTAACAGGGCCTACCCTACTTTCACCTCTGACCACATCAAGCATTTATGAATGGTTACATTACACAGTTGGGCATATTTGGACCTATGTTCTTTTCCTACAGATTGGTTTTCTTAGTATCGAAGTGCCCGAACATGTATGTGGTGTCCTAGAACTCTTTTGTTTCTATGGTATTCACACATCTTTACATTGGTACCCAACAATTTTATGTGTTTCCTTTCAGTATGAGAAAGATTTCTCAAAACTTCACCCAGATAAACTTCAGCATGTTTCACTGCTGAATTTAACTCTGCTAAGCTGACTCTATATAGGTAATCGAACTGCAGCACATGCCTCTTTCCTGTACTTTCCACCTTAATTATAATGCATGCTACATGTTGACAGCAATCCATGGGTCCTATTGTTCTGTGATTAGAGACAGTCAGGTCTACTTGCTTATTTCTAAAGACAGCCACCTGGAAAACTTCTCCCTTTTTTCCCCTCATCATCAAACTTGGATAGAAAATATACAGTCAAAAAAAAGAGGTAATTTTTTTTTTTTAATTACACCTTTTATAGCTAGTAAAAAAACAAAGGGCATTTGTTATGGTTTTTTTAAAAGTACCTCTTCTGGTAAAAAAATTCCTTCTGGATTTGGTATTTTTCTACCAGGTTGGTTTCTAGGTGACTAAGGTCACAACTTCTTACACTTTATGGAATCAACTTTTCAATTCTTTGCCTTCAGTAAGCTCCCAAGAGTTTCACTTCGTTTCTATGCCCTCTATCTCTCCCTTTAAAATGGAAATCAGCTTGTAATTTTAGTCTTCCCTCTGACAAAGGCAGGACCATCTCAACATGCAAACGAAATCATTAACAGGGGACACTGCCTTTTTGCATAGGGATGCATCCTTTAACTCTCATTTTATGAGCTTTATGAGCTATTCAGTATTTTACCAGAACGGAATGTTTTTATCTTAGCGTCCTTCTCCTTTCAACAACTATCAGCGACAGTTTTCTCTCCACTTCCATGTCTTCCCGAGCATGTCCATTTGTAAGTCATAGGCTTCACAGTCTGGAGCTAGAACTCCTTCTGACCTCTGCCCCTTCACTTGAAAATGCTCAGCTGACCTGGCTCACTGAATTACATCTGTAAAGTCCTTAATAAACAAAGTTATCCTACTTATCCTAACTTTGACAATTGCTTAAGGAATTCCCCTCCTGTCACTCTCTCAGTCTCTGCAATGTCTCAGTTAAACTGAAGTCCCTCCCTTGGCCTTTGCAGAGCTGGAATTGCACTTCTGCCCTTTTCTCCTATCATCAAGGTCACTACAATCTACATGGGACCAGACAGTAAAATATCTTCATGAGGGCTGCACACCGGAAGCAGCAGCTGAAAAAGTGTTAAGAAATTACATGCTTCAAGTCTCCAGAGAACACATCCAGAGGATGTAAGTAGGAGACTACTTAGCTAAAATTATATCAAAGTTCAGGCTTATGATTATAATAGGTATAATAAATGGCTGTCTTCATGCCAGAAAGCTCCTTATAACTATTATAAATCTACCATTATTTTCATTTTACACTTAACGGAGAAGAAGCTGAGACCTGTCACACCCAGCTCTATGTTTGAGCTCAAACAGGTGTTTCTCCAATAGAAATGGTTCATCAGTTCCCACTCCCCATACACTCCAGGAAAGACTGCAACTTACAACATTTAACTGAAGTCTGAAATCCCTTCACACTCCAGGAGGTCAAATTAAAGTCAGTCATTTATACAAATCATACAGACAGCAGAGAGTGTCGGCTGAATTTTAATTAAAATGAATGGCTGTGTAGGCAGGATGAACCGAGCCATTCCTTGTCACCTGTTTTGCTGAACACAGAAGGTAGTACAGTATGTACCATCCATTTAAATAAAAGAAGCAGAAACATGTTCAAAATATTCCCTCAAGAAAGACAGTAGCAAGAAAAACAATCTTTAGTTGTATTGAACCTTCAGAAAATACTCACTGAATACCACACAGCACTATGTTCAAGTTCCTGCTCAGTTCAGTTGGACTACATAACCTCTATATGATATTGTAAAACACTAGTAAGTATCAGAAAAAGAACATACACATTACATGGATGCCTCTCTTGGCATCTACGTCCACAAAAATTTACCAGAATGGTATGAAGCCTTAATACTACATAATAGCACCTCAGCAAACCTGAACATTGTGAGGTTGAAGATCTTAATTCCAGTACAGCTTTCTCTGCAACAGGAATAAGCATGGCCTTGAATAATTTCTGACTGTAGTTTGCACAGCAAAGCATGGAAACTGCTATATAATGGCAACTTTCTAAAAGAAGGATGCAGAATTAATGCAAATTATAAAATCTATGCAACCTCTAGTTAGGAGAAAAACACTTCCCCACCTTAGCAGCTGTTCCAGTGTTGACATAGTCCAGTTTCTCATGTATTTTAGGAACATCTTCATCTCCCTAAAACTCACTGATTAGAAGTCAATCAAAAGTGCTGCAGGACACCATCTAGAGCCAAGGTAATGTTCTACATCTACTTCTGCTCAAGCCCTAACTTCTTGGTAGCTTTGTCGCAAGCTCTAGGGATGGGTCAGAACACTCATCCTCACAGATAAGATGGAAAGTGGCAGCGTTATTGCTAGTCACTAACCTTGTTTCTGGGCGCTCCATACTGCCATTCTGGATTTAACATTCAGCTTTCACTGTATTTTGTGGAGGGCGACCAGCTGCTACTCTCAGAGATCTCTAAAATATCTTTTGTAGAAGGGAGAGAAATGCATTATGTTTCAGGGAGATGAGCTGACAAACTCTTAAAATTTAACAAGAAGCAGAGAATCTCACTAGGCAATTTTTGTTGCCCAAACTGATTTTATGTTTCAGTCTTATTTAGAACTAAATATTAAATGCACTATTAAATTAAATAAGTAAAACAAAATTAAATACAAGAGATTAATTCCTCTGCCTCTACTTTCTTATTACAGTATACAGCCATTTTGCACACAGCCATCTGTCAAGTCTCAGAGCACAATCTTGGCTTAACATGGTCCACCAAAAGATAAGCTTAATTAGGACAGAATAAGTCAAACATATCTGTTAGAGGAAAAAAATCATATCAGAAAGTTATTTTTTCCTACTGAAAGAATGACACTCATGTATATAAATATGTATTATAAATAGATGGATAGATATATAAACTGCATAGCTCTGCAACCTCCTCAACCCAGACTGCAGTGTTGGCAGCAGGCTAAAGGTTCTCAGCTTAAGTAGCAGATTCTGTTGCTGCAAAGCTTGCTTTGATTTTGATCATGAAAAGAAGTTTGATACAACAGTCAGTAAAAGGTCAACATTACCATATTACAACAACTCTAGCCACATTTTTCACCTCTCGACAGAAATAAACATAAACCTTGCTTCACTGGTGAACATTTCAGCCGTTTAGCCATGGCAAGTTATAATGTAGTGCTTTTTATATTTTCATCCACCAAGTGCAAAGGCACATCAGGAAAACTGACTATACCAAAATGTAGTAGTAAATAAACAGGTTTTTCTAAGGAAAATATCGTAAGATGTCTATAAAGCCTTAAAGAAAATGGGCCTTAGTTTTATTTTTGCCATATTTAAAACACTAAAACAAAGCAACCAACCACATTTCTCTCTATGTAATGCTTCACCTTGAATAATTCCTGTTTCAAGGGAAAAAAAAAAAAAAAAAGATTGCCTGACTTTCCTACAAAAAGACTTACCTACTAATGCCAATGTTCAGTAATGTCAAACATAGTTCTGTGAGCACAAAAATGGTTCTAAGTGCATGGTAAGGAAAGAATGAAATCCACTTAATAACACTAGGTATATTTTGATGAATGTTTTAAAAGAAGCTAACATTTAAGAGGTCAGTCAGAAATAAATGGAACATTAAGTAAATAACCTCTTAAAATAATATGATGGATGAATTTATTAAAAGTAAATTTTAAAATAGATTGCTTTTCTGACTACTGCACTTGCTTCCCTGGCAAAGGAAATGGGAATAATTAATGGATTTGGCTGCTTCTCTCCAGGGATGAAGAAAATTGATCTGTGGGGGAAGGCCTTTATCTAGCACAGATAGCACTGTGGAGCAGATGGGGGAGGAGAAAAAAAAAAAAAAAAGAAGGGAGAAGGGGAGGGGGGAAGATCTTTTGCTGGCATACCTCCAGAGCTGCTTATCAGCTCCTACTGCTCAAACTAACTCAACTCTAGGTATTTGAAATGCTGGTAAGGTTGCCAATGATAATATTCTTTCTTTTATGAACTAGTATGAAGGTGGCAGGGAGGGGAGGGTCCCCTATTGTTATTACAATAAGCAAAACCTCAGAATCCATCCAGAAGCAGTAAATGGACTACTTGTTCCTTTCTGGCAAGTGCAGCTGTTTAAACCAAGGACATTTTTTTTGTTCACATATTATATAGTGTACAATAAGCGTATAATCATTGGCCTGAAAACACATGAACTGCAGGTTTATCAGAATGAAAGGGGGGTTTGTAGTTAGTTATTTTACAACTGCTCACTTCATTATCTACTCCACAGTTGAGTAGTTCTTGAAACATAAATCTCGTTTTCAATGTACAGTAGATGTAAGTTAATTCATTACTGCAGACAGCTAGTACTGTGATTAAAACCTCTAACTTTTCCACATCTTCTGTAGCCCCAAAGTCTATACAAGCACGTCTATGAGTGGTCATTTAAGAAACCTAATTCTCAATAGTTCTACAAATAAATAGTTTCCACATGAAATTATTAACATTTTCTGGAACAAACTAACACTGACTATTTATAAATGCTGTAAACTCACACTTCATGTCTGATTCTCTGACAGAAAGAGATGAAGATAGAAGAAGGTATTATCTAATAATGTATAAAAAAAATAATCACATGGCATTGCTCAAAATAGCATGTGAATTAAGAACCTTTGAGAACACACAGGAACTCACAGGTTTCCCAAAACCATTTTAAGAAAAATTAAAACACCTTGAAAGGAATCAGTTTCTCTAGCAGACTAGAGACTTCCTTCCTTGGAGGAGGACATAGTTCAGTTTATTAAAGTCACCATACAAGTGGCCTGGAACCCAATCAGCAGAGTAGCAATTAGCTTAATAAACACCAATACAAGTTGCCTAGATTTTCACAGGAAGTTAAACAGTGTTGATCTCTTTTCCATATCACCACATAGTTTTCCTTTAAAAGAGGGGGGGGAGGGGGGATAGCATTTCATCTATCACCAAAAAATTATCTGTATTACCATTGTCAATCACGTGGTGTTGATAAACTCATTATTTCGAATTAGCACACACAACAAAAAGCTCTTAAGAAAAATCTAGTCCTACTGGTTTGTCAGAAATATGGTGAATTAAAGACTAATGTGGAAAAGAAAACAGACACATGATCTAACTGATGTAAACAAGTGTTTACTTAGGAAAGGTCAAGTCCTCAGTTTACACAATTCTGAGAACCAGCAATGGCTGAAAGTACAAAAATTTTGAAAGAAAACATAATGGGGAGAGGGAGTGTTCTTCAGTACTTAATCCATATTACAGGTTAAATTCTGGAAGAAAACAAACAGAAAGCAAGCAGAAAAGAAGTGAACAGCAATACATTATTGCTCATTCCAAACCTACAAAAGTAATCCTTTTAATTTACCTTATCATCTCTGACCTTCTATTGTATACTAAAATTTTGGACTATACATTTTGTTTCTCAGCCTTATTTCAGACGCATGTGAGAAAACTTCTTCATTTTCTTAAGATGTAGTTGATAGTTTCATTAAACCTATTGTTTCTAATATCTTTCAGTAGCAGATAAATAATTTAGCATCGCACAGCTAAAACCCAAAGTTTTGTCTAACATTTATTCCTGCAGTATGTCATAACTACATGTTCAAATCTTACTGTTCTTCCAGTGAATGTTTCAGCAAATTAAATTCCAAATTACATCTACTTTTTCTTTCTTTTTAGAAATAATTAGAATAGGGGAAAAATCCTAAGTAAAATATAATTTTAAGTCTAGATCTTGACACTAATAAATTGGTTAATTTGGGGCTAGGGAGAAAATTTATTTCTGACCTATATAAGCATGAGTTCTGGAAAGGAATTTCAAACCATCCTCATATAGTTCCTCCTGTTTGCAGCACGATTAAATCAAGCAGTGTGCAATATTGCATGCAATTTTTATTCCCCACTTCATCCTCATGATACACAAACACACATGGTTTTATCTCACATCTCTGGTCCTTCCTTCCCTTTCCTAAAAATAGTTCTCTCACAATCCAGGCTTCAGTGCATGATTTACACCACTGCAACACAACTGCTGTGGTACAGCTGCAGTGCGCTCCAATATCACACAGAGTCAAGGTTAAAAAAATTGGCTGGACTCATATACAAATTAAACACTCAAGGCATCTGCACTGCTACATACTGTAAAAGGCTCAAAGGTCAACACATCTGCACTCTAAAACCAAAGGACTTATCAAGTGCCTGTCACTGCAACTGATCTACTAGTTAGCAAACCTGTTATTTCAAGAACATTAATCAAATACTGATCACAGGATAAGAATGAAGACATATTAACTGTAATCTTAAAATCTGAAAAAAGGATATACTGCGAGTTACATATTGAGTAACATTATACCTTCTCAGCTGAAAGCAGTCTAAATAAAGTCATTCAAATAATCATTCATCTCCTAATAAATTGAGTAAATATTCCATTCAAACAACTATGTTAAAATCCCAGTTACTGAATTCAATAAGAACTAAAACGCCAACTAACTACAAGTTACAGTTTTTAGAGTCCATTCTACTTTTCCACATCCATCGTAATGTCCCAGGAACTATACACACACACATACACAAAACAAGAACACAACAGGACACAAAAACCACTGGAGTTCAGTTGCTGTGGCAAGCACTCCCCCAAGCAGGAGAAGTGGAGGGCTGCAGGCACGTCACAGCATGCCCTTTTGGCTTTTTGTAGTAAGTTTTTAATATACATGTTATGAAAAAGCTAAACTCTCTCAAGACACTAAACAATTGATATGAAGCTCTCCCCAGATAAAAATTCTACATCAAACTAAAGTTTTTTGATACATTATGATTGTAATGAAAACACAAAAATTGAAGTATTTGATACTGTATTGAAAGAACTTAAGTGCTGAATTCAGGAAAATTAGTGGCAAAATGCACAGTCATTTTCACAGTTACAAAATCATTACCACCCCCTTTAATTTTTCCCTTTTTCACCTGCCAGCTCAGGCTTTTCCATAGACTTTATGTAGCATGCCTTAAACTTTATATTTAAACTGCCATTTAGTTTTGTGAAATCTGAAACAATTCATTGTTAAATATTGAAAAGAAACTACTATATTAGAATTTGTTACCGCATTCGGGAATAACTGTATATGGCCTTTGATTAATGTCCAGCAGATGCTCCAGTACCATCAAAACCCCTCTTTGAATCTCCAATGCTTTTACGCTGCCTAATGCCTCACCTTGATACTACAACAATTTTGACTATTTTAGGGAGCATTTGCAGCAAATAAAGAAATCCCTCCTTATCCCTAGTCTCCACTTTTATTTCACTAAAGCACTATTACAGTTTGGACCAAAGTAATTATGATAAGAAGTTTTAAAATGTTCCTGCAACAGACTAGGGGTTCTTCTCTTGTAGAAGTGTCCAATACTCTTAGTCTATAAAGCTGGAGTATTTTATGGCCTTTAGCCATTTATTTACATGTGAACATCAACCTCATCCAATGTGAAATTTAAGAATCAAATTTCAGCTACAATTATTGATACCTTTCCTTTCCAAGACAGTTGGCTATTAGAAATTAAAATGAAAGTAACAGGTGTTAACAGCACAAATATTAACTGGCATTTACTAAGACATCATAAATTGTTTGTCTAGCTTTCCAGAGATGTACTATAATCTTCCACAAAATCCCCAAAAGACATGAGCATTAGAAGACTGTTAGCATAAAAATATACAAAATACTCCTATATTTGTGCCACGCAAAAGGTCAGTTCTACACCATGGTGAACAGTTTGGCTATAATCCAACAAAGCATTTAATTATATGAGACAAGCTAATGCTAAGCATGCCTTTAGCTGCTTTTTCAGGCTATAGTTAACACATTGAATCATGCAGGGCACTCACGTAAAAAGTTAGCACTAAAAAAAAAATTTCTAATTTCCAAGAATAATTAAGCAGTTGACTTTAAAAAAAAAAATCAATCAGTAATTTGATACTATTATTATCATAATTATTCCTTCCAAACAGAGCTTCAGGAATTGCAAAGCCATGTGCTCCAAAGGCAGGGTACAGTTGGGTATTAGGTTGTTTGGTCTGGGGTTTTTTATTGTTTTGGGGTTTTTTTTCCCTCACCACAAAATAATCCCTACTTATGTACAGCTAGCAAGAGGCCCTCTTTCAACTCAAGTGTAAAAAGCCAAATCAATTTCAATACAATTTTATTCAAAGTGTCAGTGCCTACAAGTACTTCTTATTATGAAAGCTCTCATACTGCATTAAATTTCATGGAAAAATTAGCATCTTAAGCCTGCCAAAAAGACCCCAAAACAAAACAATCCACCTCTCTACATATATCTTTCCATAGCCCATCAGAATTAAAGACAAAATTCAAGTTAGGATAGAGAAGGGTGTCCTATAAGCATGCTTTATTTGCTTTCTTGTTCATGCAAATGCTCTGGCCATTTTTTGTTAATATATTTAATTATCATATGACCCATTATTCTAAGGGCTAAACAAAAGGCTTAAGGACCAACAACAAAAAAACCCAAACACACAAAAAAACCCCAAACCCCAAGAACATGCCAGAAACATTTATATTGTTAGAAAAGGCTCTCTCTTAACACTTCACTGTCACTTCTACTCTTTTTGCCATATAAACAATCTTTCCGGTTCTGCTCTGCAGAAGGTTTCCCCCATCATTATTATTGTACTGTTTAAGTAACTGTTCTGGGTCTACAGACAAAGCAGAAGTATCATTATTTTACATGAAAGTACTACAATAAGAAAGAAAAATCTGTTTTTCTATGAAGTGTAAGTCCAAGTAAAACAAAATTTATATATATATTTTTATATATACAAAGACATATTCACACATCAAGGTTTCAGTATGTTTCTTTTCTAAAGATGACAGCCATAGCCTGTAGGAGACTAGCAATGCCATGCAACAGTATATGAACACACAGAGAATACACTGCACATCCAAGAATATTCCAGCTAGTCAAAATCAGTTCTGTTGGTGCTTTAGTCCCAGATCTATTCTGGCATATTTTTTTACCTCTATTGCAGACAATGTTTCAGACACCATCTTGCTTCATAATGAAGACCTGAATTGCAGACAAAGTGAAAGCAGTAAAGCAGAACAAACAGCTTTGATTATCTTCTTCAAATATTGTTATGTTGGCATGAAAGTGTTTGGCTCTCACAATGCCTTTTTTATTATTTGAAACATGAATAGGTTCAGAGGAACAGAAGCACAATGAGGACAATTCAGTACATCTTTCATACAGACACAAATCCATTGTCAGTACTTTCTACATTCACCAATGCAAAGGTCTAATAGGAAGTCCTTACTATAGAGTATATCCACATCCCACAGCAGTAACCAGAATTATTTTACCAAGAAGAAATCAACTCAAAAAAAAGTCTTCAAGTTCATACATCTGAATAATTTGCCTATATATATAAAATTACATTGCTTCCTGAATATTTATACTATCAGCATATACAGTTTCAAAAAACAATCCCATAAAACAGCTAGCATTAGCTGTTCTGGCTGAGGTAGATCCAACAAAAGCAGTAAAAAAATCCTCTCGATTTAAAAACCATACACTACTGGTACCATTAAATTCTTTTGTTAGAAGTCTTTGAGGGATTAACAAGGAAAGAAATACCAGGCCAGAATTCACAAGAATACTATAAACATTTCAATTTTATTTTGCATTCTTCTGCCACTCGTTTACTCAAGGATGCAAGATCTGGAAAAAAAAATTTAGTATTTGACAACACAGGTATTACATCTAAACAAATAAATGTATTTTCTTAATTTTTTTTAAAGGTACTTTCTCAATTTTCTCTCTTGATTGACCAGCTATTCTCTCTCAGTTGATGAGCTTTTCTCTATATGGCATGTGCTAACTTAACTTCTACTAGTTTGCCTCACTAGCTTTCTAAAATAAATTTTCCTCCTTACTCAATAATAGCTCTATGAGTATCACACATTACCCTCAGTACCCTTGAAACAGTGCCTTGCTATTCCATCTGAGGAGAAAATTCAGTATCAAAGATCCAATCTCCACAGACCTAAACTGTAAGGGAAAAACAAACACTTGGGAGAAGGAAAGCTGCTTTGAACATCAAGAAGGAGATTCAGAAAATCTCTTGCCACCTGGAATCTTTAGGCGAACAAAGCAAGTACATTTTAAAAAACATTTACTGTTTTAACATTCGTTTTCAGAAATGGACAGCTAACATGTACATGCCACTTTAACGACTAAGTATATGGTGAAATAATGAAACCAGAGCATAAGCGGAACATAGGGAAGACAAAGTTTCACTAACCTGTCATTTACAGTGCTTCTCTCACAGCTGCTCTCCAAACTAGAATGCTACTTTCCAAAATAAAAACAGGATCCCTAACGTAACAATTTTCCTCAGGTTCATCTACAATTTTCACAGTTCACGCAGGCCAGAGAGACAACTAGAAACGCAACATTCACTAAAACACAGGATCCTAGCTAAAGCATGCATTAATCAAAGCTGTCTTTCTCCAAGTCTCCTTGAAGTGTTTATCCATGCACGTTTAGAAACAGAGAAATAAGCATCCATATAGCACAATTACCTTAAGTTTCAGTTAAAATGTACTACTACTAAGACTTGACATTTCCAGGAAGAAAATGGCTTAAATAAACCATTCAGCTTAAATATATACACTGACAATACAACAAGCTCTCTTCTTTGAGAAGATACCAAATCAATTCTTTCATATGCTGCTCCACTGCTGGAAGAGATTATTTTTTTCTAGGGGAATAGGAGAGAAATAACCTAGAAGATCATCCTTAAAATTTTACTAGAATTTTTGTATATAATTCCATTACTATAAACTCTGCCCTGTCTTACTACTTCTGACTCTAATACACTGTTGAATATGCCATTTGTTATTCACATCTGATAGAGCATTATTCACCCACATTCATTTTTTAACCTATACTATGCTTTATAAAAAGAATAAGTAGATTTTCAGAAGGGATGAGATGGCATATCCATTGGTATAACATTAACATTCACTCCTCTTCAGTCTTTTCCATTCATAAGAAGTCTTTTCTATTCTCAGTGTTTTTACAAATGAGCCTTATGAAGAAAGCTTTCAAGTCATTGTCTTGCCATACTCGCTATACTTCATGTATACTTTTAGAAAGTTTCTATACACGTGTTGCTTTCTACAGGAGATTTTGAAGAAATTTTTTTTCTACATGAAATAGTAAAAGCAGATGACTTTGTCAAAATCTAAGACATGAGGTCAGAAAGTAAAAAATTTAGAGTTATGTACTACAAGAGTGATTACTGTGAGTCAGTCAAAAACTAACATAGCTGTAACTTAGAAATCATCACCTGGGAAGAAATCTGAAGACTCTTGAATAGTAGAAAGACAACAGCAGAAGGTAAAACTGAACTAGAAGGCTGTAAGCAGAAGGAAAGAACTTAAACAGCACAAACTAAGAGAAAAAACAAACAAACCTTTTTTTCAGACCCCCAATATTTGGTCCAGCTAGCTTTAATCTTCCCCTGAAATTAGTCATCAAGATACAGTCAACTTTCATGGATGAAACAAGAGAATTGACATAATCTTTTCAAAGCAAGGGGAAACATCACTTGGAGTTCTGTACATAGATGTTCTCTGCCAATTTAAAAGCAAGTTTATTTCAATATAGATACATACATACAGGGCAAGTCTTACATTTGCATATGGTGTTACATTCAGTTGCATATGGTGTTACATTCAGTTGCATGGGTAAGAGGTTTTTATTTAGTAGTATTTTCCAGTGATATATATTAAAAAATAATACTTGTTTAAATTTTTTTTTATCTCACAAGCGCAAGTAGAGGAGAATTCAGTTCAGAACTTGGTACTGTCCTAAACAGACTTAACCCACTATCAGAATCAATGAAGGAACAAGGAACACAACGATGATGCTAAAAGCTAGCACTAGCAAAACTCTAAACAAGAAAGATGATCCAACTTCTCCAGTGACACAACACATGAAGTGTAAACCAGCTGGAAATTTACTGTCTTATGATTTAGTATGCTAGGTGTTCAAACCACAGCTGACTTTGGCATTTTCTTTCCATTGACAACACTATGGCTAAACACTTACTGAACACAAAAGTACATACACTAGCTTTAGATACCCCAAAGAATCTATGTTAAAATAGCTTTTTAACAATACACACAAAATATGAAAAACTTAGCAGTGGAACGTAAGGAAAAGATTCAGATTTTTATTCAAAAGTCCAAAACCCAAGAATATTCAATATTCTGTGGTAGAAATAGAAGTAATTATGAAGTGGAAATTAGGCGAACAATGCACAGGACTTCGTCCATTTACATCTCAAAAAAGAGTTGGCAATATGTTGATCAATTATATTTTATGTTAATGTTATGCATTTTCTTCCAGCAGTTCCTAACTCCACTCAGTGCTAAAGCTTTCCCAGTATCTCGACAAAATACCACGAGAAAAATATGCACATTACTACAAGTATTCCTTTCTTTCCTCATTCTCAAAAGAATGACCATGTGTGCTCTGTGAAACAATCTGGCATGCTAAGCCATTTCCTTAAATACTCTTGTCTCCAACTGCCTACCTTGCCACAAGTATTGTCCACAGAAAACTACCCCATAGTTGCTAGCAGTCTTACATAAAAGGTATTACTGTCTTAAAAATTCTTGGGGGGGGGGAACCAAACACCACCCCACTCCCCACCATACTTCCCCCCGCCCCCCAAAAAAGCAAGAGAGAGAACAAAATATTTACAAAGGTATCTTTTCACTCCTGTGAATTTTTAATTACTGAATAATAATGCAGGTCTTAAAAAGTATTGCTTGATAAATGATCACTGCCCACTACAGAGACTCTCAAGTATCACATCTGTTAAAATTTCATGGAGACAGAGGCTTTAATGATGTCTGAAAATTCTCTATTTTTAAACACTGAGATTAAATGGAAAAAGAAAAAAGCATAAGGAAATTATTTGCAAAAAGGCTCATTCAGAAAATGGTGGATAAAATCAAGAGCCTTAATGAAAAGTGAAAATTACAACAGAACTGCAAACTGATATTGTAAGTCACAAATACAGATTTACAACAAAACCAAAAATCACACCTACTATAACGTAGCATAAGTACTATTGCATGCACAGAGTATTGGTGTTAGTTCCTATTGCAGAAGATCAGAAGTACTATTTGTCCATGAGGACAGGCTTCATTGAAAGAAATTTTTTTCATCAGTCACTCTCGGCACTAAAAATGAAATAAAGGACTTCACGGTGCAAAGCAGAACACAATGCTAAGACACAAGCACTTGAACAGAAACATAAGATGAAGAAGAAAGCATCACACACGTGACTGCATATTTTACCTATAAAAACCTCTGCCTTTCAGAGAAAGACATTTTATTATCCCCGATCATGTGGCCATGTGTCAACATTACTGAATAATGACAAGAGACCATGAGTCTCTCCACTCCCTTCACCAAAGCATGGTGGTTCTTCCATTAAAGCCAGGGACTCATCTCAAACTCCCAGTTTTTAATACCCTGTTATAGATACCATACATTACAGAGCTTTACAAGGAAGAAGCTCCGAGATACAGCACAATTTTTTATTTTCCTCTCGCTCTAAATTGACTGTCTTCCATTGCTTCATAACCTCTTTCGACAGAACGACAGCCTAAGCAAATGACTCCTCACCCCATCATGACAAAATTAATTCTCTAGCCTAAGGCAAAGGAAAACAAACTACATTAGAAAACAGATCTCTAAAAAAAGCAAGTTAACTGCCAAAATCAGCTTCTGCTATAATGTTTTAATAATTACTATTTTTTCCAAATGAACATATTTGTAATAGAAGAAAATGAACATGGCAAGCAGAAAAATAAAGTGAGAAAATACTTCAAATTTTTACTAATGGAAAAATCTCTTTGGAAAAGAAAAAAAAATTGCTACACAACATTGCTTACAGAGTTTGCATAAGATCCTATACACTAATATTTAACAAGCTGTGTATTTTCATGAGAAAAATGTGCTTTATAATTACACTTTGGGTTTTTTTGGAGAAAAGCTAACTTAATGAACAGAAGAAGAAAACAAAGCCATCAACATGATAGAAAAGAGGTAACATCACTGAAACACAAAACATTTTATTCCCATTAACTAGTTACTTATTATCTTTGTTGCAAATGAGTATCACAGAAAATACTATTTTAAAATAACCAGGTGAATCAAAAACAAACCTAGTGAGATGTCCATCATGTACCTGTGACCCTTTAACAAATTAAAAAAACATATTGACAGTCATAAAACTGGAACTCAACAAAATCTCAGAATAACAAAGCAGAATAATTGTTACAAAAATAAATCTTTAAATCCTCTTAAAAATTAAAAGACAAACAATATGCTCTATCATTTCAGCAAAACAGTAAAATACTCCTTGGGAAATATTATGCATTCTACATTAAGTCTATGGACTTAATTTAGACCTGCATCTGCAGGTCCTGAGTGAACTGGTGGATGAAGTTGCTAAGCCACTATCCATCATATTTGAGAAGTTGTGGCAGTCCGGAGAAGTTCCCACTGACTGGAAAAGGGGAAACATAACCCCCATTTTTAAAAAGGGAAAAAAGGAAGACCCAGGGAACTACAGGCCAGTCAATCTCACTGCTGTGCCCAACAAGATCATGGAGCAGATTCTCCTGGAAACTATGCTACAGCACATGGAAAATAAGGAGGTGATTGGTGACAGCCAACATGGCATCACTAAAGGCAAATCATGCCTAACAAATCTGGTGGCCTTCTACAATGGGGTTACAGTGTTGGTGGATAAGGGAAGAGCAACTGACATCATCTACCTGGACTTGTGCAAAGCATTTGACACTGTCCCACCTGACATCCTTGTGTCTAAATTGGAGATATATGGATTTGACAGATGGAGCGCTCGCTGGGTAAGGAATTGGCTGGATGGTCACACTCAAAGAGTTGCGGTCAATGGCTCAATGTCCGAGTGGAGAACAGTGACAAGTGGCGCTCCTCAGGGGTCACTATTGGCACCAGCGCTGTTTAACCTCTTTGTCAGCAACATGGACAGTGGGATTGAGTGCAACCTCAGCAAGTTTGCCAATGACACCAAGCTGTGTGGTGTGGCTGACATGCTGGAGGGAAGGGATGCCATCCAGATGACAGGCTTGAGAGGTAGGCATGTGCAAACCTCGTGAAGTTCAATGAGGCCAAGTGCAAGGTCCTGCACATTGGTCAGGGCAATCCCAAGCACAAGTACAGGCTGGGAGGAGAATGGATTGAAAGCAGCCCTGAGAGGAAGGACTTGGGGGTGCTGGTTGACAAGAAGCTCAACATGACCCAGCCATGTGCGCTTGCAGCCCAGAAAGCCAACCATACCCTGTACTGCATCAAAAGAAGCATGACCAGCAGGTCGAGGGAGGCAATTCTCCCTTCTGCTCCGCTCTTGTGAGACCCAGAGTACTGCATTCAGCTCTGGGGGCCCCCAACATAAGAAGGATGAGATGGACCTGTTGAGGTGAGCCCAGAGGAGGGCCATGAAGATGATCAGACAGCTGGAGCACCTCTCCTAGGAAGACAGGCTGAGGGAGTTGGGGTTGTTCAGCCTGGAGAAGAGAAGGCTCAGGAGAGACCTTATTGCAGCCTGCCAGTACCTAAAAGGGGCCTACAGGAAAGCTAGAGAGGGACTTTTTACAAGGGCATGTAATGATAGGACAAAGGGTAGTGGCTTTAAACTGGAAGAGAGTGGATTTAGATTAGATGTAAGGAAGAAGTTCTTCACTGTGAGGGTGGTGAGGCACTGGAACAGGTTGCCCAGAGAGGTTGCGGATGCCCAATCCCGGGAAGTGTTGAAGGCCAGGTTGGATGGGGCTTTGAGCAGCCTGGCCTGGTGGAAGCTGTCCCTGCCTATGGCAAGGGGGTTGGAACTAGATGATCTTGAAGATTCCTTCCAACCCAAACCATTCTATGATTCTATGATCCTGGGGATTATTTTATTTTGTGTTTACATCTGAGGTCATGCACAGTTTTGCTGCAAGTTATTTTCCTTTAGAACCTATAAGGCTGTAGCACCTCAAACTTTCTGACCTTGAAATACAAATATCTACGTTCAAACACAGAAAATCTTCTGGCACCCACTTGAGTAAGATATCTAGTCAAACTATAGAAATTTAAATAAATAGAACTTTCTAAATTCTTTCCTTTTGTGCTTTATCTACATAGAGTAATCATACTGTCTCTGTTCCCAGGTAACAAATCAACTTTTCATTTTGCTCTGTTTTAAATCCCCTGACTACTCCGAAGTTTGCTTTTCTTTTCCCCCTGCTTCTCTTTTTATAGGCCTTACTTTCTTTTACAAGAGAAAAACTTTAATCTCTGTTACAATTCCTACTGCAGTATTGCGTTTGGATTCACAGTGTCAGAAACACTGCCAGCCATCACTTATGAATCTGCTGTTCTCAGTAGGTAGAGCTCCAATACAAGGCAGAGGTGCAAAGCTGGATTCACCACATTAACACACCCACTGGGTCTGAGGAGAACCATCTCTTTTAATATCTGTGGGGCAATGGAGAACATCCCTTCCCTCTGGTGAGGTCTTTCTACACAAGCTTCAAGGTTCTCAGGAAAGTAGAAGAGAAGAAAATGGCTTTGTGCTACTGACACCTTTCCCTTCACACTGGACTTCCCCTCCAAGCCTCAGAATTTTAGTGGCATAAAGGAAACAGCACTTTCTATGGATTAAGGCACTGGAGATAAAGTATAATTGCCATGGTCTTTATAACCAAATGCGTCCAAAACAGTGAGGTATTTATCCCACAGTTTTCATTAGCAGAGCAGGTCTAGCTTTAAGTCCAAACACAAGAATGCAACCAGAAAACATAGGAATATTTATAGTACCTTAAATAAGTAGCAAATAAAGGCTCTGAAATACTACTGGGAGAAATCAGTTTAATAAAGCAAATAGTTACAATTATTCCTTCAAATGTGGAGTTGAAAATATTTCTGGCGACCACCTAGCAACACAAAACCTATGAAGAGAAACTAATTTCAAAATAATTTCCTCCCTCTAATTTTAACAAGAGCAGCTAAAAAGACACGGCAAAGCCAAACAGAGGAGTGTCACTTTCCCACATATTCTTACCTCCTAGATCTGAGTGACTATGCACCTACCACAGAATGACTGACACATTATGCAAGTTAAAAGCAATTAGTGCAAACACAAACTAAGCAGATTACAGACTAGGAAACCAACAAGAAAAATGCTTTCCTAGCAAATGTAACAACCCCCAAACAGCTTATTAGTGCATGACAAGGATGTCCAAACTGTGGTTTGTAGAAAACTTGTTGTTCTCACACCCAAACTTTTCTTACCAAATTTTGAAATGCGAACATTGCTCCACAGGCTGTGCAACACCTGCCTCACAGCTACTTGTGGTACTTTTGGCAGCTCCAGGATCAGGCTAAGGTAAGCCACAGTGTCTCCAGCAGCTCTCCTTGCCCTGCTGGCACCTCAGCACATCGCAAGACAGACAGACAGCAGCTCTGGCTGCTCTGGTTGTATCCCACTTGCCACACTGCAGGGAGCTGAAGGAGAGGAGGGAATCCTTTAGCTCTTCCCCTTCACAGCTACTTGGGCATCAACATGATAGCAACGAGGAGAGAGAGGAAGCTGCTTTGCTGGTTCTTGTGTTAATTGCTAAAGGCTAAACAAGCACCAGCACTGTTCTCGTTTGCTCTAGGCTGGCTGGCTTCCCATCTCCAGGGTTTACTGCTGTAAATAAGCAGATCCCAACCATATAGTTGCTTCCTCATCCTCCTGCAGCATCTTGTTGCAGATGTTGCCAAGAAGGAACCAAGGACCTAGTTACATTAATTCTATTCCTTCCATACACCCAACCTCTACAAAGAAGTATTTGCAACGGGAACTGCCAGCAGTTCCAAAATTAATTTCTCCAGCAGAGCAATACAATGCACATAAGGTGCCTTCCTCAAGTAATAGCTATGACTTACTGACCTTGCTAGAATATACGCTTAGCCTTCAGACTGAATGAATTATATCACTGGTGCCGAGCAAAAGGTATCACCAGAAGCTGCAATCAATCCAAGACGCCATCTGCTTACTTGCCAACGGACAGCCCAGCAGTGCCCCAAGAAGCGAGTGCCCTGGCTTCGCACGTCATCCATGCTCAGCAGCCCCGCTCACAGCGATAACCCAGCAACGAGTCTGCAGTCAGGAAGTTTTCTTTTTCCAGGTATACTGGGTGTAAACTCCCACATTTTGGTAGCAAGAGGACTGAGAGGGGGCCTCTGTGGGAGGGGGCTGGGGCTGCCCTGCGCCAGTCACAGCAGGTTCCAGCAGGTTCCACAGCAGACCCGCCCCCGGCCAAAGCTGAGCCAATAGGGGGAATCTGTGGTGCCCCTCAACCAATCAGAGGAGCTTGTGGCGCCTCTGGGAGAACACCCTGAAAAGGCGGGAAATGCCAGAGAGAGGAACGCCGCTGCCATGGAGGAGCTGGCGACACGCCTGGACGGTCACCAGAGCTGAGGAAAGGATTACGGAGGAAGGAGCGGCAGACGAGTGAAGAACAAGGAGCAGGAGAAAGAAACTGCTGCACCCTGACCCCAGCCTCTTGTGCCGCCCCTCACCTCACCCAGGGGAGGAGGTGTAACCCGCAGCAGCGAGGGAAGGGAGAGGTGTCTGCGGTGAAGGCGAGCCAGGCAAAGGGGAGGAAAGGGGTTTTCTTTAAGTGTTTCAGTGCTTGTCATCTGTGTTTCCCAATCAGTAATCAAACAATTAAAATTAAGACAGATTCCCTGAGTTCAGTTCATTTTGCCCACAACAGCAATTGATGAGTGATCTCCCTGTCTTTATTTTGATCCACAAGACTTCTGACTCCTGTTCGTCCCGTTTTGTGCTCCGTCCC
Organism: Haliaeetus leucocephalus; assembly: GCF_000737465.1. NCBI lineage: Eukaryota > Metazoa > Chordata > Aves > Accipitriformes > Accipitridae > Haliaeetus > Haliaeetus leucocephalus. The sequence continues at coordinate 3,952,451 of NW_010973420.1, forward strand.
AGTCTGGGGAAAGAGCGAGCGAGAAGCTATGCAAGTGCTTTGCTCCTAGCTGGGGCCAACCCATCACACCAGGGCAGACGGTCAAGGACTACGTGGTCATTTCATCTGCCCCATTCCATAGCAGCGTGTACAATCTCCATCGTTAATGGAGTGGAATTGTAATTACACATCCTAGCTTGGAAGGCACCAAGGACGTGAACAAAGCCTTCAGTCCTTCCCCCTTTCTTCCAGTGAACCACAGCAGCTATAGCTTTTTGGTTTTCTGCTGTAGATCTCAAGTTTCAGACCAGGTGCCAAAAAGTGTTTGTACACTACAAGGTATGGAACAGCCATTATGTAAACATTTCTACGGCCAGAAAAGTGTTATATGGTTACCTGCAACCAAAGAGGTTGGCCTTGCATGCGAAAGTAATTTCTTCCAGTCCCACATCCCAATTCACACCAACACATACGTCTCAGCTTTACCTCAGGTTACAGCTATGTTTTGCTTTGCTTACAGAAATAACAACTGTTTAGACAGCATGAACCCCACTCTCAAACTACTTTAGATAATTCTGTACTGTTTCAGAACTCTTTTTCCAAATGCATATGCCACTTACTTTCTCTTCCAACATGCTTCAGGTCTTGTCTATCTTGATCCATAACAATGAATCTTACTTAGAGGGTCTAAAACTTTTGCCTTTAATGTCTTCAGCTCAAAGCTTTCAAGCAAGGTCACCAGATTTTGCAAATTGTCATCAAATCCCCTCATTTGGCTGCCTTATTTACCTTGAAGATGAAAAAAAAATAGCCAAGTCCTTTGCTCAACGGGATCACAGCATCCATAAATAATATTGCTGTTAGTATTCTCCAGTTTTACTTTTTCTTTAAAGAATTTGTATTACTTATGAGTCTATGCAATACTCTAATCACACTGTGTTACCTTTTTCTGTTAAGGAATCAGTACGTTCAGAGCACAAGATCTTTTTGCTTGTCCCGAAGGCCTGCAGGGACAGAGACATCTCATACAGGTCTATCTTGTAGGTTTATATCTACAGACTAACAGATCATAAATACAAATTATTCCTGAGCAAGTCCAGGAAGTTCTTTCTTTTTCCAGCATCTTGCTGGAAATAAGAATCTAACCTTTTCACTGAAAACACATCAAAGATAAATGATATAAAGCATATCTCCCCAAGATTGTATTTTACCTGCCTTCAACCTTGTTCAAATTTAACTGTGGCCAACTTAGCAGAGTGTCCAGCCATTAATACATGGGCCACAGTTCAGCTTTTTCCTCTTTCTCAGAAATAGGAATTGAGAACTTACATATAGCATGTATCCAACCTTGTACTTTGAATGCAAAATGCAAAGTAGTTGCATACATCTTCGTTTATGACTTTGTAAGTTCTTAACCTTCCCCTTATTTACTATCAATTTTTCCAAAGAGCAAACAATCCAAACCAAAATGCTATGCTGTGTCAGCACAACCTCAGTTGGAGGTCTAAGATTTATTTAACAGAAAGACAACGAATGGGTGAAAACAGAGAAAAAAACCTGGCTGAATTAATCTTTTCTGTTTGTTTGTTTTAATTTTAAGAAAGCATCCATGAAAACTACTCAGAGTATTAAAAGAATCAGCCTGCAGAAATAATAATCTTGTTTTATTTATAGTCAGGGTCATGGGAAATCTGTCCTGATATATAAAAAAATACAGCTTCCCAGATTAGTTTTGGTAACAGAATTCAAAGAACGAACAGCTATGGGAAAGTTTAAATTCTCATCAAATACACCTGAGTGTCCTTGTTCAAAACTTTGTCACTCATTAAGCAGCAAGTACAAAGGCAATTGTAAATGCTAGTGTACCTAGGACAAATTTTTGTGGTAACTTAGTGTTTACTAAGAGTACGTGCATCTGTAGTGTTTACAGGCTAGAGTTTGTGATCATGGTTAATTATGGCATGATTAAGATACTATTTGAATAATTAGATTGGGGGAGGAATCAATAAAATAACTATTAAATGGATTAATAAAAAGCAATCACTAACCTTTTATTAAATATCTTATATGTAGAAGTCTGCTGCACATGCTATTGAATTGGTTGTATCCAGCAGCACTTCTTATCCCTAAAAAAAATGTTGATGGTAAGAGGATGCCTGCCTTGTGTACTTATTGCTGTTAGGTGCTTGCGTAACAAAATTCATCTTCTGTCACTTCTGCTTCACAGTTTAAAAACCTGTTTATTCTGAGTACTGCATCAACAAAGTACATCACCACAAACAAAGCAGTGTTGAACTAAGCCTGAACCCCAAGACAGTCATTGACCTTGAAGAAATTATTCTGTCTCAGATCAGTTTGTATTCTTCCATGCCCAGTCATTCACCCTGCTGCTACACTTGTGTAAGTGAAGCAGTTCTGTCCCCTATGGTATCATAATGGGAACGATAAGATCTTTGTTATTAATACACTTCTATCCGGACAGCCATAGTTCGTGACTTCAGACAATCTTCACAGAAATACTACCAGACTTGAGTCATATATGTCTCAGAGCATTTGAGTATCCTCACAGAAACAGCACCTTACTGAAGAATCATTTTCATTCTTAATTTTCATTTGATAAAGGTATGCTTTTGGTTTTATCCTTTCAGGAAAATCAATCCCAGAAGCTGAATCTTAACAGTAAATCCACATTGTGGCATATTCTCCAAGGCATCCAAGCTACAAACTTACCATTTCTGGAAGCAGCTTTCTGCTAACCCTTGCACAGTCTGGCAGACTGTGACCACAGCCTTGAACATAAGATATTAATTTAAAATAACAGTGGCAACATCAGCACATGTTCTAGCAGGCCCTCATGTCCTAGACCACAAGCAAGAGGAATAAGGATACCTATATAATTCTGTAAAGCAGAATCATTATATTCTCTGCAGCATATTCAATAATCCACTCCATTCTTGCTGCTCCCTGCAGGAACTGAATAGACCCTAGGTGACAACACCAAGCTATACAAGACAAGCTCACTGTCACAAAGAACAGGTGCGCACCGACACTGAGGTGCCTCGGGAAGGAATCCCCTTCGTGCCGACTACCACAGGACTGTTTTTTTCTCTTCAGAAATGCTGCAATTATCTTTGTCAACACTGCAGGTAGGTAAAATCTTGGTGTCAGGTGCCTGCCAGCTGGAACGTAGCCTGGAATGCAGCACCAACGGTCCCAACTGTTCTGTATCTCTTCCATCACATTCTCAAAGACACAAGCTTAGCCACAGCAAAATAACTTTTTTAGTAAAATACGTTCATTAACCATTATGAGAATCTACAGCAGCACTCAGGTAGCACATGGTCTTATAGCACCACACTGAGATGTATTTTTTCTCATAGACATACACAAATACCTGCCTGCATACCTTATTTCCTTCATTACCAAGGCTTCTCTCTACCCTTCATATCCCATGTCTGTTCCCACCTCCCATTTCCCTACCTTCGTCAAGAATACAGCTTTGTGTTAATGCCTTCATTTGACTGAATGTACATTGATACTCAGTTCATGTATATGGTATTTACCTGTAGATTCTTAAATACATTATACGTATACTTAATTCAACAATGATAAATTGGAACTAGAAGAAGTGCTATCCAGTATTTTCCTCCACTGGAAAGGAGTTAGCATGATGATAAAATTTCCATTTCTATTTGCCACCAACTACAATCACTATTACTTCACTTTGCCTGGAGTTAGCCAGATCCAGGGGTGTGGCACTGGGTATTTTATTGGGGGTGGGGGGTGTATTTGGGGTTGGGGGAGGGTTGGCTTTGTTTTATTTTTATTTGGTTGCATTTTGTTTGGGGTATTTTTTTAGTTGAAGGAGGGATTTAATGATGGAATCCGGTATTTCCTTGAAAAAATGTGGTTACTTAAAGCATGTAGGTAAGTTCCATTTCCCTGAACAAAACAAAAAACACACCAGGTGAAAACTATTCTGCGTACAGCACAAAGCCTATTTCATGTCATTCTCCACCCATTTCTACTGCCTATTTCTCTGGGTCACCAGATTCTCCATTCTACTCGATGTTTCTCTTCCTGCATGCAAAGGTCCACCAAAGTGCAATATTCAGCCTTTAACGTTAGCAGTCCTCCTGAAATGAATGGAAGGAGTGCAATTTATAAAAGGACCACAGATTCCACAGCATATTTCAAAGCAAATGTCACGCTCTTGAACAGTAACTGCATTTGTTTCCTTGCCATCTAAGTAGCTGCAAGAAGCGTTGCTTTGCTTAGTAAAAGCACGCACTCAAAACCAAACCTCATCTTTTTAATATACATTATAGTAAACCTAAAACCTTACAATACTGAATGTAGAATTATTAAGAAACTATTACATTATTTAAGCTAGAAGTTTCACAGTTGGCTTTTTTAGATGACTGCAGTAAAAACCAAGGACTTGTGAATCTTCAATAATTTCATAATCTATATTAAAAGAAAAAAAATTTACTGCATCTCAACACGGTTATGGATGAGTAGTGGAATTGGTACAATACACGTTCACCTGGCATTCTGGCCAGGAAAAGTACTTTCCAAGTTTTGCCTCAGAAGCCTTCCTGGTAACTCCGCGAGTATCTGAACAATAGAACCTAAGCCCACCTAAGGTGACAAAAGTTCTGATCACTTCAGGAGAAATATCCACATTAATCAACTATACATTTTCTAAGCACACAGAGCAGAAGGGCTCACACAGTTCGTTGCTTCAATAGGCAGGCAGACAGATACCGGAGATCATCTCAGTCCCCAAAACTATCGGTTTCACAGGAGACTGACACCAACCCTAAACATTAATGTTAATCAGTTGCTCCACAGCTTTAGAAGTTCACACAAACTGCTTCTCCTCAACAATACCTATTTGGTCTTATTGGCAAGGGAGGCAGAGTAGCAAATGTTGCAATGCGAGTACCAATCAATTTGCTCTTCAACACTCCTACTATCCAGTGACCTGAATTCCTAATTTCCATCACCACCTTTCCTATCAACCTTGACCATTTCTGTCCTTAGCACTCCCCAAGCACTATACAAAGCAAAGGACTTCTCTAGTTCTTGCAGTAGAGTAGGATAGTTCACTGAGCAACCTCTTATCACCTCCTGCTCTCCTGCCTCCCATGCCACAGGGGACTGCATGTATTTTCTGTCATCAGCAAAGTCAAAACTCCTCCTGCTGACACATAGAAAACTTCCTCAACTTCCAGAATTAACTAGAAATTACCTACAGAAGTACCTGCAAAACAAGACAAACAGAAATAATTAAGATGAATGCAAAGCCCCCTTCAACCTAGCCAACCTTATAGGCAAGCATAAACCCAGCTAAGAATCTGTGGCCAATTCCCACCAGCCCAACAGCCCCTCTTCAGAGAGCCAACACAGGGTGTTTGGGCTGTGTGGAGCTCCACACCCTCCCATGTGAATACAGCAGAGGGGTAGGAGGCTGGAGTTGCCTTGTACAGAGCTGTCACATTGCACTGCAAGACCACAAAATCAGGGCTGCGGAAAACTGCCCTCATTCGCCACAGCTCAGAAGCAGGCATTTTTTCCACCCAGGCCTCTTCAGCAACATACATTCCCAGTCTTACTTAGCAAGACACACATACCCATTTCAGCTGCACAGATGCATAACTTCATCACGTGCTTTTAAGACCAGAGGCTTAAATATTACACAGTGTCAGAGTTGCCACTTCTCCCTCCAAGAAATATTGCTGTTGTCCCACCTATATAAGTGTCATATTGTAACTGAGTTCCTGTATTTCACCCTACTCAAAAGCAGGTAAAAGACCCACATTTCTTCTTTGACAAAATTATTAGGAAGGATATCCAGTGGTGCACTGCAGCGAAGCAACAGCCCCTTGTTATCTTGCATAGGTAGGTTAAGTTTTAGACATTAAAACCTAGGCCTTTAAAGAATAACATTTTGTGAAAGGTGGATCATGTAGGAACTCCAAATTTAGATTTCCTAATGAGGTGATCTGGGAAAACATTTGTCTCGCATTAATACAACCATGTCCAGCCTGATCTTCCTTTTTATAAAATTGTTCTATATGTGTACAGAAAGGCTTTAGAAGAACCTGCTTCCTTTTGCTTAAAGTAGTCTAAAAATATTACTTCCTAATGAGGATCTCATTTGCATGACAAATTCTCTGTGCCGTGTCAGAAACATCTTTAAATGAAGATGTCACGCTTACAGGAATTATTCTGCACGCAGATGAGTTCTCACCAAACTTCTCTTGTAACAAGTTCATTTCATTTTCATCATCATGTGCTTTGACAGCAAGATAAGAGAATCATAGCTTTTCCCCGGTGAGAATCCTTTGCTCATATATTAATTCAAAGGAATACCATCCAGTTGAGTTCATCCCTACCTTCCTGGCCAAATATTTGAAAGCAATCATTTACAAAGCTAACAGGTAGTATGTATATTACCCATGCTTTCCACTGTAATTCTCACAGAAGTAAATGCAACTATTAAGGAAAAATAATAATAAAACCACTACAGGCTTTTCTTCCCCCTACGCTGTAGATTTTAAATTAAAGAGTCTATAAAACCATCAGAGCTTCAAAATTGGAGAAAAATAGCATGAATCTCTGATTTAAAAAAAAAAAAAAACAAACCAAAACCACCAACAAAAAAACCCACAAAACTTGCAATGTCTGCTTTGCAAATACTGAAGCCAATATTCTTCAGCTATTTACAGAACACAGAGAAACCTAGATACATTAGATACATTCACTGAGAGAGAGACCTATGTACAAAGTCTTCCATGTTGAGAGAAAGCAAACTTAAGAGTTACTTCCTCCTCTGAGACATCCAGAAAACATCACATCCATCAGGAAAGCCTTGGCCCAGTCACAGAAAGCTGACAGCAGTGTGACTTCAGTCACAGGCTGAAAAACTTTCACTTTGTAAGCCCAAATTTAAAGATGCCTACTTTACAGCACACATCGTGCTTTTTTGGAAGTGTTAATTGGCATGGGAGAAGGCACTCTTCTTCAGGTATTCAAACATCACTACATGCCTCTGACAGTCTCAAGGCCAGGCAGGTAGATGGTGACACGGAGGGCAGGGAGCTTTCAGTCACGATTCCCTGGAAAAAAATGTCACTAGATCTTTACATGATGTGACAAAAGCTTTATGGTAGAAATAAAAGACATTTCTTGCTGTACCTGAAGTCTGAGAATACATGAGAGCCGTGCATCGGAAAGCTCAGAACCTGTACACTTGTTTTCTCTCCTCAGCCTGAAAACTTTGGGAATTAATGATGAAGTCATGAAGGAAACCTTAAATAGACTGTTTCCACCATCACCAGACTTACTTTCTCAGATTTTATCTGCTTCAGTTTCCCACTCAAATCTTATATTAGATTTTTTTTCCTTCTTTTTCTTTCTCCACCTCCAAGCTTTTCCATTCTCTTACATAATACTGAATAAATATTTTATAGCCAAAGAGGATTTCTACCTGTTATGTAACTCACATTTTTGGGGGCAGCTTCCCATCTCATTTTTACTGATAGAGCCTTCAGTGAAACCAGAAGCTGTACTGATGGAAGCGAAAGAAGAGCGTGCCTAAACTTAAACAAACAGCTACATTTATGCTACATTAAAAATGCTAAATGGTATGAAATTTCATTTCATCACTATGCATATGGGGTTGACAATATTGAGGAAAATATTAACATATGTATATAAACATCAACAAAACTATTGTCACATAATGAGGGAGTGAGGGAGCAATTTAAGTGTGCCAAGCAGATGTATCACAGCTAAACTGGAAAGAACAGTCATATTCTAATTCTGAAACACACCAGGATACGTGTATGTGCTTTGGATGCCCAGTTTTAGATGCTTCCCAGAGCCAGAGAGATTCTGAATAGCCTCCTCTAAAATGTGCTCTGAACAGAGCTCACAAAAACCTCAGATGAACTTTTCAAATTTTGGACCGCAGTATCTGTCCAAAAGCTAAATGCTGTTTCTTTAGCTCTGTCTACGACTTTAAAAAAAAAATATAAAAAAAATATCCACCTTTCTCTGGCCACCCACCTGTTTGTTTACACAGAGTAAACCCATTACAGAAATTATAATGCTGGCTATAACAGGAAGATGCCTAGATTATACAAAATGTTTATGCTCATCAATATACAATCAGGTCACCAGCAGTGGATGGCAAAAATCATGTGTAGCAGAGAGCCTGATGTTTCTAGGCAGTACAGCAGCAGCGGTTACAGAAACAGACCAAGCTGAGTGTTAATATATTCTAATCTCCCTCCCCATAAGAAACTTTCACTATTTTATCTCAGCAGGATGTTTAGTTTCAGCACTACAGCCTTCTTAAGAATAATAGTTATTTTAGATTTAAAAAATTAAAACATTAGTTGTGGTTATTTTTCCCCCATTTTAGTTAAGAATCAATAATACAGTGATGTATTCTTATCAGTAATATGCAGAAACAAAAACATGTTTAAAATACTGGCTTTAAGTTTGACGACAGGAATAATAACACAAAGGGTACAGGTGTTACACTGCCATCATCTCCTCTCAGTACATGTCCTGAATGCGTAATATTTTAAGAAATGCAAAGAAGATTCCATAAAGCTATTAAGTTGTAATTGGATTTAATATAATCAGCTGCTTTCACTTGCAGTTTTCCGCTAGAAAACAGAGATTACAGAAAAGAAACCTTGTGTTTACTCAGTTACTTGAATCGCTTCAGGGAGACCAGGTAACAATCAGAAAGGCCAAGTTTCTTCCTTCCATGGGGTGTTAAATAAATGGCAACACGGAGAGGTGCAAATTTTGTTTTTAAATGGGTACAGCATTGTGGGGTTTGCATTCCAAAAAAAGAATAAGCTCTTTGCTCAGCACTAAGTGCTTTACTACACACCGTGAAAACAGGGTGTCTGCGAACTGGGAGATTACCAGCACAAAACACTATTAAGATGGTGCCAAAGAGATTTATAAACGGGGCAGGAGGGCCCTTGAAATTTCGACTTTGATTCTTGCTTCCTTTGAAAGCTTTCCCTTCTCCCGCCGCCCAAGCCTGTGCTAGCACCGCTGGATCAGCAGCGAACCCGCCCCGGCCACCTCGCCCGGGATTCCGCGGGTGTCGCGGAGGGCACCCACGCCTGCAGAGGGTCTTAAACAAGCCCCTCACGCTCCACGCGCAGCCGTCGGACGCCAGACCACCCGCGAGCGTGATGCAGCGGCCGAGCCCCATCCTGCGCGTTACGCGTCTACGTACGGAACGCTAAAGCCGTTACAGCCGCGGTGCCGCCCTGGCGGGGTTACTGACCCTTTCGGTGGCTCTGCAACGGCCCCACACCGCGGGGAGGGGGGGGGG
>NW_010973420.1:3961812-3992438 GCF_000737465.1 Haliaeetus leucocephalus
GCCCCCCCGCACGAACCCTCGTGGGGTTCCCAGCGCGCCCACAGGAGGCGACGGGGAGATCCCCTCACCGAGACCGACCGCCGCCATTTGGAGCTCCCCCGTCCGACCGCGAGCGGCAACCAGCGGGCCGGCCGCCGGGGTCGAGCACACCTGGGTTCCCCCGTCCCCCTCAGGGCCCACCCAACCCAGCGGCGCTTCAGTGCCGACGGCATCGGGCACTCGGCCCGCGTTCGATAAAGCGAACGCTGCCGAGTCAAACGCAGCCATCCAGATGTGGGCAGCGAGGCTGCCTCTGCTGCAAACCCGAGCGGAGCCGCATCTGATAACAGCTGCGAGCCCAGGCAGCATTTAAAAAAAGAAAAAAAAAAAATCTCCCCAGTCAACAGTATCGGAGGCTGCTGACAGAGCCTGGACATCTTATCTTCATTTATCCTGAGCGGATCGCATTATCAGCTACTGAATGAATTCTCTGCAGAGAGGGAAGTTTAACATCCAGTCTTTTGTCCTGGATCTTTAAAACCCTTTTAACAATAATAGCTCAAACCCCATACTCTTTCTATCTTAACTAGATGTCAACTCAATATTCGAAGTTTGAATACAATCTTCAACAGAAGATAATTCAGAACTAAAGATAAGGTAAAGGATGAGGGAAGTGTTCACCCCGTCCCCGCACGAGTGCCCTATCACAGCCTAAGGGCTTTCTATAGCATGCACTTGAGAAAACGCCATTAAGTGGAGAAGGGGGAGTGAGATATAGATATATACATATATATGTACTCACACATAGACATATATAAAAAGAGGATACTTGGCTGAAGAAAAGAAGAGCTTAACAACTCAGAAAAATCTAGCCACTAAGCACAGGGACAAACCTGTTAAGCACCTGAAGCCCGTATTTTCTATCCATAGGTTAAAGGGATGAAAAGCACACACTCAACAACCATACATAGTCAAGAGTGTGATGGCATGGTGCTATTAAGTGGCAGAGCCAAGATAAGCACTTGGTTGGGTGGCACCAGTCTCTCACTTATGTTTTTTTTCTTTTGCTGTTGTTGTAAAGAAAGAATTTTTCAAACAACTTCGAGCATCTCTAAATAACAATTCATAATCGAATGAGTGTTTACACTGCCTGTGCTACAACATAAATCAAACCTGCACAACTCCATAGTTCAGTACAGATCGAATAATCTCATCTCACTCTTGGTGCCACACTGCTTTCCATCCTGCTTCAGGACGAGCTGAATAAGCTTACATCTGCCTGGACATGCATCGACGTATTTTTGGGTGCTAGCTCAGGCAGGAGAGGCTAACAGCAAAAGAGCAGAGCTAGCCCAGTACTCCCACCAGAGAGCAAGCGGCAGCATTACAAGCAACAATGCCAATTCCTAGACAGGAGGAAGAGTGACAGCTGAACACACAGCATCTCTAGTTAGAAGATGAATGTCCAGGTTATGTGTCAATCAACAAGTTTGGTGACATAGTTCTGTGCATGTGAGCATAAAAAACTTCTTTGATATATGCCATAATATCAACTTATTCTGCTATTATCTTACTCTCTGGGCATAACTACCACCAATGAGTATTTTGTATTAACAACAGCATGGAAATCAACCTCCCACATCGGCAATGAACTTGATTTACAGCTGGTTTGGTTACTGTATAAACAAACAGCGGTGCTGAAGGGTTAGAGATCAAGACAATGTTTTAGCTCTTCAAATACATTTTGGTTTATGTCCACCGAGAGACAGGCAGCGATGGTTGATAAAAGTACTAGTGTGCAAATATAACAATAATAGCACATTAACTATTCACAGGAAGAGCTAAATACCATTTATATCCTAGAAGTGCTTAGTGTATGTGTAAACATGCTCGTTCACTCTCTCCTGCTCACCCTATACCTTCTATGAGCACCCTAAAGATATACTGAAAAACTAGTAAATTTCAGTGTCTTGATACATAGCAGCATTAGCATTAGAATTTCCCATGTTGGCAAGAACACTGGGGAAAAAAGTCTCTAATTACACATTAAGTCTGCAAAATTGGTACTTCATCACTAGCCAGCAAAATTCACAAACGTCAACAAAAAATCTGACTAGTCATGTGTATAAGTCTAGTAGCAAAGGACTGGAAGCTCATATAAAAGATACTTTGATCCTTTTTAACAGCCACTTTAACGTTTAGCTGCCACTTTCTAATTTTTTGTCTTGAATTCTAGGAGAAGCAGAACCGCAACATAACTAGAAGTTTTTTTTGTCCAAAATAGAAACTTAAAAAGATAGATTATAGCTAAAAGTTAAAAAGAACAAGAAGTACTGAAGGAGATTTCAAAGCTACGCAAATGAGTTTTGAATCTTTCCTCCTCTATACCACTCCTATAAGAAAAAATATTCTAAGCAAGAAGTATTTCACAGGCTACACTCCTATGAGAGTTAAATTTTGTTCTGCCTTTTTTTTTTTTTTAAGGCCAACCGTATGCTCTATTTAGTTCTGCCTTCCCACTCATGCACAACACTTTAAAATTTACAAGTTACAGTGATATCAACTGCTTTGATAAAATTTATTCCCTCTCCCAACAAATCTTGCTTCTCTAACCTTCAGCCATTGCAGTTACCATAAAGCTATTACTATCAGGTTTCACACACACATTGAAGTCCACCAGCGTGGATAGAAAAGTTCATTTAAAGCATATAATCAGCAAAACAAAAAGCAGGAGGTGATGTAACCCCTCTAAAGGGAAGCTTTGCCCATGCACGTGTCTAGTCACAGTTCCATGAAATAGATTTCAAGACTTGCTAAGACATTTTAGAACCATCAGCTTTTGCAGCTAGAAATACCAGTATGTCCCAGAAAAGGCTGCTGTAACTAGCACACAGATGTTCAGTCAGAAAATTAAGTGTGCTTTTGACAAAGTTTTTAAGAGTATTGTACAGTAAGCTGAGGCATTAAAATAATATATTCATTAAGACACTTTTCAGTATAAAAGCAATTCAAAACCAGCCTTTTCTAGTACAGTAACTTTCCCCCCCAGTGAGATCAACTTTTCTCAAAGGACTGTAAGGCAGCTTGCACACTGTGCAAGCAATACGCTGAAATCCCATGTCCTACATGCTGCAGTGAGATAAGTGGAAAAAAAGTATGTAAGAGGAGGGGGAAGGAGGAGAGAGGCGACAAAGGCTTTTATTTGTATTTCTGTCTATGTTCTTGCTTCTTCAGGAGCAAGAGTCCTGAAGTATTAATCCTGCTTTCCAGAAATTACACCAACAGGCAATTTTGAGTTATCATTGTGAAATGTGGGCTAATTTTAGGATGAATGACATGCTATTAACTTGAATGAAATTATACCTGTTTACACCAAAAGTAAAATATAATGTGCTATTTTACAGTTTTCAAGCAAATATTTGGTTAAACTGGTTTACAACAATGCACTGAGAGACACTGTAAAATAACGTCACTTCTGTCACCTACAGTATCCATTTAAATCATAATTTTTACATAAATAAAAGTGCCAGAGAATACCTTCAAGGGTCCTAGATAAAAAGGTTTTTGAGAAATCCATAACCACCCAAAATGAAAAAAGTTACTTTTTTTTTTTTTTTAAAGTGAGCCGAAGCTTCTGCATTATGTATGCCCAGTAGAAATACCTTTGCCTCAAATCAATTGAAATCATCAATCTGGAGCAAAAGAGAAAATTAAGCACTTGAGAAAAAAAAAAAATTACAGCTTACCACCCTCGACCCCAGGACCCTAAACCTTATTTTATGCAATAATTCCCAAGTATTAATGTTGTCCACTAGCATTCTATAAGAGCAACTAATCTCCTTAGCTGAAATCCACTGTCTGGAAAAATTGAATATACTGTGTGAGCAGTTTGAAATTACAACATAAACTGCCAGAGAAAGACAATGAAAGTCCCATAAAACATTCTGGAAGCAGAGAGAAGAGGGGAGAGCTAGACATGAACAGCAGACACTAGACCAAAACAAAAATGAAAGAAAGTAAGTCTCAAGATTTGTAACACTTCCACTGAGCCTACTGCCTCACTGTTGGTCTTCCCATTCCCTTGGGAAATAGAAGATGGCACCTTCTGCACATCCTTCCTTCATCCTCTTTACAGCTTGGAATCAGAACATTCAAATGGCTTTTGCAAGTTCTTTTAAAATGCCCACTATTGCCTACAAATTCTAGTTTCTTTTCATGGTAAATGATACTCTGCTAAGCTCAGCACACAGGCTCCTACAGCCACAACACTGGGGTTTACAACAGATCAGGTTATGTCCTTGCTGGGTGTCAGTACCTTTTTAATGCCAGCACTTGCTGCGAACCACTGGAAACTGGAGAAACAAGGGAACAAATGGGAAAGGGAAAAGCAGTCTGGGTGGGGTGAAATTCTGACCCAATTCAAGTCAGCTGTTATTGATTTAAATCACTAATGAGCAAAAAACAACAAGCCTCATTTCCTGGTCTAGATCATTCAGTGAAATAAAATCTTCTTTTACCATTTTGATTTGAATAATTTTGGACTCTTTTGATTTTTCATGACACTTCCTTGCCTCGGAAGCCAGCTACAAACAACTAGTAACAACTGCTTGTATTAGTGAAATGAGCTCTAGCCATTAAATGCATGACCTGACAAATGCTATCTCAATGTTTTTGAGCTGTTTTTTAAAAAGTTATTTTTCTGTGTTCTGACCAATTATTCATCTGATAAGCCTCAACAGTTCACCAGGTTAGTTTCTCCTCACTAGGCTAAAATGACTAGAACTACTGTTCTGGGGAACTATAGGCAAATCTTCAACAGGTATGGATACTCTCTGCTTTAGCATCTGGCTCCTCCAGGCTCTCAGAGCCCTGGCTGACATCTGTGTGGGGCTGAAAATGTTTGTTGCTCTCTAGCCATCTCCTGTTTCCTCTCTGAAAGGGTGTACCACAGAGCATCCCCTGGTTCCAGGTCACTATGGCAGCAATTTCAGAGATGTACATGCAACTTCATTGTTGCATCTCTGCCTGCAGCTTTCTTCCACTCTGCTCATATTGCGCGCCATGCTTCATTTTTAATTTGCTGAGTAGAAAACCTGTTAATTTACAATGTCTTAATTACCGTTCCTTTTTTTTTTAGCATTCTCCATTTTCAAATAACAGCATCAGTTGAGTGCACAGCATGGTCCTGCTGTCAGTCTGAGAGCCAGATTAAACTGTATTTTGATTCATGCCCTCCCTCCAGAGCAGTGAGGAAGTGACTGTTCAGGCTTGAACTCTGTTGCACTGCCAAACACCTCCACCTGTGTCTCTGTGAAGTTCAGCATCCACCTGCAGCTGCTGGTGCAGGCAGGGGAGGCAGAGAGGGAAGGAAAAAGACCAGGGAAAGGGACAGATGTGTCCTAGAGCGCCTTCTCCTTCAGCATACATGCATGGCCCAAGAGGAGCTGAAAATACTGGTACCACTGCCCTGTACACCACCCCACAGGCTGTGTTGGAGGGAAGATGTCTGAGACAGAGCTGGTCTCCAGAGTTGGCAAGATTTGGTAACTCATGCTTGAAATAAGAGGCTACTTCTTCACTACAAAAAAAAAGGAAGAAAAAAACCCAGGACATTTTGACTGGAACTTCTGGCTGCCACTCTTATAAAGAAGATTACAGTCCCATTTGTTCTTTCTAGGAAGAGTAGGAAAAGCTTCAATATTTGTAAGGTATAAAGAAGTTTTACATCAGTCATGTGAAATCCATCTAAATAAATGTTTTTAAACTCAAAGCTGATGGCACTTAGCCTGAGGTCAGTACTATGGGATCAATGCAAATAAACCTTTCCTGCCTTCAGAAGTCAGTCATGTCTACCCAAAGAGAAAAATGTTCAAGGCAGAGTCACCAAGTGATTTATAGCTGGTGGCATTACTTCATTTAAATAAAACATTCATTTAACAATGCAACACTGATTTCCTTTAAGCTGACTTACTTTTCTGTAAGAATTATTAAGCAGAGAAAACATTTTTTTCCCCTTCAACCATAGTGCCTCAATCCACTTTGTATTCAATCTATTTTGTATTTGGATTTTCTTTCTACTGAAAAAGAGAAACAAAAATCTCTCTCCTAAAAAGTAGATTTGACAAAAATTATATCAGTGAAATACAAGCTATCAGGTAATGATAAGTCCATTCCTTGGACTGCATTCAAAATCACCCAGAAGCTACTTCAGGTTTCAGAAGAGAAGACCATTAACTTTCACTGCCTCTGGTAGAAAACCTGCTGAGTATGTTTCAGAAGACACTACATTCCATCCACTATGGGCCAGGTGTTACCTTAGCATCAAAGACAAAGGCAAGGCAACAGAGATTATTAAGAATAACTGGAAAACTACAAGAAGTTGTGCATAGGAGTTTCACATAGTTTAGGAGAACACAGTACAATGCACTAGGAAAAAAATAAATCACATTCCCATCAGAATACTATTTCCTTCACATTAATGAGTGTGGATAAAAAGTATCCATGTTGAATCCTTGGCAGTGCAAGTGAAAATTGTATCTGGGTGCAGGAGAAGGTACACAGGGAGTATGTTTTGTAATATGGACTTTTGTCAAATCGGAAGTGGACTGAAAAGCCAAGTACAACCTATTAGGCAAAGGAAAAGAATCATTATGACTCACCTCCCCACTTGCCAGAAGGATGACAGACTCTTATGGAAGAGTACCTAGGAAGCATACGACGCTGGTAAGTATTACCATTTTTCATCTTGGGGTTAATACATAATTTGGCTTATGGGACAGTGTGATTTAGGGAGATTTACTTTTTTCCTGGATTGAAGAAGGGTTGCTGAGAATGATGGTTTCCTATATACTAATACCAAGAAACCAAATTTTAATTACAAAAAACACACACAGCAACTTATAAACAACCTTTTCTCAATGGTGATGTTGATGTGGGAATTTGAAATGAGTTTCAAATGCTCCTTACTTCATTTTTTCAGGTCCCACATTTTTCCTGTGTCTTATGAACCCAATCCAAGACATGTTTTGACCAGAATTCTCTTTAGTCACTCCTAGAATAATAAAAAGAGCAAAATACACCAGCCATATCTCAGCTCTCTCTAAATTACAGAGACAAGAGACCAAAGAAGAGACAGAGGAAGAGATGAGTGTGCACTGCAGAACGTACTTAGAACTACCACATCTGAAAGATCTCCAAGTACTGCGATCAATTAATGTAAAGGGATCTTTTCAGAATGGTGCTGAAGAGGTGAATGAGTCACAGCACACAAATCCTACACATGCAGTCTAGATGGCCAGGTTATGCTGGAAAAAGTTCAAACGCAAAGAAGTGCTAAGGGAACAAAATGCTTGTTGTGACACCTGTAACACTGACCTCATATTTTAACTGATTTTTGTCCCTGTACATAATGTCAGTGCCTTCAAGAACTGCCACAAGCCTCAGCAAAGAGGCAGCGTAGGCAGCACCAGGAGAATTTTCTTTCTAAAGGAGTCTTTTTCTGGGGGATTTGCCACTCGAACTCCCTCAGACTTTGAATGCATTTTCTAGTCCAGTTCCAACACAACTGACAATCTCTGTCTTGTGTTGAGGAATCTGGAGATGCAGCATTACCCCAGGAAACAGAATGTTAATTTTTTATGCCTCCTTTGAATGAGCTGAAGCAGTAAACTCTATTCCAGGCAAGGCCCAGGTTTTTAAAAACACTAAGAAAACTAACAAGCAACCTGCTAACGCAAAACATTCCTGCAGTCCAAATGCAAACAGCACTCATTCGGAGAACTAAGCAATTGAGAGGAACTGAGCCCCAGGAAGTATACTATATCCTTCATGCCTTCTTTTGCAGAGCATAATAAACACAAAGCACTCTGCAGGTGCTGATGGC
This sequence comes from Haliaeetus leucocephalus, assembly GCF_000737465.1. NCBI lineage: Eukaryota > Metazoa > Chordata > Aves > Accipitriformes > Accipitridae > Haliaeetus > Haliaeetus leucocephalus. Next base: position 3,969,674 of record NW_010973420.1, read on the forward strand.
CATGAAGACTCTAACCTTCAACACGCACTGTGGATGTGCACAATTATTCAAAGAGGTCTGCAAGAAAATGAAGGAAGGGACTGTGCAGTTCCTATACACAAACAAACAAATCTCATTCTCTCTAGCCATTATCCCCAGGATCTGACTTTTTTAACTGCATCTTCACTATGGCAGGTCTTAACAATTTTCCCCATGCCTTGTCATTCTCTTATAACTACTTGTGAAACTCTAGCAGCAACACATGCTGCACCTGGTGTTACAGCCCACAAATCAAAACACATTACCGTAAATAAAAAAAAAAAAACAAAAACAACTCACTGTTTAAAGAAAACACACATGCAGACAAATTAGAAGAGTATTTGCCATATTCCCACTTCATCCCCCTTGCAATAATTGTATTTCATGTAGCACAAAAAGCTAAGGAAACTGAGCTCCTTATCTATAAAAACTACTGTACTTCTTTTCTCAAAGATTTGTCTCCAACAACAACCAAACGTCACATGAGTGAAAGTCTGAATGATATTGCACTCATGTGATTCTGTTTCTATGCAGGCTAAACCTCTCTTTTCTGTTTTGCATGACTCCACAAGCTTTTTTGAGATTTAAGAACTAATCCTATTTCACCAAAACATTTTTGTTTGCCTCAGATCCAGTTCCCCCCCCTCCTTTATTGGCAGTGGAAGTTTGGATTCTTTTCAGTTAGCAAGCAGAGGAATATGGGAGAATACATTTACATTTTTTAAAAACTTTTGGAGAATAAGTAAAGGACATTGGTTATAGCTCTTATGAGAATTTTAGGTCTTTAAATCTGTCTCGTAGGTGTTCTGTTTTGGAGATGACTTACTTCCAAACATGTGGCACATTAGAGGGTTATTTAAAATGCTTATAAATCTAGAAGTGTATAAAACTAGAAGCATTTACTAGAGCTAACATGACTGTCGTTTCAACAGACACTACCCACCACACAGTTGTGTTAGTAATTTTTTCTGATAGCTACTGTTTTCATTATAAGGTTTGTGAAAATTACACAATTCTTGCTACACTGCCCTCATGGCAATGCAGTTGCCCCATTCTCTTAGTTTGTTATTGCTTTCCAACATAGAGGTAATCATACAGACATTTTACCATAACATTTTGTGGATTATCTGATAGAGAGAAATGGTGTTCATTCCTCCTCTCTGTTAGGCTTAGAGGTGTTTGGAAAACATTTACTGGAGAAAATTCTAATTTGATTTTCTAGGTAAGTCATTTATCCCTTGCTGTTCTTCTTGTGAGAGTTCAAATCTGGGGGAAAAAAAAAAATCATTTTTCTTCTGGATATTGGTAAAACATACCTGCGGGGTCTGAATGTACCAGCAAAACTCTGGTCTTATTTTTCCCATGCATCACTGGGAGACAAAGTTAATTGGATAGCTGGATGAAAAAAAACATGATAGACAATATTGATCATCTACAATAGTTAGTCAATGGCCTTCAAGTAGTGTTGAGAATTCACAGCAAAACTTTCTCTGTATAATTCAAACTATTTCTCCTTGCTTTCATATTTGGAGACCTTGAGCAGATCCAAAGATGAATCATTGCTAGAGTTCAGCTACCTTACAAGACTGTGGCAATCAGCAATGCCATTTCAGTGATTTACACAGGCAATTCTTCTCCAGAAGAAATGGAGAGAGGAAAAAAGTGCTGCGATGAGCTCATTGCTCAGCAGAAGATTTTAATGGAAGGAAAAGAAAGAAAAGCCAAGTCTGAGCCAGGAATATGCCCAGATGAATATGCAAATAAGAAATTTGTGGGCAGACATTTTCTCTGGATTTTTTGACAAATAATATTTGGCCTGTGAAAAGCCTAACAGCTACATTAGGTAGGGCTGCGGGAGAGCTAGGAGATCAAAGGAGAGAGACTTTGTATTTAAACCAGGAATGATGATTAACAGATACATAGAAGTCTTCAGAGCAAATTACAGGAAATGCCACTGAGCAACATAGTCAATGCTGTACATGAGGTATGACTAACAGCTTTATATTGCACCTTTTCTCATCCTCTACACTGATATCTCCCTGCCTGAAATTTAATTTCAGCAACTCTTCATTAAGTATTTCTTCCAAAGTTAAACAATTTCAAAACAAGTCTGCAACAGCAGAATTTCTAACAACTATAGCAAAACAAACAAACAAAATCTTTTAGAGTACTTATCAGATAAAAGCATATATGTTGCTTTTGCTATACACATCGTATAATAGCACACAGAGCTACTGTAATAATCAGATGGTGGGAAATGCCCTGGATGAAGAAATAGATGCATTTATTTTAGATGAAAGCCGCTGGCATAGAGCATGGTTCTACTCTATTCTGAATTATGTATGTGTGCATTTCTTGATGAGCCTAAAAATAATACATGCTTTAGATTTTAATCCATTTTGAGAATTAGAATATGAACAAACGAATATAGACATCTTAGATTTTCCTACTTTCAGTACTTACGGAAGGGGTTGTCCGTATCACTTATCATGCAGTCATTTTTGAAGTAAATGGACTGCGTTTTCTTGAGAAGTCAGTCAAACTGCAGTCAAATGAAAACCTCAGTAAAGAGCATGTCATTCCTCCAAACGACATCCAGTTAGCAGAGGAACATTTTGCAGAAGTCAATGGGATTGGTAATAATAGAGCCAGCAAGCTGCAGGAAAAATTAAGTGTGTCTTGGGGATAGCTGGGGAGTGCAGGAGTAGGAGAAAGAGGTCATAACTAAAACTAATTATTATTTGAAGTTATATTTGACCAAGAGGCTAAGCTGGGAAAAATGTGAGAGCAGAAGTTTCAGAATATAAAACATCTCATTTTGAGATCAAAGTGAAAGATTTCTTTCTGGACAATTTAATGTTTCATGTTAAAATATTTTTATAATGTTACCTTCTCATTTCAGAATTCACCTGATTTTAAGAAAATCTGGAAAACATTTAGTTTTAATTGAGCCAGCAAATATTTTAGGCTGAAAAGCAAAGCCTTACAGATTGTTTTGCCAACAATTCTATAATTGCTGCTTCAGTTCAATTCTGGTTTTGTTTCTTGCAAAATATTTGGTTCAGCCACTGAGAATATGAAAGCAAACAAAATTTACCAACGTTAGGTCAGCAATAATTCACAATGATTTTAGTCCAATGTGGAATGCAAGTGTGCTCCTCATAGCCGAGTAAAATCATCAGTTAAGATTCTTACAGTATAGATGCTTATATGACTAACGTAACACTGCCATTAGTTGGTACCTACACTGGCAGGCATAGCTAAGAGGTATCTTTCAGGACTCAGGTGTGTTCACCTTCTCTAAGCTGAAAACAAAACTTCAGCAAGGATAAATAAGGCAAAGACTTTCATTTTTAAATACTGCTGTTCCTCAGTGCTGGTAGTACTGAAAGGGCAAAGAGTAAGACTCAGCAGCTTCCTCTAGGAAAATCTGGGCAACTGATTCCCTGTCTTTGATGCCATCAACAGGAAACTGCCTCTAAGCTCTTACCTAGGCATATGGAAAAAGCATGGGCCAAGGAAATAGTTAAGAAAGAGACAGAAAAATAACCAAAATTGCATTAAGTTTGCTTTGTATAGTGACTTCTGAGGTCTTCGCTTACAGTCTCCTCCCCTCCTCAACAGTTAGCATTTGTACTTTGATTCCTTTGTGCATAGTTTGGAATGTTGAAAATAATTAATATTTTAGCAAGGATAAAAGGTTATGCAGCTTGAAGTCTATTACTTACTTACAGAAGAGGTATACCCCAGAGGGCAGTTGTTAAACAAACATGCCTCCAACCCAGAAGTGGAAGGACCACTTCCAAGGATGAGAAAGCAGCTCAGTCATTATTCATTTTTATTACAGTGGTACCCAGGCACTGCATAAATATTATTTCTGTCTCAGTAGTCTCTTGCTGAGCAAACCAACAGGATGCCAATTAGTGATCACTTTCTAATCTTATTTTTAGTTCTCAACTTTAAACATCTGTTTACTGGTAAACTGACCAAAGTCTCTTTACCTACTTGAATTGTCCAAACAACATTCAGCTGAAGCTGAATCAGCAGCCTGATTGTGAATTGATAAACAGATAGATAAAAATAAAATAATGGTGCCTTGTTAGTAAGCTGTTAGCTTGTAGTTTTTTCCTTCCTGGGGAGATGATATCAAAGATAGACAAATATTCAATTCTGAGTTCAATTATAACTTTTCTGATAGAATACTTTATCAAATATGTTCAAGCCTCATTTTCTACAACCAGTTGTAAAGATATATTGTCCAAATAAGCTTAAGATAAGTATTAATTGAGATAAATAACTTAAACCATTTATAAAAGTAACACCTTAGGAATTGGGAAAGAGGCCTGCTATAAACTTCTTTTATGCAACAGTGTGAAATTCAGTCTTTGTACCACGTTATACCAGCTTAATTTATATTAATTCTTAAAGGCAGTCAGTATAAGCATACTGAAAACAAAAGAAAGCCATTAGGGAATAATAAGTTTTCAAAAACTTTAAACATTATTTTATGCAGCCAAGGCACTCTGCTAATTTCAACTCATAAGAGCTAGATGATATTTATTCTTACTGTTAATACCTTTGTAAAATACAAAAAGCCAAAACAAATAAGAAAAACAGAAAACTACATACACATAAATGAATGTATGTGTCCACGTGCAAAGAATAAATATGCACTGTATTTCTATAGCATCTAGGCCAGATCAAATTTTTAATTATCATGCTGTATATGTAAATGTCAAGCATATTAGCAAGATGCAAAGACACCCAATCTCATACAATACAAAACATTTACATGTTAAGAAAGTGTCATGTATTTCTAATTCACAGTAATTTCTACTATGTTTCTGTGTTCTATTCAGTAGTCAGATATGAAATGACATCTTTCAGAGAAATACTTAGTCTACTGCCCCTAAAACAAACAGAAAGAAGAAAACATTCCTTTTGTGCCCCAGGATACAGAAAACAGAAAGATTGTTTGCACTGGGTGGTAATTAAATGATACTGAGGACAGCATGTGTGTGTTTATGTACATGCACACATTCACCATTTACTCTGAGTTGTAATTAAATGATGTTGTGTTTGTATGCACACACACTTATCTTTGCCAAATCAAAGAGAACAGAAAAACAGTTCAAACAGTACAGAAAAATCAGCTAAGAGAGAGAGACAGAATGCATCAGGTTTTAAGCTTTCCTAAATCTTTCATGTATGAAATGTTAGTAATTAATACATGGTAACTCTTCAAAAAGCACAGCCCTGACCTGGCAACTGCAATTCATAAGGCTTTTGACTTGTTTGAATAAATTTACAAAGGTTTATCTTTTCTGCTCATACAAGTAATTATTCTTCTCATTCACACCATTTACTTTAAAACTTGTCATTTCTAAATTTTACCATGACACTGTGAAACATTTTGAATCATCGACATGGGGTTAACAATGTATCTAGAGCAGTACTAAACAAAACTAAGGTTACAATCTTTGCTAAAAGTCATTCACAGATTTTTAACAATCTCTAAAGCTATGCTAAGTTTATACTGGTTATACTTCAGAGCCAGTTACACTTACTCAGCAGAAAATTAATTTTACAGTTAACACGCACAACCAAGTGACTCCATGGAGAATTCTTGTGTCTATGTTCAAAAGCATTTATTTATGCAGCAATGAAATGTCTGTATAATTACATTTTATAAATGTTTATAGCTCATCTTTCAAAACAGCTAAATAAAGAGGGATTTAACTGAAAATTAAAGGTACTTAATGCACACTGAAAAGCAGAAATTGAAAGGACTGTTTATTTGTTATAAGAGCTGTTAAGGAAGGAGAAACAGGCTGTCCATCTGAATGGACTTAGAGATTAGATTACCATTAGAATGAAGATGTATGGACAATTTTTAGTTTTTATATTCAATAGCTTACAAACATATTCAGCCTTAATTGCTGTGTTTCTGCCCTACTATTCTTGAATAACTGTTTTATTCTCTACTTCTATATAGGAACTGCAAAAGGTCACATCATCAGTAGGGAAGGTAAAAGAATAACAAACTGATGTTTCCTAAAGGACATTTGAAATTAAAATGTGGTTTTGACACACACTACTAATGTCTCTGCTTAGCAGTATTACTGCCCTTGATAACAGTGCTTATTTTCAGGTGAGTATTTTGCCTATTGTATATTTTATGCACTAATTATCTGTAGAAGATAACATTTATTCATATTACTTTTAATTACTCTAATGTAGTAGCATGGCAGTAGATTTTTAATTTATGCTGCATATTCACCTTCTGTTGGTCCATTGACGGCTATGCGAGAAAGTTCATAAACTATCAGATTAGCAAAACATTTCTACTGAAATAAACCACTGAATTGTCAGAAATGCAAAAGCCAATAAGCAGTAAGGAAATATTCCAAGTGTGAGCATGCCCACTCGATTCAAATGCAGTTATGAATTTGCCTTTATCTGCATTCTGCCTACAGTCTACAGAACACTATAGAAATGGAAAACCATACCTGAAGTCTAGACATGCAGACAGGATAGTGGGTGCAATACACAGATTTCAGGTCTGTTTGCCATTTTCCCCACAGAGGACTCTTAGGCAGATGCCCACCTTGAGTTCCACAGGGGAACAAAACAACACACAAAACCTGTAGAAAAACCACTACCACTCTCCTCTGCTTCTGGAGGGGGGCGGGGGGTTGTGGAGTTTGAGGCATGATGGCCAGTGAAGGTTTTGCCTCATCAGCTGCCTCTTCCTCTTATTCTCCTCAGAACTTACATTAACGATTCAATACAAATATTTTCAGAAGTTTTCAACATCCATGGCCTTATTTTTGTTTTTATCCAATACTTGGAGTAATTGGGCTAAGTTCTGTCCAAGTTGAGATTAAAAAACTCAACTTTTTCACTCATGCCACGAACTTTCTCTTGGTCAAGGCATTTCCTTTGCTTGCCCTGGCCCGGTTGCCTTAGGTAACAATACTGTCAGCTCCTGTGGTCTATTCAGTCCTAACTTTCTAAATGCTAATTTTCTTCCAGTTTCCAATATTGCAAGACGGGAAGTAAAGCTGGATTCTGAGAAATACAGTCACTAAATACACTCTTTTGCACTTGAGAGTCCAAGTTCATAATCAGTCAAGGATTGCCCTGCATTCTCTTTTGAAAGAGCCTTGGGAATATAATTCATTTCCTATGCCTTCATCCACTTCACACAGTCATTAGACCTGAAACTTTTCACAGTGAAAACACATACCATACACTGAACTCTGCTGTCTGTAGAGATACATCTCATATTTGTAGCATTACACAAAAGTCAGCCACATTGTCATAAATAACTAGTTCAGATGGCATTCCCTTCACTGCCCAGAGAATAGAGATTACAGAATACCCTAATCTGGGACTACCTAATTTTATAACCTTGCTGTTCCTTAAAAAGTCTTTCATGTATATCAAGTATTTTTTAAAATTAGCCTACCAGCAAAGGTGAATCTCCTTAAGTCTACAATTAGAATTATTGTTTGGAGGGTTTATTCTAATCCCAGTTTCTACTCACCATAACTACACTGGAATTCAGTGTAACATAGCTGATAAGAATGCCTTATTCATGGCGCTTTGATATTAAGTTTGAGCTTATCTAACAGAACGTGGATTTAATTACTAGAGGAAGGATCTCTTTCAAAAAAAAAACCACAACAAAAACAAACAAAAAAAAACCACAAAAACCAAAACAAACAAAAAGAACAACAACAAAAAAACAACCCCCAAAAACAACCAAAAAAAACCCAGAAAAATGCTGAATACTACTACTTGATTTCTGTAATCTGTTCTAGTAAAATGGCACCACAGAGCATATCAAGGCTTAAACTTAATATGTACTTTCTTCATATTCAGGCACTTTTCTCAAGTTCATTAAACGATTCTGTGTCTCTAAACTTCCTGGCAACTGGATACTCCACTTTATACGCACTTCTTGCCCCAGTGAGTTTAAATGCTATATTACACTCTCAATTGAACATTAAAAGGGCAATGTTACTCACTAGGAATTTCATGCAGCTGTATTAATGCTGACTACTCTAGCAGAGAACTGGCTTCCAAAGCAGCCCCAGAATTATCTTGTAGACATTACTATCAAGAAACTGAAAAAATCCTAATCAGGTTACTCCTTATAAAAATGAGGAAGTAGGCAAAAGAAAAATTGGGGGTTTGTTTCTTTTTAAAGTAACATTTGGGGTATTTTTTATTTTTTTCCACACAATTATGAAGGATTTTACTTTTTTTAAAAGGAGACTCAAAAACAAAACAAAAGCTCATTTTGCAGTATTATCTGACTCCAGAAATGACAACTTGCAAGGAAACGATCAAATATCATGGAGATGATGCACAGAAAAACTTGTGCCAGAAACAGAAAATTAAATTAATTAATTTAATAATCTGTCTGTATCATCACAGCCAAATACTCATCTGTAAAAAGCATACCCTTTTGGTGCCCCACTTGGTACAGAGTTCTAGCACCATCCTCACTGAAACTGGTGCCTTCTAAGATCAAATCTTCAGCCTGCAGCCTACCTTACTATTCACAGTTGGACAGGGTTTCACAAATATTTATAGATAGGAAGCACTTCACAGAAGTTCCTTGTAATTCCTAGTTCTACATACGTGAAAAGTTATTTGTCCTTCAGAAAGCTGAGATATTATTATGTGTATTAATAAGTATCTTCTGAAGTATATTTTTAATGTATGTTGTATTTAAAAATAAGCCTTTACCTTAAAATGATCTCAAACAGCTATTCATATAAACAACAAATAATGTTTTGTTATTTCTATGAATACAGCAAAGATTACTACAGCTGGACTAATTTGCGAAGAACTTCAATTCCTACCAACCCTCGTGGTGCTAAAAAGCATCTTGGATAACAGACTGAAAAAAAAAGAGGAAAAAACCCCACAACTTTAAAATATTCTGAGTTTCTCAGAACAAAGATATTTTGACCACTGTTACCGTACCTTTGAACCTCTACGATCCTGTTGTGTAAGAATGAGAAAAGTGAATATGAAAAGATGCCATCAGTCCCATGAGACTGTCATAGACACACAGTAGCTGATACATGACCGTAGCTGAGGGAAACCTGCCTTCCACCTTCAGGAAGAATTTGAAATGAGAATATAAATTGCTCTGAGTTGGCAGATATATTTTTTCCTCCCTTATCAATCTTACTCTCATATTCCTATGCATACACTTCTACATGTGCTTCCATATTCACTTGTCAGTTATCTCAAACAGAAAGGAAGCATCTAGGAAAAAGCCACAGTACTGGATTGGAGGCGGGGAGAACTTAAAACCAAGCTTCCAGGTCATCACTGCCTCTGCAAGTTGATTACTCAACTCCCTACTAATCTGCTGCACAATGCAATTTGATTTCAATTTCCCAAGGAGGTGGAGGAAGGGAGAGAGGAGAATGTATCCAGCTGATGAAGCCCCGCTTAGGTTAAAATCTGTTGAAAGCTCTCTGCAGAGAAATGCGCAGAAGGTATTGTAGACGAAATAATGACTGTTCATGTTTCCCCACTACATTTTCCTTTATTTAGTTAACAAAAATATTTAATTATCATTTTGTTAAACTTTACTCACAATATCGTCTAACACATACCAAAATCCTATCTCAGAAAAAATTATTTTTTTTCTAATAGGAATAGAATGTGATTCAGTTTCTTGGATTTTTTTTCTTAATCAAAAATTGTAACATTTTGGTAATTAAAATTAGTAGTGGTACTTGATATATAGCTTAAAAAATATTTTTCCTTCTCCTGCAGGCAAGATTTAAATGCCTCTGGCACCATCACTGGACTAAATAATTAAAGAATTTATTTGCCACACTACTTTAACAAAACAGCTCTTGAACATTTCATTCAAAACACTGAACTTATTTTCAGTGTTTTGAAGAGGAAGCTTGACTGAGACTTATATTTTGCAAAACTGGTTTGCTTCATTACTTGTACATTTCAACGTTAGATCATCAAACACTTCATCAGTTTACTTCCAATTTAATCTGTCATTTCCACAGCAATATCCTATTGGAAGTTACTCAGTCTGCATATTTGACGAAGACCAGCTCATTAGTTTCTTATCTACCAACCTGCTTAATTACAGCACATAGTATAATTTCATTAATTTCAACAGAATTTTTATGTCATTCTATAGACTGATTTTCCTATTTTGATCCTGTTTCTAATAGGTATTTTGATCATTGCTAGAGAAACTGCCATCCACACAGTATAAAGTTCAAAAAGATAAAGCTCATTTTGTATATCTTAAAGTGCCAAATGCAGCACACAAAGTAAAAGAACATTATGACATTAACCATGACTCGTAACAGTTGGCCTTTGAATCAGATCAAAATGGTACTTCTTCAAAGCTATATCTGCTCTAATCAAATATAATGTAAAGCAACAAGGGACTTTCACTCAAATATTTACAGAGGCGTGTTTTTAATTATACAATTGAAATATTTCAACTTTATTACACTGGGGAGATTTACATGAGCTTATTATGACTTTATAGACTTGATCTGGTTTAAATTATGAAACTCCTTTATAACTTCCTATGTAAAGATCCAGATTAGAATTTCTTTAATCAGCTCAAAGGTGTAACACTTGAATTAACCATTCTTACAGTGTGCTTTTCATGATAGGGACATAATGCACACACACAAAATAGGTACACAGATTTGCTCAACAGAAAAACAGTGAAATAAACAAAGCAAAGGCAGTGTGTTCTAGCACTGTGACTGATAGGCAATTAGCACTAGGTATGACTTGGGCTGTACAGACTTCTTTTTAAAGAGTCCCAGTACTTCAAAGATTTATTTTTGAAAGCGGTCTTTCACTTGCCACATATATATATCCACTTGCCACATATATGTCTGCCAAATCACAATGGTAATTCTGTTTCATTAAAACATCAGAACATCGTTTGGTCAAAACTTCACTTTATCAAAAGTCCAACTACTCATTACTTACCTACCTACTTCACCCAGATTTCCATTGGAAAGAAAAATAAAAAAAAGTATCCTAGCTGTGAAGGTGACTCTCATAACTAATATACTGAAATGCATTTGGGGAATCCTGGGTCTGATTAATTTTGAGTGATCTGAGATGTGAAAGTTGTGTTGTCAATCAGAGCAGGAACTTGGGGCAGTGTCCTGGTTTCAGCTGGGATGTAGTTAGCTGTCTTCCTAGTAGCTGGTACAGTGCTATGTTTTGAGTTCAGTATGTGAAGAATGTTGATAACACTGATGTTTTCAGTTGTTGCTCAGTAGTGTTTAGACTACAGTCAAGGATTTTTCAGCTTCTCATGCCCAGCCAGGGCACCTGACCCAAACTGGCCAACAGTGTATTCCATTCCATGTGACGTCCCATCTGGTTTAGGAACTGGGGAGTGGGGGGCAGGGATTCGCCGCTTGGGGACTGGCTGGGTGTCGGTCGGCAGGTGGTGAGCAATTGCCCTGCGCATCATTTGTACATTCCAATCCTTTTATTACTACTGCTGTCATTTTATTAGTGTTATCATTATCATTATTAGTTTCTTCTTTTCTGTTCTATTAAATCGTTCTTATCTCAACCCAGGAGTTTTACTTCTTTTCCTGATTTTCTCCCCCCTCCCACGGGATGGGGGGGAGTGAGTGAGCGGCTGTGTGGTGCTTAGTTGCTGGCTGGGGTTAAACCACGACAGGCAGCTTTCTCAAAAGCCAAGTCTGTACCTCAGAATCCCTGACAAGGGAGTGACACATTGAAGTTTCCATCCCAATGGAAATGTAAGTTTTATAACCTCCACACTCCTACAAATAAAAAAAACTGTCTGGTTAGTTGTATATGTCCATGTTATAAAAAAGCAGGATGCATTGTATTTTCATTATTTTAGCCTGATCGAGAGACACTTTTTAAGTTTCGCCTTCTGATCAATCCAGCCAGCCGTCACAACTGGTAACATTATGTGGAGCCCTTTCAGAGACAAGATGACTAAAAATAGCTGTCAATAAATAGGATACCTGTAGAATAGTTTCAAAAGTGACTAATGCTTTGAAAAATTGAAATGGTTAACTAGATTTCATTTTAAGAAAATAAGTTCTAAATATTTTCTGAGAAAATAAGCCTTTGTAAGAGGTCTTATATAGGTAACTCAAAAATGAGAACCAAAATGGTCTTTACATGTATTTGAAAACTACTGGACAGAGTGCTAACTGCGGTACCTGGATCGAGAAGCCCAGCTTTGAATTCCTGAGTACAGACTGCTTCACTAAGGTAATGAGGAAAATCCTCGTTGTATTAGTTTTACTGAGAAATTGGAAATTCACTTTAGTAGATAATGCAGGTCCTACTGTTACAAAGGCAGCAGTTATCATTAAGTCTGATCAATTTGCAAACACCAAAAGAACACAATTTTTGGAATATCGGAACACAATTACTCTCTAATACTTTAATGTCCAATAGTTCTCTAAGTTAATTGGTCAGTGCACAATGTCAGAAACTTTATTGAAAATATTATGCCACAAAGGCTTACAGCATACCATTTTGCTGTGAAGAAAACCATCCTTCTCTCCAGGTCTGTCTGTGTAGATACAGCCCCTAATTCAACAAAGCACTTAGGCCTGATGTTTAATGCTTTATTTCAGCAGAATTCAAATGCACATGTAAGTGCTTTGTTGAACAAGGAGGGATTTAGGCATATGCTTAAGTACTTCACTGAACTGGGACCATGCTACTATTTATAGAAAGCTTTTTGTTCCGGTTTTATTGTTCAACACTTATAGTCATCCTATGGCTTTTCCTTCTGTATACCTTCCCCTCACACAGCAAAGCTTTTAGGGCTACAATTTTCTTCCAAAATTCATAGGTTTAAAATTAGAATGGATATCATAAGCTCCTCCAATCTCATATTTCTTTCACCATATTTACACAGAAATATGAAAAAAAAATTAGGCTAAATCATAGGAAAGTTATGAAGCCAGAAGTCATATATAATAATGGGTTGAAAAAGCCTTCCCCCCCCTGCACTGAAAAAAGCATTCACATAGGAACTAAACACTAACATATGCACCCTTAAGTGTTCATTTCAACTTCTGCAAGCGTCCTTCTATATGCAATACTCTGTTCCACAGATGAAGAAATTCAGGCAGGGTCATATCTGAAGCAGAATTTTATTCAACTTGAAAAGACATCAGTACTGTACACCCATTGCTGCTGCAGAGAGGCAGACTGCTAACAGGACTGCATGGTGTCGTGAGAAGACAAAAATACTTCCAAATGACTCCCAGTTCAACAGCAGTACCTCTGTATTTTCATTTAGAAAAATATCTCTCTCCATTGCAGAGGGATCTGGACCTATCAGCTCATCTTTCAGTGATAATAAACATATTTTCACAAATCTTTGTTTTGATTAACCAACCTCTTTTCACAGATATTGATATGATAACAAAAATTCCACATCTCCCTAAAAATCTCTAAATATTATGTCTGTTTTATTAACAATACCAGTGATGCACTGCTGTTCTTTTATAGATTTTATGTCCCTCACAAACATATACATGGGGCTTCTATTTTTTATATTTATACACAGATTATCCAAAGACAGTGCTGTGCTTCTGGGATGCTTGAAAATCTGGTTGGATAAAACTGGTAGGTTTAATTGACATCGCTCTGTTCAAACAGCTGTAAAAGGCATGTTTCCATCCAAACCAATATCAAATATAAGACTGTTTAGGAATTCAAATGGTTTAAGGGGAAAGGATTCATCTAGATATTTTTTGAGGATAGAAAGAGAGAGCTAAAATGAAAGAGGAGAGGCAGGCAGTAAAAGACAAAGAAAGAGAAGGAATGATGAAAACAGCCAGCTCCTCAGTGGTGCGTAACAGCAAAGTCTGCGGCATTGGACATCCCTGTGCACTGATGGAGGGAAGCTGGGAGGGAAGGCTGGGCACTGCTGCTGTTTCGTTTGATGCAGAGCCCATGCTGCACAGCAGTAATAGCTACTGCATAGCCCACCTCCCACTTCCCTTCCCAAGGAAACCCACCACTGAGCTTTTGCTATGGAAAGCTGGCAAAGAGAAACTCACTTTGCCTGATTCTTCCTGCGCTCAGGGGAATGGGGTCTTATACATCCTTGTAAATACTGGTACATAAACAGCATCAAAGAAGAATCCATCATCCATTTCTCCTGTAACTCATGACTTTCAATTGTGGCTACCTAGATGCATTGGAAGGGGGAAAATTATCCCCCAAAAGCACATTATTTCATCAGAGCACTCTAACAACGTAACCCAAAGCCACTAAAATCAATGAGAGAAACTTTTCATAATTTTCAGGAGGTACTGAATCAGACTCCAATAATCTTCAGTTGAATTATTAATTGTAACTGGTAAGCCATTATGATGGGAAGATCTCTGTTAGTCACCAATTTAGAGTGCAATTTTCAAAAACATCCAACTTATAGATGCACAAATCCCATTGACAAGCCAACAGGACTTAAAATTCCATTTGGCTTCCCTTCCTCGCCTTTTTAAAAATCCTGCCCTTAATACATTAAATATTTCTACTGCGTTTTCTATAACTTATTTGACAATCAGGCCATAAATGTTACTTGGAAGTGGTCTCTTGACAAGAACGCAACACTTCGTGCCAAGTTTACAAATGTGATATTCCCTCCCTAGCGCAGGATGAAATTTTAACTGAAAGGGTATTCTGTTCTAGGCAGGTTCTTCTACTTGAAATGCACTGGTTCTCAGAATGGTGCCTGCAAGAAGAACACCAAAAAAACTGATGTTTTCACATAGAGAAGAGACTTGGTTGTTTGTATATATGTAGAACCTAGCACACTTCACTTCTCTTTAAGCAAGTGACTTTAATACTCTTTTCAAATAACATTAGAAATATCTTGCTGATACAAACAGTGCTTTGCACTTACAACAGCATTTTCTATCCAAAATTCTTAGTAGCTTTACAAGTAGTGATGAATTAACCCTTGAAACATGCAGGTTAGGTGCATACCATAGCAGTTTAATTATTAATCTGAAACAACAGCCCAGCAAAGGCAAGCAACTTGCATGAAGGCAGAAAATGTCCCCTAACAAAGCAAGTAAAAACACACAGAGTCTTAGCTCCCTCATGCCATGCCCTAGCCATCACATACATGTATTTTTTTAATCTTTTCATGCTGCTCCCTTGAGGAGGAAACATGGTATATTATTAAGGTGGACCTGCGCTAACAAGATAAAGGTATGAACATGGAAGAGGTTACTAACACGGCAGTTGTATTTTATTCTGATTTAATAGGAAAGCACTGGCTGAGATTTTAAGGGCAGCAATACATTTCAAGTAAGCATTATCACAAGTCAAGAGAATTCACTAGCATATTGAAAGAAAGATGTGAAAGCAGCACAAAAAAAGAAGTGGAATTCAGGGCAGCAACTTCAGCAAACTCAGCCAAATGGTTTGTAACATCACTTGAAGAGATGATCAAGGAGTTCAGGAAAACTGATAGTTATCAACAAAGCCTGTATAAAATAGTGCAGCAGATTATCTCAGCGCAGAGGGAATGCAGGAAGCATTGTAAGAGACTATTACTGTTACACCCAGAGTCTTTAAAGGCTTTGACTATTAGAAGAGATTGTACAAAAGGTGAAACAAGAACATTTAACAAAGAACAAGTAGAAAAGAATGGCACAAACATCTTAGGTATGATCCAGATGAGCCAACACACAAAAGGATCAACAACTAATAAGGGACATTAAAAGGCAATAGGAAAACGATCTACAAATACAGCAGAAGAAAGTGGGAGACAGAGATAAGCAGAGCTTCTAGAATTTAATGGGAAAGGACAGAAAATAACATATGGTTAAGAGAAAGCTGAAGTACTCAGTACCCTCTTCATACTCTTTTAATGTCTCCATCTAAAGGATAATGAAAAGCAAAAAAAATTCTGAAGTGATTTTTACCAAGAAGACAGGACTACAGGCCTGAAGAAAAAGAATAGGCTAAAAAACATCGAAAGAAGCCCATACTCAGTTTGATAGAGAATGATGAAGTTCACTGCAGAGTACTTAAGGAATTACCTAAAGCCATCCCCAAACATTAGCTATTATATTCAATAATGCACGAAGGAAGGGTAAAGTTCCCAAAGGACTGTGGAGAGGCAAAAATAGTATGCAACTTCAAAAGGAGAAGCAAGTCAGAGTCTAGATACTGCAAACCAATCCACCTCCCTTTTATACCAAGGAAGATGCTGAAATGAGTTAAATCATCAAGATTAAGTGCCTGAAAATAATCAAATCGTCAAACCAATGAGATTTCCTTTTTCGTATGGTAACCTGCCTACTAAAGAAGGAAAACCCAGTAATAGGCAATTTATACTGGCTACAGTAAGGCTTTCAGTAACTGTCCAACATGATATTTTCATGGGACAGTAGGACTGATATGAAATCACAGCTTAGCAGGGGATTGATATGAAATTGCAGCTTAGTGGGTGCACAGTTTCTTAAAAAACAAACTGCCACACAAATTAAAAGTGATTACTAAAATTCGCTGTCAATGGAATGCAATTTCACATGTCACACTGCAAGAATATATATCACAGCTGACTGTATTCGTTAACAAATTTCAGTAGAGAAAAATGTTTGAGAAGTAAGCAGGTAGGGTTCATATCACTTTCAGTCCACAAGCCAACAAGATCAAAATTCAAAATAAAACTTGATATATTGAAGAACTTGTTGAAAAGTAAACTGTAAGCAGAGCAAGCGCAAATCTAGAAATCAAGTAAAAATACAAAATAGAGATAAGCTAAGTTCTGCTGGAAGGGATCTGGAAGCCATTGTAGACTATAAGTAACAAAAAGTACAATGGTATTTTAAAAAAAGGCATATGTCATGCCAGGATGTATAACAGGAGTGCTGCACATAAAGTAACCTTTCCATTTTTCTCTACTGTCCAGAAACTTGCAAAACCTGAGTCAAAAAAAGGAAGGGAAAAAAAAAATCACAAGAAAATTCACAGTAAATGCAACTCTGTCTTGTCATCTTATTTAGCTAGGGAGCAATAAATGTTAGCAGTGCCAAGAAAAAATATGACAGGAACACTGTTGGGTCACACAAAAAGCAACATAATACTGTATCTTCTGGAGGAAACAAACCTATTAACACCAACCCTCACAGACCATAATGGCATTTTCTTGTTTCTACTGCTCTCAAATTCTTTAGCAGTTGACACAGAATCAGCGGGGCTACAGTGTATAACATTAATTTTTCAGAGTATTTAACCTTTCAAGAAGAATCATTCTACCTCTCCCAGAACAATTCTTGTGACATTTGCATGTTTAACCAAAAATGGGCCTAGTTTTTGTCAGGGCTTTTGGACACTTGGTACTTACCGTAATTAAGAAAAACCCAATAACATGTAATAGATCTTTTCCAGATAAAGTTTTGACATTTTGTCTTCGTGTAATTACTTTCTATTATTTATAGGCCAAAACTTATGCCAGTCTTCTACTTTTAGTCCACAAAAACTGATTTTTAAAGCTAGTAAAATACTTCACACATTAGAAAAATGCTGGTGAACATGTAGATTTTGTAGAATAAAGCAATGCATTAAAACTGCACTTGAACTTAAGACTACAAGTTCAATGCAGCAAAGCATTTGTATATGCACCTAATATTGCCACCAATTAGTTTTTCTTACGTAAGTTTATTTTCAAAACTACAATTTTGCTTTTACTGTGATTGTGGGCCAGCACCTAAAAATGCACAGATCAGTCTCCTGAGGTGACAATGAATCAAAATCTTATTTTTTTTTAATAAACTGAATTTACCTTAAGCTTCAGCAATTGCTATCAACAGAATTGCAAAGAAATCTGATGATAGCAAAGAATGTTTTTCTGCTCTTGATTATCAAAAATCTCCTCGTTTAATACTGCTGCTTAAAAAACATTTCGAGACACCTATTAGAATACTTTCTAGGGACCCAACAACCTATTGGGAGTTTCCAGTTTTGGTTACAGCTAACATTCCCTGAAAAAAAAATTCCTATTATTTCAATCCTATTAAACATTATTAGCCTGTTTAAATAATAACAATGTTACAAAAAAGGTTTAAAATACCAAGAAAATACTTGCATCACAAAAACTGAAATGCCAGATAGTCTAATATATGGGCCTATTTTGTATGTTCTGCTGAATGCAATCACACCTTCCATGATGGAAGATTTCCCATTAGTGGGAATAACTTCCACTGATGAAGAACCGCTATTCAATAAGCAGGATAGAATATATATGATCACCAAATATATTCAAGGTGACACTGTGACTTTTCCACAGTAAAGCTATCCAGAGGCTTGGAAAGTATCTCCTGCTTATAACGAGATATCAAAAGGAATACGTTAGGTGTTAGCCTCACTGTTAACCACCAAGAAAAAGCTCTTCTTCATCAGAAAACTGCTGAATCCTAAGGCATTTTAAAGAGAGATGCATGTAATATGGAGTGGACATGAGCAGCTGCAATATTTTTAAGCAATCTTCATCCCTGCTGGATGATTTTATATTAGACGTACTTTTCATGAAGTTCAATATAAGTTATTTTAGGCGTGTTAATAAATAAGTTAGGCTAAAGATAATTCCCACTATGGGAATTAAACACTATGGAATTAATGACTTATTAATCTTAGAAATATAAATGCTGAACAGAGACAGCTTCTGGGCTTCATACTGCACAAAGTTTTTCAAAACTTGAAATGCACATTTAAGGTCAAACGGTTGTGAAGCTTGGTAGGTGTGAGAGGGAAACATGATTCAGTCTTGCAGCTCTGAATCCTGTCCCTTCAACAATTAAAATCAATTCTTCCTTGATGAATTTGCAAACCCATGTGATGGTTTCCATATATACATACAATGCATACATAATCAGACTGCTACATGCAGGCAGGACAAACTACCTCCTTCACAAGAAGCACCAATGAAAGAAACCAGTTTTGGTTCTGAAAAACCCAGCGCTACTACTTTTTAAAGGGGTTCCACTACACAGTTAATAAATTCACTGTGCCAACAAAGATTCTTGTAATATGACAACTGTACTACCTAGTACATAATATCACCGTTGCTGCTCTTTCACAGATGTTCAGAAATTGCACCACAATGTTGCCTTCACAAGTATTTGGCACTCCAAATATGGCAACTTCTGGAACCTGAGCAGTTCTTGGGACGTATGGCATTGAAATAGGAGTGATGGGAAGACTAAAATCTGCCAGCAATGTGAGGCCTTTAGATCAGAGGAGAGAAACAGCTGAAAGCAGATAAATAAGCTCCCACAAGATGATTCCTATCGAGGCTATGAGGACATTGACCTGAGCATTCAAACTGAAGAAACTCAGGCTCTTCAGAAATGATGTCTTTTTCCACACACTTAAAGGTGTGCAATGAACCCTTCAAAATACACTTCCTATTGTACATGTTACATATGCAGCAACTTCTGCCTCCAAGAAACATTTAAGCCTTTTTGGTTTACATTCCAGTGTATGGAGGGAGTCCCTGCAGCACACCAGCTATTTTATTTATATGTTACAAAATATTTAAGAATGAAATATGTGAAAACAAGGCTTTTCACATAATGACCTTTAGATACAAGCCCATGCTGATGCGTATGGGGTCACCCAGGAAAATGCCAGTTAACACATCACTTAGGATATGCTATATTAGATCAAATAAATGTGAAAGAGTTGGTCGCACCTATAAAATGGAAGTCTGAAATATTTTGCTACTAAATAACTCCATTTATGGAAGATGAAACGTTTTTCAGACTAGGCTTTGGCAAAAAATAAGCCTTTCTGATTTAACTGGTAGTTTTGTAGCATGAGTATACTGAGACCAACATGTACCTCAGCAACTGACATGCATTACTGTTACGTCTATTATCCTATTACATGTAAATATTATTTGTCCACGCTCACTTTTCCTTTCTTAAAGATTTTAGATTTTTTCCTTTTCAGATAATT
Source organism: Haliaeetus leucocephalus (assembly GCF_000737465.1). Taxonomy (NCBI): domain Eukaryota; kingdom Metazoa; phylum Chordata; class Aves; order Accipitriformes; family Accipitridae; genus Haliaeetus; species Haliaeetus leucocephalus. Next base: position 3,989,714 of record NW_010973420.1, read on the forward strand.
AAAAATATTTTATCCTTCTGCATTTGCCAGTTCTATTCTTAACATAAATAGTCTGCATTTATACTCATCTTTACTTACTTAGTTTTTGCATACTTTTTCTTTCAAAGGACAACTTAAGTTCCACTTTGAACTTTGCAAATTGCAAACATTTACTGCACAGTATACTTTACATGTAAAGCTTTGTTTTTAAACAAATTCTTAAGTACATCTGACACATGCATTCCAATGGTAAGCTTCATCAGAAGTTTGAACTTTGTTCAAATGTTTATTTTAAAAGATTTCAGCAGCCACACAATGTTGTTTAAATGTAAACATTCATCCCGTTCCCAGTTATCTCCTCCACTATCATCTCCCATCAGACTGTCAGTAAATCACTTAAATCTTGTATAATTACTCTGTTCTCTCCTCATGGTCAAAACAGATTATTTTTCCCCAGCCATATTCATCATCCTGCACCTATTCTGAAGTAACAATGCAAATTTTAGGGTATTTTGAGTATCAGAATTTTCTTTTTACCTCACTTGCTATACTTTAAACTGCCTACTACAAGTTTTGGACAAATAACCAGAATATGCAGGTTTTGTTGATGTAGAATAACTCTAAATTAACACCTAAAGGATTATGTATATTCAGACAACTAGTCCTACTTTCTAGTCACATCACTAAAGCTACTGTGGCAAGTGATATGCAGTGCTTTATTCTTAGCTAACAAAGAATAAGGAACCAGACCAATGCACCAGGTTTGACTCAGCTATCTACAAAGAGGTAGCTAATGCTATCTGAGGTGCCCTATTGTGTCTGACACGTGACATGTGACATAGTGGAGACTCACAGCCCTCTGAAGCAGTGCGAAAGGCCCAGAGGGGTACCCTGAGGCATCTCAAATGACACCAAGTGCCTATTTGAGGAAAACCAAACCAAATCCACTGGCTATTATAATGGTCCATTCGCTCTCCCCTTTGCACTCCTCCAAAATTAATCCTATTGAAGTGACAGCATTACAGGAAACCATACAAGTATATCCATTATCTCCCCATGGAACCCGTAAAAAAAAAAAAAAAGTTTACTTAGCACAATCAGGAAATAGGCAACTGAATGGTTAAAAGATATGATTTGGATAGAGACATGTGCCAGAAATTTGGATCACTACCACATTCAATAGCCTAGATAATCAAGAGGTTGTGGTCCTGGACTTATAGCATGTCAGCGAAGGACAATACTGGTAATGATATCAAATACAAATTAAAGTTAACATACTACCCTGCATTCATTCCTTTAAATGTTAAAATGAAAATGTTAACGTTGACACTAAACTGAACATTTATTACATATTCTTTTGCTTTAGGAAGAACTTAGAGCAATGCTTACTTTGAAAATGGAGATCACCATTAGATCATGAAGTCATTAAAAAGAATACTGAACTAGTTTATTAGCAAGATACACAGACATAGACAAGCAACCACTTCTTCACATAAAAGTCATAAAAATACTGAATTCTATTTGAGTCACCATGTGAAAATTAGTCACGTGTAGATGAGTGGACAGGAGCAGAAACGAAGTGCTACTTGCAAACAAGACCATATGCATGCAGTCCCACTCAGTTTCAAAGAACTGCTTATGTAACTAATGGCTTGCAGTACCTACCAGCAATATATCAGTATTCCTTAAAAGATTTCTTTTTACTGTTTGGGAGTCGAGTTACAGCAGTGTCAACTTTCACACTGTTTATAAACTTACATTTTAGTTTATTTCAGCAGCAGTGAAGTCCTACTCTACACCATTGCTTTCAGATTGCCTATCTTCCCAGGACCTTATCTTGGAATCCATGCTTCTCAAATATCACTTTACTACAAAGTATGCTTTAAATAAAAAGAAAGTAAAGAAAGTACTAGCACAGGACTAGGTTGTGTTGGTGCAATGTGATAAAGCAGCACAACAATAAGAACAAAAAAAAATACAAGCAAAAATGATCAGCAAGAGATACACAGAAAGAAGTAAACTTTTTGACAGTTTAATTAAGTAAGAAAGGTTTCCTCCACCTACAATACAACAGGCTTTTCAAAGATACATAGCGGAAGACAGTGTTCTCTCTTTCACGTTTCTAGTACAGTCTCGAAGTCAAAATTTCAGAAAAAGAATCCATTATGTTCAGTGACGATAGGAAAGCACATCTTGACGACATCCGTGCAAAGGTGGCGGCGACGAGGACTCCAGCAGACACCTCAGCCGGCATCCAGGGGCACGTCGGCGGGTGGTTTACTGGGTGACCTAGGGAAAGTTATCTCCCGCCGCCGTTTTTCTCGGGCTCTGAGGTGCTCTTAGCACTTCACTGGAGTACTGCGAGGCTTTGAAAACTACAGCTTGTAAAAGATACTGAAATCCCCCAGTGGTGGGGAGAAAAAAAAAAAAAGGAAAAGAAAAAAAAAGAAAGAAAAGAGCCCCAGCCGCGCCGTACCAGAGCTCGGCTGAAGGCGCAGGAGCTGGGCGAGTTCCCCCGCCCGCGGCCACGGCGGCGACGGCGCTCCCGAGGGGCTTCTCCTTCCACCAGCTCACCGTCTCACACAACCCAGCCGAGGGCGCAGGACTGAGGGGCATGAACCCCCTTCTAACTCTCCCAGATAAACGTTTCTAAGAAGAGCGTCCCCTTCGGAAACTTGGCGCCCGGAGCCCGTCCCCGGGGTTGCTCAGGCTCCCGCCGGGCGGCGGTGCCGGTGCTCGCCCGGGG
>NW_010973420.1:3992585-4126355 GCF_000737465.1 Haliaeetus leucocephalus
TCTGTTCGGGTTATGACGTTAAAATTCGCCTCTGGCGCTCGCAAGCTGTCGCGGCGATGGCGGGAACAGCGCGGAGACGCCGTGCAGGTGAGGGCGGCTCTGACCCCGCCTCAGCGAGAGGGGATTCGGTGCCGTCTGTCAATAGCTAAGGTTTACCACCGCCGCCTCTTTTTTTTTTTTTTTTCTTCCTTAATACTCACAGTTCTCAGTCAGAATTCTCAAAAAACCGCAAGGGGAAGGCCTGACCCTGATTCTGAGAGATGGAGAGTCCCGCCCTGGGACACAGGACCTGTGGAAAAACGTAGGTATGTTTTCACTTCATGAAGGAAGTACGATGGACAGATGATGTACATTACATAGACTGAGGAACTAACACTCCAGTAGTAGAAAATTAAGTCAACACCCCCCCAAAAAAACCAACCCACAACATAGTTTTGAAGATACTACTTTTCCTCGCAACATTGCCAAAAAGAGGATGGCATCTCTGAAACGTTGCCAGAGTAGTTAATGTTGGGTAACCAAATCTTCCTGGTTTTATACATGGGCTTACATGAGATTTTATAGCAGTTCTGCTGTGCCATATAATCTTTTCACCATGACAGTTAAAACCAGTTACTGAATGTCTCCAAAGCTGAACTAAAATAGAGTGAATTTTGAAGAGCAGAAAAAAATACTTGGTAGATGGGATGGATTTTTGTTTGGTGTAAAGGTTTCGTACACATCACACAACACCTGTAGACTGCTACAGCGAACAACACTAGCGTTTTACTTGGAAAACTGGAAATCTTCCACCACTTTTTATTGGTGAAGGGCAGCGCTGGCCAGCCCTTCTGGTTTGAGAGATGATACGCTGTTAATTATATTCTGATTACTATCTTGGCTTCTTCCTTAACACCATTTAAATTCCAGTCTTAACCTTATCTCAGCAAGGGCTTAACGAAAAAGTAGGACAGCCAACATAACAAAAGTACAAATCCCTCCACATCTTTTAAAACTATTTCTAACTTACTTGAAACCAGGAGGGGCTGTGACCGTATTTTTGTAGTGCTTCCAGACAAGCTCATTAGCAAAATACAGACTTGTAGTTCTCACCAAGTTCAGTTACTAGCTCTGGAAAAAGTTAGAAACCTGTAACTATTCTGCAAATATCTAGATTCATTTTCTCATTTGATCTTAAACCACATGCTTACTGTCAACTGAGAATCAACATTTCTGGTGCTTTGCCCTGCTACGTCTCTCTGGGTCATGATGAAGATCAAACAAACTGAGAAAAACTAATCAAGAATAGCAACATTTCTGTTTTGACAATGCTTAGAAAGATGGCAGAGAAAGCCCGAATGAAATGTTTACAAAAATAATCATGCAAACATTAGGTAAATGTGGTGCTATATTCAGCTTGTGCTTATTAATCATTTAAAGCAGATGATTGGAGTACCATTTGAAAAGCATTAGATGTGCATTCTTACTAGCTGCATGCAAATACATTTGGCTGATAATTCTGTGCTGAATAAAAACATTACATCCTACAGACTGTTTTCACAAAAATACTAAATTCCACACACAACCACACCTGTTAAACACTGAAGATCACAGAGCAGAGCTCAGGATTTAAATATTACACAGAAGGACAGTTCCAAGCATATGATTCCTCACATTATAACATCCACAGCTGGTCAGCTACTGCAACTGGGACTGATAACACCAGAGCAGTACAAACAAATTATTACTCTCCTTGCTTCCTGTCCATCTTAAGATATTTAGCCTCTATGACTGATTTTTTTAAAATGAACATGGCTGTTCATCAATTGTGATAAACAATGAATGACAGGGCAGCTTTCTTCATTTTAATATCTTCTGCCTATGAAAATCTTTTCCCAGGCAAACAGTCATGTAGAATTGCTTAAGTTTCTGTCAGCGTTAGAAGCTAGCCTCATATTTTTATAGAGGATACATGACAGAGGTCTCAGCATCTCTTTTTGCCTTTGGAGATCTTTCTTCTACTACATTATTTCCAGGAACTCAACCTTTTATGTACAGGTTTTAATAATGCTACAAGATAAAATGTGACGTTAACAACAACAGCGTCAATTAATCTACTTTAACACTTCTCAATATGTTTTGGAGATTAGGACCATTTGCATTATGTTTTTCCCTAAATTCATTGCACATTCTCTCACCTAAGGTAAGGTTTAGATATTCCTTTAAATTCTTCCTCATTTTCCTGGTTAATGGGGGAATATATGCATAGTGCAGGTAACCTACTTGTCAAAAGAATGTGAAAGAGCAGAGATCATGTAATCACCAAACACTTTCGCAGTATGCTTGCCTTAAGTTTGAATAATCTAATAGTGAATTATATTTGTCAGATAGTTGTTCTCAGGTTTCAGCTTCACATAATTTTCACAACCTAGAGCTTAATTTCCACACTAACAAAACGGAGGAGGAATTTCAAGGAAATTTCAAAAAGGAGGTGATAATGGATGCCAATTCAACAACTTATAGTTCGGCTGTATTATGTTAGAATGAAATAGCTGTTCATATTTCAGTATCCTTTAAGAAACTTCTAAAAGAAGATGTATGTATGAAAGCATGTAACTACAATGTTTTCATATCATATATACATAACCTCTTCCATCCCAAGGAAGCCTTATGCACTTACAGAGTTTACCTTTGAAGTGTTGTTGGTGCCAAATGGCAACACTAAAAATGAAAGTGAAGAATACTGGATCTGCCAAAAATGTAGTAGTACGTAGATTAACAGAGCAAAGTGCAAGTGTAAAACCTGTCATCATTCTTTACAAAGCAGGCAGAAACGTTGTACGAAGACTTGTTATACAACAGTCCAGAGCTTTGTGAAATATGAGGACCAGGAAGGATATTTGGAGTACCCATATTTGACTCACAGCCATGAAGTCCTACTCTTTCGTAACAAATTTGGACATTTAATTACCAGAATGTTCAGACCTAGCCTTAGCTGCTATTAAGAAAAAACTCCCATGGTATCATATGCCACCAAACCATGGCATAAGTCCAGCATCTGATTACAGTAGAAAGCATATCCCTGTGAATTGCCAGTGTGATCTCCTGCAGTAATCTCACACCCTCACATAACAGTCTCCCAGTGAAAAGCCAACCAGTCCTAAATCTCTATTGTTTTTAAAAGCAAAAGTAATGACAGACAAAGGCTGTGACAGTAACACATTCTGTGACATTGCCATGAAGTTTTATAGCAGTCAGCACAAGGAAGGTGCTTTTTGCATTTAACATTTGAATGTTGTATGCACTACGGGAGAAGACTAGGAGAAGATAATAAAAATGTGCTCTCTGCTTTGTTCTTTAAAAAAATTTAAAAAAAAAAAAGTTGACCAGAGAATTATTAGATATATTGGGATATTCTGCAACCATCACTTCACAGTCCTAGTTCAGTATAAAAGCAAAAACAGTCAAGTGCAAAGTGCACATTATATTTGCACTTACATGAAATGACCTTGATAGGGCCTAGCTTCAGCTGTGCGAAAAGTAGACAGACTTCAACATCCATCTGATGTTAGAAGCAATGGTATAGGCCAGACACAGGGCCTGAACAAAGTTCTTATGCTGACCTTGTTGGCACTAGTGACCCTGGCTAGAAATAAGATTTACTAAAAGTTACTAATTGATTTCCCTATAAAATAAATCTGGTGCTTCCCTGGCAAAAAGAATTCTCAAACTGTAAGTAATTTGTTAAACCTGGCATAAAGTTGATGATCTTGCACCCAAAAACACTTAGTCAGAAACAACATAAAAAGCCATTTTCTGCGTCATTTAGAACTTCAACAGAGGTGTCCATAACACCTTTATTCCAAAAAACAACCAAAAAACCTACCAAACAACAAGAAGCCTACAAAAAGAGGATACAAAACCCACCACAACAGAAACTAATCAGAAGAATATGGTGAATGGAGCCAATGTAATATCATGATTGTATATTTTCTGAAAGGACTACAAGTTAGCTTATCAGATGCATAATCTTACTTGCTTTGTCATAATCTACTGAATACATGTATATAAGTGGGGCCAGAATAACTTTTTTTACCCCTGAACTTATTAGCAGTCACAAAATTCCTTTACATGCATTGAGTAAATTGTGAGAAAGAGCTTTTTGCAATATTCAGACCTTTTTGCAACACATTGAGACAATCCTCTTAAATTATGCAGGTCTGCTTTAAAGAAAATCCAAAATCCTATATAACACCCATTCCACAGCTTACTGTGAGAAATCAGTTGGCAAAATTAAAAGTTTTAGTAAGAATGGCATCACTTTAAGAACCACTTACATATTTTAATTTATTTATTCACAGGAAAGTACACAAAGGAAAATGCTCAAGTGGATGCAGTGCTGAATTGAAAACCCTGAAAACAGTGTAGATGTGAGGAACAAAAGACGGTGAACTACTGAATGTTAAATCGCAGCACAGTTATTTTACAGTCCAGAAAAACAGACAACTTTTAGCTGTATTCTGAGGACAGTAGTCATAATCACAAATAATCTCCTCAAATATGGTTCTTTTCTTCTCATTTTTCAACTGCTTGTTTGACTTTGTTTTCCGAGAAAAAATACTGATAGAGTGAAATAGGCACCAGTTTGCACAATCCTTAGTGCTAGTAACAGAGATTTTGAATGTGGAAGATAATTAAGTCCTTGGACATGGGATGTGGGTCATTTCAGAAGCAAGAGTAAAATCCAAAAAAGCAGTGAAAACAAAGCGGCATCTAAAGGTCAGTACTGGAAAACAAGCTCAGTATTGGCAAAATTTTCTCGACATTCCTATAAATTTAAAAGTCAGTCCTTGCTTTCTACAGCAGTTTCCCAAGGGGAAACAGAATAATTGATTTAAATACTAGTTGTCATCAATGGTTTCAGTAGAAATTGCTGGAAAAAATACTACATGAAATTCCTAAAAGAAAATATTTATCAATAACACAAAATTCATGTTGCGAATAAAGTGGATTTAGCAAGGCATACAGAATCTAGACATGGTCCCAGTGGTCATCTTATAAATACCAGATTTAGTTTGCTGCTGTTTAGCTAAGAATAATTCATTTGCTTTGAGAATAATATTTTAAAATATCTTCTTTGGATTGAAGGTTGTAAATTACTTTCATGCTATTTTGTTGGGAAGCCCGCTTACCTTTCATACTTAAACTCTTAATAAAAAACAGCACAAGGGCAAGGTAAATCTGCCAACATGCATTTTAAGCAAGTGATTGCTTTAAGTCATAGATGCCAGGAAAAACAATCAGGAAGCCCTTGGATCCACTCAGGAGACCCCTGTCACTGCAAAAGGAAGTTAACAATGCTGTTAGACCGCTCTGCAATTTATCAACGTTGAAGTCTGCTTTTTCACTTTTTCAGCTTCTGGCCAAAACTTCTGCTAATGAATATAGTACTTATTTCTCCAATGCACTCTATAAATAGTCACTTTGAATCTCTTAGCAATCGCTACAAATGAGCTCTGAGGTGAGATGAACATAAGCATTCCTGTCAGACATGGATAGACTCAGGCACCTCCAAGCAAAGTACTTGCAAATTAATCCCACAATTACCAGCATGCCTGATACGATGTGCTGTCTCAGTAGTTTATGTGGTTAACTGCACATGGAAATGGCAGCAGCGAGACAGTTCATATTCTTAGCATGTATGGCCCTAAGATTCATGTGTGATCTCACCTACAGGCTTTAATTCTTAAAAGAGGGGGTTCTTACTAGGCTCTTACCTGTAAATTTAATATATCATCATGATTACATAGGCTTATATTCAGTGTACTGAACCACAATGCTGAAGTTTGGAGCATTCTTCTTAGACTCCAGTGTGTGTGTACTCACATACATACATACATATGTATACACACATATCTAAAACAATGAAAAGAGAAGTAAGTGCATCCAGATGGCATTCCAGGTCTCCTAAGACCTCTTCAGTATCACCATTTGCATCTTTCCGTTATCTGGAAAGGAATTTAAGGTGACTACGTACCTAAATTAAGCACTTTAATAGGATTAATCTCTTATATTGTTTTATAATTAAATCCATATATTTGTCTAATGATCTTGGACATGTATTCTAGTGATGACTGTAAAGAGCAGGAAGGAAAAAATGTGGACATGGAATACATTATGGATGGAAAAAGTACAAGCCTTTTTTCTTATTTTTCATTCAGCTTTTTGTTTTCTTGTAGCATTTCAGCAACATACTGATTTATATTGATCTGGAACTTTTAGGTAAAAAATTACTCCCAGTTTAAAACTACTTGTAGTTTTTTCTTGGACAATAAATTCTGATTTTATTTGCATCAGCATAAATTTATAGTGTCAACTGACTGCCCCAGATAAGAGAGGAAAAAAATCTAAAAAGGCTCTGTATTAATGGCAAAAAAGACAAACAGCCTCCTGGGCTGCATTAGGCAGAGCATTGTCAGCAGGTCAAGGGAGGTGGTCCATCTCCCCCACTCAGCAGTGGTGAGACACATCTGGAGTGCACGGTCCAGTGCTGGTGGGCTCCCAGAACAGGGGCTGTTAAGTCCAGGCATGGACTTACTGGAATGAGTTCAGTAAAGGGCCAGGGAGAGGTTTAGGGGGCCAGAACATCTGTCATATGAGGAGATGCTGAGAGGGCTGGGACTGTTCAGCCTGGAGAAGAGAAGGCTCAGGGGGATTTTATTCATGTGGTTAAATTCCCAGTGGCAGGGAATACAGACAATGGAGCCAGGGTCTTCTCAGTGCTGCCCAGTGACAGGACAAGAGGCAATGGGTGACAAACTGAATCCCAGGAAATTCCATCTGAATGGAATAAAAACCCCAAACCAAAACCCTACCTTTTTTTACTGCGAGGGTGGTCAAACAGTGGCAGAAATTGCCCAGAGAGGTTGTGGACTCTCCATCCTCGGAGATACTCAAAACCCAACTGGACACAGTCCTGGGTAACCTGCTGTAGTTGAACATGCTTTGAGCAGGGAAGCTGGAAGTGCCTTCCAGCCTCAACTACTCTATATCCCATACAGATGAATGAAATTAGCCTCTCCTCCACCATCCTCATCAAACAGATTTGTTGAAACTTCTTTCTTATTTCTATCGCTATGAAAATTGTCATTTAAAGTTTTAAACCTGATCTTTATCAGCAATGACAATTTACTGGCAAAGAGCATCCAAACCACAGTACCTCTCAATCTAACTTTCTACACAACTTTTAATTAATCATGGATCAACATAGGGATGAATCTTATTTTAAAATGCTTTTCTGGAGCAACCTGAGTTTCTCCAGTTTTACTGATCCTGGAAATACTACCTTATCTCTAGCATTTTCTGGTGATAATTGGATCAAAACTACTTTGGGGATAGCATTTGACACAGAATACAGATATGTTGCACAAAAACATCCCACCCAGACACCCACCCCCTGAAGTTTTAAAATTTAATTACCTCTTAGAGGTGGTTTAAACTTTTTCTTATATGTATGTGATATCCTAACACCAACAACTCATTGGGAGAATTATTATTCTCTTAAGATGGAATTTGCATGGTTTAGGTCTCCCTGCAATGCCTATGCAAATGGTATTTTGCTACTAGACTGCTATTGCTTCTGGGCTGATGCATAGTCTACCCTCATTTACAAACAGTACCTAATGAGGCAAATATTACTTTTATATATTACATTACAATTTATGTATCTCACCAAAATAAACAATTTTCTGACTGAATAGCAGAAGAAAAAAATCTAATGTACCACATTTCCTGAGTACAGCAACTAAAAAGGTTACTACACACAGCTAGCTGTCCTAATTATGCCTAGAAAGCATGGACCTCAGTAGCAGGAATGAACTGGGGCATGTCAGAAAACAAAAGCTAGAATAACATTGGAAAAGATCGTGGGTGATGGTCTGCCAGTCCTTCCATGATGGCTTGCTAAAACAGTTCTGGAATGACTTGCAAGCCTAAAGACTAAAGTAGTAAGGACTAAAAAGTCCCTGAGTCTTTCAGAAATGCTCCTCTTTGCAGTTCAATGACTTGTTTTCTCCAGGAACGAACAGGTTGGGATGACCATCAAGACTTTCTCCCCAATACCTCTGGTTACTCCAAACTGTTTCCTTACTTTCTCTGCTGATGAAGAAAGGAACAAGGTATTTGCACAGAACGGAGGTACCAAAGACGGACTGTTCTATTAACAGTGGAAGGAGGCAGGCAGGGCTAGGTCTTGTAAATTAAGTTATTACTGTTCCCTCTAAGTTTTCTACTGTCTCTAGTTTATTTCTTGGTTAAACAAATGTTTATTAGCTGTTTCTGCATTTAGTCTACCATAGTTGGCAAAATTGAAAATACACATTTGATTCAATGTTATGAGAGCTTCAGTAAGGAAAATCCAGGAATTTCTGCACTAAGGCAAACGTTAAAAGGTTTAGATGAGGCACTGAATACAGTGCAAAGTAGTATCTGCCCAGACGTTACGATCATCTTGTAATCTGCATATAAGCACAGAGGACAGTCTTAAGCGTGTGTTCAGTTATGTAAGACCAAAGAAAGCAAACCTAGGTATGAAGATACAATATTTGAAAAAAAAAAAAAATTTTTATTATACAAGAGTAAACCCATAAAGGAAAAGCAACTGCCTTTCATAGCACAGCAAAAAGATACCAGCAAATTTTCGTCCATTCCTTAAAACTTCTCATAGACTATGTATACACATTTCTTACTTTTAGTGAACTGTGATGGCATATATTAATCAGAAAGTCTATACTAAAGCAGTAATTATTGCAAAGTTCTACAATTATAAGGGGGTGTTCGAGTAGACATACTTAGTACAGATTAATATTCTTTTAATTATATAACTTACTGAGATATGAATAAAAATGAAGCTATACAGTGGCACGCCCTTTGAGTTGGCAGTCGTAGTGGTTTCTCAGTGGTAGGCATACATGACAAAGCTTCACCAATATCTCATCTTTTTTCCCCCTCTCCTATTCATTTATCATATGGTTACATAAAAACAGCAGGGAAATGAATTATGCATATTTTTTAGCACACTGAAAAGTTAATGAAAAGTTAAATACAACTTATGTGTGTGATTGCACAAAGCACTTATTTGACCTTGCTAAGCTTGAAAAGGCATTCTAAGATTAGCCTGGCATGTATTTCAAGTGTACAAAAAAAATACAAAATTGGTTCTTAAAATGCTAGTACAGACTGTTTCATGCCTAAATCCTCATTATGTTCAGTGTATTTATAGGAAATGATTCAACTTTTAAGTGGGTAAAGACGAGTAAACCCTCCTTTCTTGTGGAAAAGTGGTGCTCATATATTCAGATGCTACCTCGTCAAGCTACAACCTTCAATAAATCATGTTTTGCATAGGAATGAACAAAGACTACGCAAATGTTTCCATGTAGCAATTTTTGTCAAAGTGATTGTGAAACATTGCAGCATTTTACAGTTGAGCAAATTGGAGGGAGGAGACAGTAAGAGGTGAAGAAGGGGAAAGAAAAACCCAGCCCTTCCACCCCTTTCAGTTTCAGGGTTTGCATACAGGCTTGAGAGCCCCAGATAAGCCCATGATGACACTTTCATCCTTCAGCTCACTCTTGCTTTTCCATTTGTTACATCTCATTTTAATGTTAGGCCTTGATCCTCTTATTAGCCACAGGGGAAAGCAAATTACATGAAAATGAAGAGAAATACTGAGGGCAGAACAAATTCCCATACCTCCAGCAATACATAAGCAACACAAAAATAGATTATGTTTTATTCTGTGCTTTATTTCCTGTTCTTGCGTAGCAGCGGAGAACATAGCAGTTCACGATCTTATGTACCACACTGTACCAATTCACCATCCCTACAAAGACGACAATGGTAAGAGTTGATTCTGTTTATCCATTTGTGAAATAGAGAAAATAGTTCAAGGAACTGAAAAAAATCATCTTTAGTTTGATATTTCTAAGAAGTTTCAAGGTCAGCAATTTATATATTGTACTCAGGACATAAAAACTTACTTCATTAATCCAACTCTGCTCTGCTGAGAACTCCTGGACTAAGTTTCAGCCTCAGCTGTTAGAAGCATATCAGGTCTAGGCTTTCTTTACTAACAAGCTTTATCCAAAGAATGGGAGGATGAAGGATATTACACTGTTGTCTCTCAAAACTGTCAATATAGATGAGCTGTGGGAAGTGATTTTTAATATCATTGTTATATTAGGAAAAATAGACTATCCAACAGAAAAACATAAATGACACTCAAAGAAGTGCACACATACCAACAGCCACAGATCTCATCTCAAATCCTTACTAACTTGCTATTGATCTTAAATCCCTAAGAGCTTCACTAATTGAACTAAAAAATATTTTTATTTTGGTGTAAATATTCACTTTCCTTGATTAAATCTATATCTCCACCTGTACACCCTTTTTGTTTGTACTCATTATTGCACTGTATTGCATTGTTATGGAACTCCTGATTTCCAAAGTACAAACTCCTGGTCAAGTTATGTATGTCTGACCAACAGCTATAAATACATCCCTTTGTTTCATGTTCTCTATTTTTGCCACCTCTGAATTAATATAACACATTGCAGCTTTTCTATGGTTTTAGTATTAGCCATTTAATCATGACATTAAGTCTATCTGAAAGCTGGATTTAACACAAAATTCAACAGTCTGCTGATTAAGTGGAGCATCTTACTGAAAGCGGACAGCAGTTCTGCCAGATGCACATGGGCTTTCTACTAAGCTCAAAAAACCCCAAAGTGCCGCTTTTAAATCTTTGAAAAACCACTAACAGATGAAGATTTGTCTGCTTCAGAAACTGCCTCTTCTTCCTCAGCATGATACTGAGGTGTTGTGATCACTCACCAGTGCTCCGACAGTGCATCCTGCAAGAAGCTCTTCTATGTAACATCCCTTGACTTAAATGCAATGGTTGTTAAAACAAGGTGGTCTTCAGAGAACATTGGTATAGCTTTGTTTTTGAAAGACGGGAGCTAGGATCTTTATTTTAGAAGCAGAAAATGGTTGCATTCTAGTTTGAAATGATCTCTTACATTCAGTCTCCCTCTAGTTTCATCGTTACGGATCATACCTTTAATGGTCAGCGGGGAAGTCTGAGTCTTGGTTGCAAGTTTTATGATGCTGAAATCAAAATTAAATAAGAACAACTATACTTAATGCAGTAAAATTGTGCTCAGATTACTACTTCAACTATTACTGACACTAACTGGTACCACCATTTTCACACTAAATGCACCCTAAATTCTGGCACTGGGGAGCAATTCCTTTCTGAAACCACCAGTGTCATAGATAGCCTTTCGTTGCTGACATATGTGCTAAACGTGCATTTCATAAGTGACACTAACATGTTTATGTGAACAGAGATAAGGTACTGCTCTAAGAAAGTCTTTCCAGGTTAGGGGATATATTCAACAAGGCTGGAAAAATTTCTGAACCAGTCCTGGCGTATTGTAATAAGAGACATGAGCAGGTAGAAAATTCTGTTAACCTTACAGCCCTGCATTTTGTTTCGAGCCCCAAATGGAATTAATTTGCTTTCTTTTGTTAAAATGACCATAAGATTAAGATTATCATATTACCAACCTCCACGACCCCCCAAAAAAGAAGCCCTACTGTAACTTTATTCTACTGATAACATCCAGTGTAACACAGGAAAATGCTGAGACCCGTAACACAAACTGCTAGCTACAATTATAAAATATTTTAATAACTGTTTTGAAGGGAATGATATATTTTTTCAAAGTGATTCTTATTCCATGTAAAAAATAGTTTTAAATTGGAAATATTTTAGGCATATTATTACAAAGGTGTATAAAAACTGTTTTGATATTATTGCCCCATCTAAATTACTTTGGCCTCTTGCAACTCAACACCTTAAAACCATCTGCTTAAGGAAGACAATCTTGCAATAATGACTACGCATACTCTGTGTTTCTGTTCCCTTGTCGTCTTTTTCTCTTCATTATATACAATTGCATGAAAACCTTTCATTTTGTTCCAACTTCATTCCTTTTGTCTTCCCCCCTCCTATTATAATGGAAACTATTTAAGAATTAACCTGCTGCTAGTGACTCCTGGGTCAGTTTCTCTATTTTTGTTTTGACATCATGTAACAAAGATTAATTTGGATTCAGGCTCTGAATGGCACCTTTGGGAGGAATACTGCAGACAGAGCCGATACTTTGCTACTGAGCTAAGTAGAAAGCAGGACAAGACTCACAGGCTTCAAGTTAATGTATTAGCTTCTAAAACCACAAACCTACAAAATAATCAGCATATTTCTTTGCCTTAAAAGAAATAATGGTTTTGGGGTTTTTTTCCCCTCAATGACTTCACTGTTCATGTCATATATACATGATGTAATTAATGACTAAAGTCACAGTTTCATTTAGCAACTCATGTACATCAGAAGAAATCTGAAAGTAGGAATTAACTCAGGACAGACCAAGAGCCAAGTCTTCAAAGAGACTCTTAATGTTTAAAAATATAAATAGACATTATTGAACTGTCAGCTGCAAAATGCCTTTCTGGAAAACAGCAAAGTAACATGACTGCCATTCTTAAGAAGTTCAAAGTGTGTCAGTGATGGGGAGGAGGGGGGGAAGATGTTAAGACTGGACCCCCTGGTGGCAGTCACCATGTTCGTGCCTTTCAGGTTCAGCACAGAGACAAATCCTGCTTAAGAAACATAGTTTTGGGTCTAATAATCCCTTGAGTCCATACATAAGAGACTAGAAGGGCAGGAGTGCAAAACCACTGGACAGCCGGTTGCCAAAACAAGATCACAGTCAAAGAACAGTGTTGCACTGTGCGACGTACCATCACAGAAATATGGAAAAGGGAAACAATGCTTTGGGATCCTTAGTGCTAAATATGTGACAATTTTGTCAAACTCAGTTTTGATAAGATTGCCGTCGTTCTTCATGATAGGCTTTTTTTGTTTGCATTTTGTATTTGATGATACCATCAGAAAAATGTCATTTGGACACAGACCATTAAGTCTACATTTGTAGTACTTTTTTGTAGATTTTTCCATGTTTTAAATGATGAACGTTACTGGTTCTTTGCTATTTTCCTCAGGGGAAGGAAGACATCTATTTGGATTATGTATAGCCTGAAATAGCCAGTGGTTTTGGCTAATGTACAGAAGCGATAAAAGTGAAAGCACAGGTTCATGGGGCAGTGGCTGTACTCAGCCACAGAGTGGAAGAGATTGAAGGCCTTCTGTAAAACTGAGATTCAGAACTCCATATTACAAAATGCAGAAAGTCTAGCACCGGACATAGATTAGAAAAGAATACTAATCCTGCGATGTTGATCATCAATACACTTGAAACATCACAAATATAGATGTTCTGATAACATGTCATCATCAGTGATTACCTCTTCACATAATCACTGTGGAAGAGACATTACATGGCTGCTTTTTGACTTTTTTCTTCAAAGAGATACTCAATTTTTCCTTAATTTAATTTTAGGGTGGGTAAAATAGAAACTCCTGTGGCTGTTCACCAGTTAATCTGCTTTGTTACTTTTGAACTCAAACTGAAGTTTGCACCACTGAGAGAAGAGCAAAGCAGTTGAAAAAGACCATAAAAAAAAAAAAAGACCATTAAAAAAAAAAGGTAAAGGGGAACTCAAGACACTTTTCTGTGCTAATTCATTTGGAGAATTAAGATCAGGAGTAAGCTCCGCCCAAGTCCACAAGACTAATAGTATCATCCAGTGATCTGTGGTATAAGCTAGATGTTCCAGTTTGAGTTTGTCCTCTCCACTGCCCTTTGGGACAAGTAGCCATCACACACACAGATAAATATAACCTGTGTTGGTTTTTTTTAATCCCCTTTCTGTGCCTTTAATACAGTCACTGTCATTCCTCCATCAGAGCTGATCTTTTAAGTTAGATGCTAGTTGTTTAACATCAGGTGAATGACAGATTCTTGAAGGTACCCGAATACTGCCAGCAAAATCTGCTAGTGAATCTGGCTTGTACATACAATAGCTGATAAACCACATACACAATAACCTACTATGTATATTCAAATGCAGGTCTGACCCACCTAAGCAGCATTTGTGCTAGCATGTGTCTTTCAGATGACATTAGAATACAGTTAAATATAAAATCAAATAGAGTGCAGTAAAAGCATTCAAGGTGCCATTGAGGTGTTCAGACATCAGAATGATGGACACATTATTATAGACATCTGAATAGAAAATATACCTTAGAACTAATAAACAGTTTATTTTCTTCTTTCCACAGTAATTTTCATAGATTAGCAAATGACAGGCTGAAATTTATCAAGAAATTTTTGAGCACTCATCTTTTCCTTAGGTGAGAAAATAAATTTAAAAAATGGGTCACAAAAGGCTTTGAGAGGTTTTCCAGCCTACACAGCTCCAGGAAGAGCAATCTGTATCCAAGCTATTCCCTAGAGATCCTGTCATAACACCTTCTTAAACCCACCCTTGATGAAAATCCTGTCACCTTCCTAGGCCACCCATTCTAGGGACAGATTATTCTTATAAACAGGCGGCTTTTCCTGATATGTGGCCTAAATTTCAATCCAATTTAACTGCAAGCCTCTTGAAAACTAGTTCATTACTATTCTCTTTGCAATTACTATTTATTTATTGGAAGACTTATCACATCTCACCCTCAACTTCTCTGTTGTAGACTAAACATGCCAATTCTTCCAGTCTTTCCCCACAGGTCATGTTTCCCAGATCTTATTCCTGTTTCTCCTCATTGGCTTCCCTCCAAATGGTCAACATCTTCCTCATAGCATGGTTCCCGAAACTGGACACAGTGCTGCAGTAGGAGCCTTATCAGTACTTGAGTGGAAACATTACTTCATCATCTTACAAATAGACTTGTTTATACAGCCCAGTGCTTGCTTTTTTTGGTATTTGTGTTGTTTGGCAAGAGTATGAAATTATTAGTTCTTGTTTAATTACTAATCCATTGCAACTCCCTCTACTGGAAGGTTCTTGGTTTCTAAGAGCATAACCCTATTTTTTGGCTTGTTCAGCTGACCCAGTAGCTAACTTTTCTTTTTCATCTTACAAACATTCACTTACCTTCAGGAATATTCAGGATCCTTCATCCTTGTTTAGATTATATCATGTCCATAAGTAAGATCTGCAGTATAAGATCTCCTAAATTAAATTTGCCATGCTTCTTCTATTTTCCCCTCCTCCTCCTTGCAATGCCTGGCCTACGATATCCATAAGCAGCTTAAGTCCCAAAGATTCCATGATTTTGGGGTTTGCCAGCACTATTAATCACAGAACGCATGCCCTATCTCTAAATTTTTATAGTCTTCACCTTTGCAAAATTGCTGACTTGAAAAGTAAATTTGTCCTTCAGGTATACTACAAGTGGTATTCCATGGAAGTACCTTACGTGCAGCTGTCCAGCTGTCATACTTGATCAAATACAGCAAACATTAAGTGCCAGGGTGCATTTTGCTTATTTGGGAGATTTCAACTGCACTATTTTGAACACTAAAGAGAACTGGAACAAATTGCAGAATTAGGATAATGTATACAGAACTCCCTTATCTCTGGCCCAAGAAAGTCTCTTAAAAAAATTTCAATATCTTCAGGGGCAATTTTATTCTAATTTCATCTACAAGGAACTTTAGAAGTCTTGTGAGGAGCTTTGTGACCCCTAATTAGAACTTTGTACAGACAGATGACTGGAAATTAACTGAGATACCCAGACATACTGAAATAGGATCCCCCCAATTACATAAAAGCTATAATTATATTTGTTACATAAACATTTTAACTGGGGAAAATATTAGATAATTGAAGACACAGCCTCTCCCCAACCCCAGTTAACCACCACTCACAGCACAGCAAGAGTAAAATTAACTCAGCAAATAGTGTTCATACTGTAAAGCTGCTTCTGTGCGTGGATGACACTGTGCTGCTCACTCTTTCATTCCATCTTTGAAAGAAAAATGTTAAAGGAAACTATTTGAGACTATTTTGTAGTTCACCTTTTGTTATGCAGTTGCATATGCTATTTTTTCCAATCTGTTTAATCAGTGTCGAGTCTATTCCATAAGAAGTCAGATAAAGAGAAAAAAATGACTTGACATACTGAATAATTGCTTTGTGCTTAACCAGTAATATTCCTAGACTCTACCTTTGCTGACAGAAAAATGGAGAGATTCTGAGTTGCAAGAGGGCCATACAGCTGATCACCTGCTATTCAACTTACAACAGGATGAGAAGAAACCGATTTATTTTTCTCTCCTTAAAACCTCTCTGAAAGGAAGTTACTTGCAGAAGGATACCAATAGTCACTACTTTTTTACTGCATGAAAGCAAAACAGAAATGCAAGTTTTTGACTGTTGTACATTCAACTGAAAAAGGAAATACAATTCCTATGGTATATAGCTAGCCTGACCCACCATTACATTGATTTATTCTGAGGAAAGATGGAAACTGGACTGACAGGGAGCAAACAGCCCAGTTGCTGTACTGTCCGCACAGCTTTGCTAGTGTATCTTGGCTAAGCCTGACAAGGATGTCATCCCGTCACCAGTCTTGGTCAATGCCAGGCCCTTTTGCTAAATATGCTGTCAAGGGTGCCAATTCAGATCAGCTACTGAATTCCTCTCTGGTAGAAATGGGACAGATAGCAAATCACTTTGAGCCCAAACCAGCCTCCATAGATTCAAGGGGCTGTTGTTTGAAACAAGGAGGGGAAATAGGACAGGGGGTGGGGGGGAGAGGTCTCCATTTTTGTTTTTTTAAGCCACAGCACCATGATTTCTGGATAGAGCTCTAACAACAGATCTATTTTGTACCAGTGCCTACAGCTCCCCGACAGCAAAAAGCTGGTTCAGCAGAGTCCAGCTCTTGCAGATCACTGGATGCTGCACACATTTCAATGAGTTTGAGTGCTGTATTGCTATCAGGTGAAAGGCAACAGCAGAAGGTCAGCAGACTGCATCAGAATTCAAGGATACGAACTCCTACAGAGTACAATAAATGGAGGAACGCAGTTCTGTGAGTGCCTAGGTAGTGTTTTTCTCTATGCAGAGAGAGGCAATAGTGGTCTGGGACCTAATTTGTGTAACAAGCTATTTAAGAGGGAAGCTAATTGAAGTATATAAATCCTGAAGAGTATCACATCAAGCCAAGATACTATTATTACCCCAACCTAGATGAGGTTATAGACATGCATTAAAAAACTCAATAAAAAAATTAGTAGGAAACATTCCCCACTTCAAGATCCCATAAGACAAATTCTCTCAAGCAATGATTAGATATTATCCAGAATAATGAAAAAAGAACACTAAAAATGGATGTGGAGAAGGAAGGCAGAAAAACCACAAGTTCACCCAAATGGGTCACAACTTGTTCCTAACATTCACTGTCAGTATGTTTTGGAGATAACAGATCATAGCCAACTAATAAAGTGGCAGCTGAAAGTAAAATTAAACTATAATTCTGCAACAAATTTATTTTTTTAATTACATACTCCTTATGTAAAAGGTTGATGTAAAGTTAACTGACCCAGCAGCATTTTCAGCAGCGTCCTCTGATAAACTCTGGTCTCATTCTTCCATTACCTGTTCTAAGCATATTGAATTTTCCCTTCTGCCAGCTTTTACTGATCCTACCAAAGACAGAAATAGCATTTATGGGCATTTCCATCCTTGTGATATGATCAGACTGAAGAGTGCAAGGGCACACTTTGATTTCTGTTCCAGTCATCACAAGCCATGAGGAGTATGTGGATGTGGACAGAAAGCCACAGCTGAGAAACTACAAGCAACGAGGTAAAAAAAACAACCCAAATGAACCAACCAACCAAAAACCAACCAAACAAAAAAAAACCCAACACAGAGAAAGGAAAAGGAAGAAGGAAAAAGGAAGAATTAAAAGTTTGTGCAGTGAGGAAAGGAGACTGAGGTGAAGCAGAGCAAGGGAAGCACCAACGGGCACCACACACAATTTCTGATCCTGGAAATTAAGTCCATAAACCTGGAAAGAAACAGGCAGTGTAACTTTGTGCCCATACAACACCCATTTCACTTTAAAGAATTGGTACCTCAAAAAAAGCACAATCAACTACATGAAGAGACAACAGCTTTAACTCCATTGTTTACACTGCATGCCCTACAGAGTACAGCTACTTGAAAAGCTTGTCCTCTAATTTTTAAGCTCAAGTCTCATTTGGAAAAGAAAAACAGATCTTACTGAAGGATTTCTTGGGTCAACTTCTCTAAAGACAGATTTAGGGCTAGCTGAACATACTCCTTTCTTTGAAAGGTAATCCTTTGTGCTACACTGCCACTCGGAACAAGACTTTCAGCATTCCCTGTTTGCATACTGAGAGCGAGTGGAAGTACTTTCTCATGCTGTTCCAAAAGGGGTACCATTTACTTCCAGCTCAAGCAATATGAATATATAGCTGTATTTTACTCAAATGAAAGAAATGCAGCTAATTATCATTCAGACAAATCTAGGAGACATCCATACCTATGCAAATATCAAGCGCCAGGTAGGCAGCATCCCTCCATTAAGGCTGTGTCTGAATACAAGTGTTACATTACAGGTGCACTCTGTACCTACACTGTGGAGACTCAGCAAAAGCAGTTCAACATTCCATTATCTTTTTGGCCATATTTTGTCTCATTTTTTGTGGTATGACTAGAAACCCACAGGAAAGCATTCTTCCAGCCTCCTGTTTGCACATGAAGTTGTGGTGAAACAGCATTAAAAAACAAACAAACAAACAAGTGCTTCACATCTAGTTTGTAGTCTATCATCATCTCCTTTTCTTGAAATAATGGCTTGCCTCCCTTTGGTTTTTAGGTTGCTCTTCAGAGTACAGTATAAACTCTATTATTCCATAAACACTCTCTGAGAAATAGGTAATGGGTAGTTATGCTAATACAGCAACCTTCATGCAGCCTCACGCACAAACTAACCAGACTCATTTCAGGTCTACAAAAATAAAGTGCTGTCTTCGCTAACTTTGTCTTAAAGCCTATTGCCTTTGCATAGGTCTCGAAGAACTAAGGGACACACAGAATTATTAGCAATATTTTTCCTTCACCCCTTTCCTGTGAGTAATTTAAATCCTTTATCTCTGACTGTAAGTTTTATCAGCATGCCTGCATCTATTTTAACAGTGCGTGACAGGCAGTGCTATTCTGCAGAACATCTTCACAGAGAAAGCTCATGTATAAAGTCAAGGGAAAGGCCAGTTTTCATTCTCAGCATAAAGCAGTCATTTACTTAAAGAAAATCCAGGAAACCCAATTCAATTATACCTCATGTGAGGTATGAGATTATTGGACTAAGGTCACAAGAAGTATTTCTTCTCTTAAGGGCAGATTATTTTTTACATTAAGGAGCTATAAATATATTTGAGAAAGAAAAAAAATCTGTTTAAGATTATCTTTTTCTGTTTGTAACTCAGAGTGAATTCATAAGTCTTGGCTGGGCTTTTAATTCACTGGAAAACATATATGTGTGTGTGTATATATAAAAAATATATAAAAATAATATAATCCAGTTCTTACACAGAAGAACTTGGCCAGCCAACATCCTTAGAAATAAAAAAAATACACATACAAAAAATGCTAAATCCCAAGTAATTCTTTAAAAAAGCAAGTAATGTTGTCCCTTTAGATTGTCTCATTAAGAATGAGGTTAGATTGCAGTCATTTGCCATCATCACTTATTCTCCATAATAAAGCAAAGTTATTCAGCTTAGGAATAGCAGTCTTACCTTTGCAGAAGACATAACCTGGACATTTTTAATGTGAAAAAAAAAAACCCAACCAACCCAAAACCAATACAAATTTGATTTCCATGTCACTACATCAATAAAAAGATAAGCAAGCTGACTTACAGGGAATGGTAGAGGGTAATGTCCAATATTCATTAAACTGAACAAGCCAGTGTTTCAGTAGGTTCAGACACTGACATTTTTAATACTGATAAAAATAATTTTATGTAAGCTGAATGCCAGAGACTTGATTTACTTCAAATGAGTATTTACAATTTTGGTATGGTCCACTAGAGCACAGTAGTTACACAGAAACACAGTTATAGTTATAGTTATTCCCACTAACACAGTGTTATCACAGAAAAGCTTTGGTTTATATTCATAGTGTAAAGATGAAAAACAGAGCAATGGAAAAACATGCTAAGCAAGACTTTGTTATTCTTACAAAATATTATTCTCCATTAATACTCTTGTTCACAGTGTATGTAATCTTGTTCTCAGGAAGCTAATAATAAAGGCACAGCAGTGAAGGCAGCTGCATGCACGTATACCTTCTGAAGTTCAGTATGCTGTACAATACCAAGTCTCAAGGCTGATTAACAACACTACTGAAATACAGTGAAACTTAAGTGTGCTTAAGTTTCTAGTTTAAGATAACTAGTCAAAAAACATCCTCAAACTGAAAAAAGGTTGCCTGTTATTTCACTTACCTACAGATACAAAAGTTACCATTAAAACATTTGGCAAGTTACATCAATTATTATGAAAACTAAAAACCCAACACTAATTTCAATCTAAAACTGCTTTTAAATCTGAAATCAAAGCCAACAACCCTCCCCAAAAACCCTAACCAAACAAAATCCCCAAAACCTGTCAGTATCACAATCCAAACACTCACTGGCATTCATTGTGGACGTTTTCAGGTTTTAAGTTTCTCTAGGTTTTCCTGATCTACACAGTGTGCTAAGTGTTATCTTCTTTAGAAAATGTAAGGAAGCAAAGTACTCTGAACTCAGGGAAACAAGAGTTTGGAGATGAAGCAAATTTATTGTTCCAAGTGTTGAAATTAGGGAGCATTTTAACTCAACAGCCACATACTTCATGAAAATCCAGCTAGTATGAATGAACAAATCCAGGTAACCCTTAAATAAGTTTCAAAGCTATTGTAACATGGTATATATATATCATAGAGCCTTGTAGGTAACCCATGGTTTAGAAAAATCAAAGATGCCCTCTGCATAAAGGGCAGGCAGAGAACAGCATCACTGAGGTACTAGTCCCATTTCTTTCAGGCAAATTACTGCATAGATATCTAAGGTTAAGGAGTTCTGAAATTTTTCTGAACAGCTTTTACAGTATCATAAGATAACATAATGAAAATACATTGTATTCGAAACCAAAGAGCAGCATATTAGACATGCACTGGTAGAAAACATCCTGTGTGCAATTTGAGATGTTAAAAGTACCATACACAACTTGGATGTTAATCTAAAAGCATACTAATTTAATTTGACTTCACTTTTTGTGGAAAAAAGTCTACATGGTTTTATTCATAAAAATGGAATTCTCAACATTCAGCTGTGGTGGGTATAACACAAACATACACAGTCTTCATGTTCAAGTTCTTCATGGAGATGTCCTTTGTGATCTCTGAACCAAGAAAACAAGAGAGAGACAGAACACAGTTAGTGCTCTTGCTTACAGGTAAAACTATGAACTTTTCTTTTCATTTATTCAGACAGTTCTGCTGGTTCAATCAAAATGGGACTAGGACAGAAACTGCTCAGCTCAAAATTCCCTCCTGTTAAAGCATGGTGCATTAAAGGAAGGGTCACCACTCATCAGGATTGCCACTCCAAGAGCTGAAGGTACTGTTCTAGGCTACAAAGTAGATTTTTTTGAAAGCCTATGTCAGCCCACTGCTCCCCACTTCACATCCAAACAGAATTATCTCTAGTCCAGAAAACTATTTCATAACGCAATGATATGAAGTCAATATTAACAATACACCACAATGCACTGAAAATCAGAATCCCTTATAAACATTATGTAAGAATGGCCGTACAGAGATCCATCTCCTCTAGTATCCCATCTCTGACAGAATATAAAACAATGTACATGCGAAGGAGTGCAAAAATAAGAACATGCATACATTAACTTGAGCTTTATATGTGAAGCAAGGATTGTAGTAGTATCTGCTGAAAAAACTAATGTTGCAATCTTGTCAAGTATGCATGAAGAATTTCATACCACACCAGATCAATTCCTTAAGTCTTTTCATAGCTGTACACACACTGTTTGGAACAGTAATAGGATAAAGTCTCCCCAGAAATGTCTTCTAAGGATACAGCATACTTCCAACAGGTTGATTTGGGTTTATAATTATTTATGAAACACAAACACAAAATAATTTTACTTTGTGGCTGCAAGTTGGTAGGAACTGGAAATCTCTTTCACTATTCTTGCCACCTTACAGAACATTTTTCCCAAGAAGTTAGGTGCTTCTTAGCTCAAGGCTTCCCAGCAGCCATCAGCTGTAGCAAACTACCCCATTAACAGAGCAGATTGTTTTGAATACTGGGAGGTAGAGCTCTGGAACAAAAGTAATCTGAATAACAAAGATACCAGAGGTCTCTTTACTAAGAAACTTCAAAGTGGTAAGAAACTTCAAAGTGGTAACCACAAATACATCCACTGAAACCAAAGCAAAAGAATATTGGGGGTTACAGTGTTTATGCTGCACACTAGAATCCCTATACACAACACAAGCAAGTAAAAGATAATTTTAAATTTTGGCACTAGCGTTAGCACAAATGACAGATTAATAACATTTAGAATGCCTGGGTGTTTTTTTCAGTAGAAACCATTTTGTAGTGTACTGCAGTGTATCACAGAACTGACGTCTGATATTCACACTGCTCCAACTTGGGCTCACCTCCAGCTGAGAGAGACCAAGGCAGCGTGTGTGCGGTGGGGGGAGGCAAGTCTGCGAAGTGCATCCATGGAGATAATGTAAAAGCCGCTTAGTTTTCAGTAACATGATGTCCAAGTGAAAACTGATTCTAGAAATGGCAGCAAGGAGTTTTGTTTCCATGTAACAGTATGCACGCTCCTTCTAACGTTAAGGCCCCTATCTTTCTTTGAAAAATATTTCATTTTTAGACTGAGCAGATATAGTCTGCATTGAAGTTTAAAAGCCATCTATTAATTAAAGAATTAAAAAGCCCTTACGGATCATGATGGTACTGTTTTTAAGGAGTTCTCTTCCAGTGTAGTGCTTCTGCTTTAAGCAGCTGAATACCCATCTACAGAGCTAAAAGTGTGGAGGAATAATCCAATTCAGCAATTAGGGCTTTATTCCCTCATTAACCTTCCTTCCCTCCCCATGAAAATGTTACATCAGTACATAAAAAAGTTATTTTGGTCTGCAGAAGCAGCCAAACAAACTACGAACTTGGTCTCAAAGTCTTTTTAATTATTTATTTTTAAAATCCTGAAAAATGAGGAACTACATGAAGGTACTATTTTCAGCAGTGTTTAACACAATAATTACTTTTAGAAATTGGAAACTTGATTTATCAATAAGATGTAAGGACATCCTCCTTTCTGTGCCAGTTCCTCCAAAGGAAGGCTTTGAAGTTATCACGTTAACAAGTATTGCCTTCATCCCAAATGTGTCTTTCAATCGGCTACCTGTAACTCGTGTTTAAATCTCATGAATAAGCAACGGTCACCACTTTGACATCTATTTATAGAATGTTTTTCCAGTACTACAAAGGGGGGGTGAAAACCACATTTTTTAATGAAAAGTTGGCAAGCTTTTGTGCAATAGACAGCAGACGCCCAACTGCCTGTACCTGACAACATCTATAAAAATAATGTTTGCAAAACTGATAACTCATTTCCCACTAAGTGATTTTTTTTTTCTTTTTATAAAACAGGCATCAACCTTCCAATTCATGGGTTACTTTCAGCAAATGGTTCAAATGGTTAACAGCAAATAATTTTTTATTTTTAGAATAAACTATGAAAAAAGCTACTGAAGAGACTGAACTTTTTTTGTTTTGAAGGTAGGACCTTGAAATATATAGATAAAAAGATGAATAGAGGATTACAAAGTTGCAACAATACACATTAACATTAATTGACCTAATATTTTTCCACAGGCATCAAACTATTTGTTTTATATGCAGCACTTATTTATCATATAAAGAGATCTGAAGATAAGGTACAACCTTTTAAGTGTTTGTACAATTAAAAAAATGTTATAAAGAGAGCTGCATCGTGAGAATTAATTCTGAGATAGCAGATGCATAGCTATATAGCATAAGCATGTGTTTGCTACACAAATAAACCTCCAGGACCAAGTTCTCTACGTTCTGACTCTAAGAAAGACCAGATCAGTTATTTTAGCCTTTGAAGAGTTATCAAATCTTATCTTTCACATCATCTGATTTGTCACTTTATACACTTCATTTGAAGTTTAAACAGTTCTGGAGAATTCATACCACAAATATGTTACAGTGATTCAACTGATTTCATATAGGTAAAGGGCTATATATTTTCCTGTTTTGTCAGTCACTTCCCTCTTTCAAAGCTCAAAAGTTTTCTACAATAGTTATTTTAGTATCTTAACTAAACCATATGCTGCTGTGAACCCCTTTTGCCCTGTAAGAATGACAGAAACCAAAAAAGAAATATGTATAACATCAATTGCTCCAGAATGGCTAAATTCCTAGTCAGCAAGGTTTCACACATGAATACATTTTTTATTTATGTAAATTAAGTGTGGTTGATATACTTGGTTCTTACACCTTGTGCTGTTTCTAAACACTACAGTCTCCAGTTCTCTCTGTTTGTTAACACCATTCAGCACATTATTTTTAGCATTAGCTCAAACTATCACTAGAAAGTCTCATCAACATTTGAGATCCATTTTACTTACAAAAACGGCTTTCGAATAAACAGAGTTCAGGTCACATGAAATAAAAAAACCAACCAAAAATCCACAACAAAATCCCCACACCTTCCTTGCCCTGATTCTAATCTATCCTACCTGAATCCCTTCAGCCCAGGGGGGCGGCTAAGTGACCCCAGTTTTAGCCAGCTACACTAGAGAGCTACACTCTTCCTTCCCTCATCAGCTGACAAGCACCTCCTAAGGAAATTCACCCCATCCTAGGATTAGATAACTAGTTTAAACAAGATGTCTAACTTCTGGACAGGTAACCTAACACGTGATAAGTCAAGGTAAAGTATCATGTACCCCTCCCAAAGAGCTTGTAAACCATGCCACTATGATAAACTGGGGAGAGAGTCCTTTGTATCATTTCATTTGAAGAGCTGAATTTTCCTGAATACACAGAAATACCTGTTGGTTTTTTTACCATGTAGTTTTCAGTCCATTCTTCCTCTCAAATGAAGTCCCAAATCTTTCTCAGGTCTGACTTTTTAGCACTACAGGAGGCTACGTCTTTAGTCTTATCTTTGTCATGAATCAGAGATTTTTGTTTCTAAGCCTCACCATCTGTCTGTGGTTTTGGAAGATTCTTTTAACATTTCAGATATGTGACTATGTGATAAAGCTTCCTACTTCCCAGGTATTCTGAATGAATTGCAGCTGCCGTACCCTACCAAGTCTGACCTACTCACACAACTCTAAAATAGATTCGATACTCTTTTCCACCCACTCCCATTCTCCAAAAGGAAGGATGGAAGGAAAAAAAATATCATCTGCAACAATATGAATGTTACAGGAACAATTTGAACAGGTTCTTAAATACTCACACTTCAGACTCACTCACTTCTAAGGAAGAGATTCACTCTGCTTAATCACAGCAATATGTAACTACCATTTACATTGCTGACTGACCTTTCTAATTCAAAAGGAAGAAACTTTTACAGAATTTGTCTTGGCCATTTCATGAAAGGAATGCATTAGAGCTTTGAATTTCTAAATGTATATGTGTGCTTAAAGGATTTTACTGACTAACTTTTGAATTACTGGGCAAAATTAGAAAACAATGTGTAAATAGTGTGTGTTTAGTAATTAAACTAGAGCTCAGGTCACATTAGGTGCTCCTCAACAGAAACTTCCAAGTATCCTTGGACAAGCAAACCAAAAGTCTGTGCTTACCCTGAGTTTGCGCTTCATCCAGGAACAATTTTAGCCTCCGGCTTCTGAGCCCAAAAACTTTTGCCGTTTCATGTAGAAGACCTTGGTACGTTAATCCATTCTGACCAACAGGGTTTTCCATTAGAAGAGTTCCCACTGTTCCTTTCTGACATTCTGAACAAGATAAACAGTTGAATCACTATTGGTGAGGAATGATACTATTTCATTTGTCTTGGTAAATTGAAATTTAGGATTTCTTTTTCCATTTCATCTCTATTTCTTCATAGTGCTGAGTAATTACCAACATTGACCTAATAACAGATATTCAGTAAATAAGTTCATGAATTACAGAATCAGAAGTATAAGTGATTATTAACAGCTTGACAAACAAAAGAAAACTTTGCAGAATTCTTTACATGGGTCAGCAGGATAACCTAGAGACTGGGAAACGTGAAATATTTCAACAGGACACACAAACCACTCTAAACTACAGAAGCTCACAAAGCACCTTCTGTTCATCAAATCCCCAGTTAAAAAACACATTTTTGGTTCAAGTAGTGTCAATAAGATTCCACATGGACAGTCCAGAAAGGACTCATACCAGGGCAGAGATTAAGAGCAAATTACTAACAACGTGACATAACTGTTCCAACTAATAGCTGTTCCAACATGACGGTTCAGAGTAGAAATTACAAGATTAGCAGCTGTGAAACAGAATTACATACACACATCTGTACTCCAGATCAGATTAATAATACAATTCATGTGGCTTCTAAATAGCTCTAAGAAATGTTTCACAGACTGTTTACAACGTCTTGGTAAAGAGCTGGCCCCTCCTTCCTTTTTGGTCAGTTTTAGACTCAGCCTTTTAAAATAAGCTGCACAGGTGAGCTGATGATTAGAAATAGGAAAACAATGCTGAAGGGCTCCATTTAAATGCTGTCACTTATCTCAAACTGGCTCTCCTTTTTCTTTTACGAAAAGACAGAGAAAAGCTAAATATAAACATTGTGTTTATTAGAAAGCAAATACTAGGAAAAAAAATGAACAAAATCACCATCTGCCAGTGAAAACATAGGTATTTATCTTCATCAGTAAGCAACGGTGTCCAAAACTTGTATCTCAAAAAGCTTGGCCTGTAAATGAGGAGAGATCAGTATCCTACATACCTTGTGGTTTTGCATTCATTAACTGCAAGTTGATATACTGGCAGAGCAGAGCATCAGGGGAGTTGATCAGAGCAGGTGCTGACCCTGTTGTGACATGTAGTGTCTTTCCACTGAGACTCAGTAAGTCAGTTTTGTTTATCAGTTCTGAAAAAGAAAATGAGACCAGTCAGGCCATTACAGGGAAGCTGAGGTCCAGTTCTCACTCGTTTAGCTGACAATGAGTCTAACTACTGATTCCACTGTGGAAGCGCTTCCCTCTCTGCAATCCTTCCTCGAGAAAGAGCATTTCTCCATTTTGAAAAAATGGAGTTTGTGCAGAAATATTTTGTTTTCTTAACAACACAGAATACTTCATCTGCTGTGGAAATTAGCTCCTATGTAACATTTCTTATGCATATAAATATACAACATGATTACTTATGCAATAAAAATAGTTCAATAACTTCAAACAAGCAAGAAATTACTCACTTAAGCCAACCATTTCTATCTCATTAAATTAAGACCTATGATCTTTGCCTATACCCTGACTTTCCTAGCTGAAACGGCACTGGATATGTGTCAGTATGCAACATCAGGACACTCCCCTCATTCAACTCCAGATGACAATAAATGCAAAATCAGTGGCTGGTTAGCTCATGAATAATGCCCCCTGCATTAATATTTGTGTTTAATGTCAACAATAGCTGATGATTCAGCAAATGACTCCAGCCATGCATATTGAGAAAATGGTGGACGATCAGACCCAAAATAGGACCCATGTCTCAAAGGGGTTTAGAAGTAATACCAGCACCCTGAAAGCACTCAGATGAGAAGCTGATGAGGTTTCTGTAATACTAATGAAATACGTACGGCTGCATTCTGCACTACCTACATGAGCCTTTCTGTCAGAGGTTAAATAAAAAGCTGCTGATAGCCACAACATTAAAGATACAGAGAAATAACATCACTTTCTGTTACAAAGCTTTTGCAGCTACAAAAGAACTCCAAAGGCCAAATCCAGTAAGAATTAAGACATTTAATTTCTTGCAAGAAGTGTGTGTTGCCTACAGAACAGGCACATCTGTCAGCTCTTTCCAGCAGGTTTTCATTGCGTATCAGCCCTAGTCGCATGTCACTGAGCCTGAGCTTTATAAAGCTTATTTTCCATCAGTTCATCTGAATGAATTTCAAAAGCAGCAGAAGTGGCACTCCTTTTTCCAGGGATGTTTATCAACTTAAAAATGAAAAAAACCCCAAACCAAACCAACTAACAACCCCCCCCCTCCAAAAAAAACCCAAAAAACAAAAAACCAAAACAAAACAAACCTCCAAAAGATGAAAAGTAATCACAGACTGGAAGGTCTCAAAATTTTGCCAACTGCCACAGAACATCAAAGCGCGAGGCACTGTGGAAGGCTTATGAGACTGCCCTAAGGAAGGATGAAGACCTCAGACTGCATCTAAGATTCTAAAAAGCTTTAAAAAAAACAAATCAATTTCTAGCTATCTATCTAAGTATCTATCTTTAAAGAAAAAGGCAAAATTTCATTGCTGCTTATAAAATTCAGTTATCAAGAATGAAGATTTTATGATAGTAGCCATCCGCTAGCTAAGCAAACACTTCTTTGGTATGTTTGAGGTGCAAGGCACATGATGCTCAAGCACAAGAGGGGTCTTTGGTTTGGTTTTACTTCAAGGAAAGCAAGAAAATAACTGAATTAACAAGTGGAGAGGAATTAACAAGATTGCATCATAGGGAAAGGGAGCTAGCAGCAGGTTTTTCCTCATGTAACCTTAAAGCAGCACTGCCTGCCATTTACATTCGGTTCCTGGGTAGGAGACAGCACTAGTGAGCAGGGGGCTTTATAGAGCAAGAAACACACGGCTCAAGTAACTTCGAGTTTGACATTACCCAGTTGCCAGGATCTGTACAGATCTATGCAGGGCAACAGAGCATGAGCTACAGGAATGGTGGATTTGCGTATTTAACAAATCTAGCATTTTGCATTACAGGACCGCTGACATTTTCACAAGGAAGAGCTCATGTACAGTGCTGTCAATGGAGTCAGTTCATATAACCCTCTAATAAGAGCAAGAAAAAGTGGATCATTTTTTCATATATAACAATAGACTCGAAAACAAGGAGATATTACAAGTGCTCATCAATATTAAAGTCACTTTTAAAGTCAGTTCTCCCTGCAGCTGAGATTGAAGTGGTAGTGCTCTCCTAAGGTGCCTTACAGCCTCATGGCCTTTTAAAAATTAAAGATTAAAAAAAAACCACCTCTTTTTGTACTCTTGTTCAGAAAACAGTGCTAAGAATAGAATTAAAAACATAAATTAGCCATCTGAAAATCATAAAGATGAAATAAGACATGGACTAAGAAGTTTGTAGGAGGATTTTTGCCGCACCACCCCCACCCCCCCCCACTTTTTAAGCCCTACATCCCTACATGATTTACAGCTTCATTTATTCCCATAAGCAAATTTAATTTTTTTTAATAGGTCTTTTTCAATATGGGCTGCTTCCATGAAAGCCAAGTGCAAATCAAAAAACATTCCCAGTAAGAAGTTCAGAAAGTTTTCAGCTTTTCAGCAGTCCAGAGCAAAAAGAAAGTCACAGACAACTGTTTTTACCATCTGACTTGAGCCCAGCCTCTTTCCTTTAATTTTTTTTTTTTTTTTTTTTTAATGTAAAAAGAGACAAATTCTATTCTCAGTTTCTGAAGGTCAGTACAAATCCCAGAGCCTTGCTCAGTGTTTGTGCAGTTACTCAAAATACTTCAATACACGGTTGGGGAGGAAATGTTTATCCCATTATTTCAATGTTGCACTGAAAAACAGAGACATGACATATTGTAGCCTGCCTTAATACAAGTACTGCCTGACTTTGTGCCATTGTGCAACCCTAAGTACATCTTCATTACAATTAGAAAGCAAGATAATAAATTACTGCGAGTAAAGGGGACAGCCCTATAAACCACAGGAAGGAAAATAAGGAGCCAGAAATATGGTTTTACTGGGTCATAACTTTATTAACACCCATGGGAACAATTCAGCAACAATTTGTCCGGAGTGTGCGACCTTTCTTTGCAATTCCTCTTGGAGGGGCTGATACCAATCCCTTCCCTTTCCTAAAGGGACCCTGGAATGGCCATCAAGCCTCACCTAACATTACCCATGCAAAGGTTGGGCAGATAAAGCAAAGGGATTGTACCCAAACCAAACATCAAGAATTTCAGTTCTATTCTCTAACATCTTTAAGAGCTGTTTTCTTTATACATGCTTTCAACCCCGACTCCCCAGGGAGCCATATCTGCTGCTGACCAATACTTATTTGAGATCTCCGCCAAACAGTAACAGAAGTGCATTTGTTAATCTAATCTTTCCAAGGGAATTTCCATGTTGTTAATAAGTGGGCAGGAAAAAAACCTGCTCTGCCCAGACCACTTAACAAAGAGTGAAAGTTTAAAATCAGCACGCCAAGATGGGAAGTCCCAAAATGATACCTACAGAGCAAAAGCAACACGGAGAGGAAAGAAACAAAGTCTTTGTTACTACAGCAGAAAAGAACCTTTGAGGAAGAGGCAAGGTTTAGATTTTCTTTACCACTTCCTTTAGGAATTCAGCATTAATAGATTTATGCTGCATCCTTTTGTCCTGTTAGTGGCAGAAAACAAACCAAAGAAGGAGTCAGACTGCTTATAATCTTAATGAGATGAGTTTCCCAACTCTTCCTGGCCTTTTGCGGGTCATGTCTTTATATCTGTGATGGTAATGAATTGTACTAGTACATACCCACCTCTGTAGGCACATACCGCACTGCTATGAAGTATATCACTACTATTTGGAAAAGGATTTCAAGGAAAACTATTTCCTCCTTTAAAACATAACCGAAACTTGAGGAAGATACTGAGGGATCCAAAATTTCCTATAAATCACCTATAACTGAAAGGAAAGAATAATCATTTTGTATGATGGAACTATTCAGTTCAGCTGAGCACAACTTGGAAGAGGTTTTATCACAGTGACATAACGGATTACATCAGATATGAAAACCCCCAAAACATTCTTCTAGAAATACTTTCAGGAAAAGACAAGTAAGAAAACTAAAGACAGAGATGGTAACAGTGACATTACAGACACAAGTAAGACTATTCCCCTACTGATGTCATAGGTAGACATAAACCGGTGATCCTTTGCAGTCCTGTGGGCACCCCAAAACAGCCTTTCACAACAGCCAATTAAACTATCTCCCCCTTAGATGTTGCTTCAGCAATATTTCTATGAAACACACTAGCAAAAGTTTCTGTAGCTGTCCATTTTTGCAGTATTTTATAATTTCTTTGTGTAGTGGTACATTTCTTTCCTCCTCTCCAGGCTGATTTACGAACTTGGGAAGGCTCACTAGGCCTTAGCATAAGTGTAACGAGTCAGGCAGTTAAACGACCCTCGGCTGCGCCAGGACCTCTTACGCAGCTAACTAAGACAGGGAGATACGCTGTGCGTCTCGAGGACTCCTGCTGCCCGGTGAAGGTGGGGGGACGGGAGTAGAGATAGCCAGTTCTCATAACAACCGGCACCCAGTTCTTTCTCATAACAACCTTGAGACATTACAGTCCTCCCTTGGCAATCCTGGAGCATCCTGTGTCTGGGTTTTGAGTTATTCTCAAACAGTCTCGGAATTTTCCAGTGCAGCTGGGATTCTAGCAATTTGTTGATGACAAAAGTCAATCATCTCCCGAACCTATGAAGAGCGGTGCTAAGGGAGGCCATTTGAGCTCTCCTGGACTGCAGCGGGCTGCGACCAGCATCTCTGTCTGAGCAGGACGCCTCTCGGAGCTTGCAAGCTTTCCTATTTGCGAAAATTGGAGGTTTGTCGCCAAAAGCCAACACGGCCTGCACTGAGTCTCTCTGCTCCTTGAGGCTCGACCCTTTGCCCGTGGAGACAAATGCCAAAGCATTCGACGTGAATATTTTCACTGACCTCAAGGGGTATTTCTAACAGGTATACCTCTTTTCTCTCTATCTCTTATATGTATTTCTCTTAGTATCTTTATGCACGCATGTGTACTAACCTGAATAGTGTATAATAAGTAAGTTATAGCAAGTAGATTATAAGATACAATACTTTCAAATTTATACTTAAATTACTGTCGTGATTTTTTTATTCAACTGTGAATGAATTTTAGGCTGCTATTATAGTCATAACCCCTTTAGATATAAGCCATTGACCAAGTCTGGGACTAGGAGTCGATCCAGCCACACCTAGACTCCAACAGAAGTTTAGAAAGCAAGGGGGTCTTCTCTGAACCTCCTGACTCAACAGGAGGGTCTCCCTTACCCTTTCCCACAGTCCCTTTTACCCTGTTACGCTTTTGGTCCCTATATACAAAAGTTTAGTTTGATTCTGATTTAATTTTCCTGTGTGCATTTCATCCATGTACTAAGTAATAGAGTGAACCTTGCCATCGAATTCTGTGGTCGCACTTTTATACAAATGTCTATTACATCGTTTTCCTATTGCTAATACAATTGGAGGTGATTCTTTAAGCGATCCGAACCCCTCTCTCTCATTTTTAAATCCCCCCATGACACTTTGTCACTCATTTTAGACTTAATATGAATGGTGTGGAAACAGACAAAGTTTGAACTTCCAGATGTGCCTGTAAATAACACCAAGAACACACAAAGAGTTTACTATTACTGTTGAAACATCTCTAAAGTCATATCACGGCATGGCCACTGTTAAGTACTCTACTTCCTGTATTTCTTCACTAAAGCATTTGGTTATTAGTGTAATTTTGTTCTCAGTGTGCTGATTTTTAAGTTTAACTTTTTCTGATGTATTAAAATAGTATACGTAATGTAATAATAAAACAGCATCTTCATCTCAGGGGAGAGAATGCCAGTTTGCTGATACAGTCTCACAGTCACTAATCGCAACATCTTTCATAACATTTTTCTTCTGTTTCAGCTATATTATCTTTGTAATGAGCCAAACTATGATATAGCCTGTAAGTCTTTGTATAATCTATAGAAGATACTTTACATTCT
This sequence comes from Haliaeetus leucocephalus, assembly GCF_000737465.1. Taxonomy (NCBI): domain Eukaryota; kingdom Metazoa; phylum Chordata; class Aves; order Accipitriformes; family Accipitridae; genus Haliaeetus; species Haliaeetus leucocephalus. Next base: position 4,025,696 of record NW_010973420.1, read on the forward strand.
CATGCCTTAACAGAGGCAAAGTTCAAGCTGCAAAAATACTCGATAGATTTTTCTAAAAAGAAAAAAATGCAGAGATTCTCAAGTTTCTCTAGGGTGAAAAAGCAACATTTTTTTTTCCTCTACAAATAACAGTTTGCATTCCATTTAAGTTCTCACCCTGCCTACTGAGGCATTAGGGGAAAAAAAAGCATGCAGAAGCTGATGGCAGCTTGCCATCAAATATATACCATAGCCTGGACCCCCTGGAAACACATTCTGAAATAAATCAGATTTTGTCCTGATGAGAACTGCAATGGAAATAACAGAAGAGATGAGCATCATTTAGCAGCAGCTTTTGGAAACATTTTGATATGACACAGTCTCATAACCTAAGTACTATAAAATAGAATATTTCCTTATGCATTTTCTTGTCAATTTTGTATATATATAGAAAAATTATACAGTTAATAATTATACAGTAAGTAACTCCTAGCTGCTGCTAGAAAGAGTTTCAGTTTTCCTTGTCATACTCCATTTACCTGTTTTTCCATTAAAAATTGTCAGTTTTGAATTTTTAAGACCAAAAATGCAGGAGACAGCATCTACAAGTCCAGTGAAGTTTAAGGTATTATCTCCTTTTGGATTTTCCAGCAGCAACACACCATCTAAAACCGAAATTAAGACATTAAAATGTAGTTTGGAAGCAACATCCAAGTTTCAATGATCTTCTAATGTCGTCTTCTAATTACTTCCAGTGAGTTTCTAAGCTAACTTAAAACTGGGAACACTGCGTCTTCTAGAAATTTTTAGTAAGAAAGGGAAAGAAGAAAGAAAACAGGGAAATGGACTCAAATGTACTTCAGATTTAGAGTATGGAAGTTATATTTGTTTTTATTAACCAAGCAGTCAAATTTTTATGTCACTGAATTATAATCCAGTATTGTAGTGATTAAAAACTGACAGACTGCGTGCCCTCTGAGATGTTCACCAGCTTACATAGTTACATTCATTATTATTCAGTAAGCAACTTTGTAATCATGTTAAACAAGGCACACACCTACTTTGACACATAAACTGTAAACGCGTTGGAAAAAAAAGTTCCAGAGAGTGCATTTAGTTTTCTCTCCTTTTAATATATAACTCAACCTTGTAATACTTTTAACAATATCACTGCACTCATCTTTTCATTATCCAAGACACAGTCATTATATTCTCTGGTTTTAAGTATTCTTTTCAGCTCTATACTTAATATCCAAGTTTGTCAAAAAGAGCATCTCCTCCACAGAAAGGCATCACCTACATTTACAGTAGTGTAATGTAGGTGTACGGTACAGATTTACTACAACGTAGGTGTACAGTACAGTAGGTGTACATGTACAGTACAGATTTACTACATCAAGAATTAAAATTTCTCAAGGTACACACTTGGAGAGCGGGTGAACATACACACACAAATACAGAGTGTATAGATATTCATGTGCAAACCCTTCTGCAGAATATAAATAATTCACATGCACCCCTGAGTATTTACTTCAGGTCCACATCAGAAGACATCACAGACAACATGTGGTTTTGCTCTTAATAAACTTATTTTCAAGAATTATTTAAAGCTACTATTGGCAGGGAGTTCGCACCATCTTTCCAACAAATTCGTGGCTCCAACATTCATCACACTCTTTTCCAAACAATCTTTTAACACCACCACTGACAAATCAAACCCAGTACACTCCTACCTTGCTCTGCCCCATTAACACAAACTTTGAGGTTGACGTAGGCACAGGCTGGACCAACGCACTGACACAAACCACCTCGGACGAGTGTAATTTCTAGCTCTGATCCCTTCAGCTGAAGAAAGAAGATTATGATGATTATTCGAATATGGTTTTATTAAAGAAACACAAAGTATTTTCCTTCAATAAATAACATTAAGATTGTGTCTTATGATCTTAAACGCGACTTACAATTAAAAAAGCAACTCTTGCGACGTCTTCCTTCAGAGTGCTTCAAATATGAATTTGCCTTTAATATATGTTAAAGATATAGCAGTATTTAACACATAAGAAAAACAGAGTGTAATAAACAGCCTAATTTGCACAAGTGATGAGCAGTGATGACAGCCTCCCAAAATATAATCCAAAAGTGAATATACTTGAGAGGAACACTCTTCCAGCGGTAATTCAGGGTATCTGAAGGCGGGACCCTGCCCTCAGTCACTCTCTGGAGAAGCCTTCATCCGTCTCCAAGCGGCTACCGAGAACAACCAGGGGCAGCAGTTGCCTTGATATCAAGTCAGCCTTTGTGACCACCACCCCATTACCTGTTAGTGAATCAATTAAAACTTGAAACACTCCATCCAGAAACGGAACGTGTATCTTAATGTGCAGATGAGACACAGGATGAAAAGACTTGAGAATCTGCGGCAATAGTACAGAAACAGACTTATTTTGTAGAGGCCTTAAACCGCAGCTTTAAGACTACGGTTTTTCTAAGCGCAGGTCTTTTCCTGAGCTAAGTACAGGCTAGAATTACTCCTGCACCTACACCAATTTTCATGAGAAGCACACCTTAAAAGATCTCTTAATTAAAATTTTTGATTAAACAAGCATCATCCAGAAATCACTTAATATGAACAACTAGTACTATGTGGCCATTTTAGCCAATTTTTTTGTACATTTAGAGAGTCTTTGGTAAGAGTCACAGTCCAAAGAGTGAACAAACTTGGAAGTGCCACTCTTTACTGAGCTCCTATTACAGAGTAGGGAGAGACACCTGGAGCAGCTAATCTCATTTTGTGTTTATCCACTCTACCAGCAATTAAAAATACATTCTTCAAGTAGCTGCTTTTCCATCCCAGTATTTTCTGAGCAATTGCTGATTTTTTTTGTTGACTCTCAGAGCAAGTCTTTGGGAGAGGAGTTCATAATTAAGGCCTGGTATCAAAAATTGGTCCAGGATAATTTCACAGAAATAATGATCCCAAAGGTAATCAAAATACTTGTAGAAAAGACAGACTGCATTGCATTTTGGCCCCAGTCTTCACATATATCCAACATCACGCAGACTTCTGTTACTCCTTTTAATAACTTCTAGAAATTTGATGCAATGATCCTGTTGCAGTTGACAACTTAACGCACTCAGGTGTGGAATTACACACTTTGTTCTTTTAATTTGCATCTGCTTTTATATCTGAAAGCGTGTAATGGTCACTAAAGCATTTTCCATGTCAATGCTGCTTATCAGCCCCCACCAACAGAAGACAGTTGATGCACAATTCAATCTGAATTCACATCTTCATAGTCTTTATGCCTGAAACTGCTAGTACAAAATGCAATGCCGTTATGACCAACAAAGACTACTAACCACAGCCATGTCTGATGCACCAAACTACAAATTCATTGCACACAGCTGCAGCTGTCCTCCACTCTCCGCAAAGGGCCAAACTTCTACACTGAAAAGATTTCTCAAGAAGGGCTTTTTCATTTCAGGTATTTTTATGCACTGCTCTTAAGGTGACAAGCTAGTTGCAGCAGAACAGAGAGTCAAACATCTGCCCGAAGCAATCCATCTCTGCAGTCCCAGGAAGCGAGACTTCCAAGGAAGACTTTACAGTTGTGCTAAAATCTCAGTCATTTGTTTCTCTCTGCAACCTCTGTTTCAAAGTCTAAGTACGTGACTAACAATTCAGAGGCACATCAAGTCTGTAAGCACAGTAACCATCTAAATATGCAGAAGGCAACCCAGGCGGCAAAGACCACAGATTGACTCCATAGGGAGGTACTTTGTAGTGATTGAGGCTCCTTCAAGTAAAATAATAACAATCAACTCTGCATTTACTTAAAAAGTTTTTCTTCGCCTCCATTTACCACACATAATCTATATAGCTTCAGTACACAGAACTCGCAATAACTCCCTGCTAACGGTTTTGTTTGAAAAAATTTCCATATCCAAGATTTTAAGCTGACAGGTAGGCACTCTCAGCTGTATGACTGTTACAAGATGACTGCATTTCTATAAACTTCGTCATCAATTGCAATAGTCACACAGAACCGTCTGTTGTGTATAGTGTTATTCCAGTTAAAATTTTTTAGGTTTTCCCAGTCTGATATGTAACATTTGCGCAAATGCATAGCCTGATCCACAAACGTCCTATCTCTGGTTTACATGCTAGCTCATCATTTCCAAAACCAAACGCATGTCTGGTCTTTGCTGACATCCAGACAACAGCTATCAATTACATCCATAATAACCAGCACCTTCTGTCAGGACAAGATTTCATCTTTACGTAGACAGCGTTATGTAAAACTAATCCAATAGACTCATCTTTCATCTTTCCACAATGTTTTTCTTCACTAGAATCTGCTAAATTAAGGTTTAGAAAACAGAAAAATAATAGAGGGGGACGGGATGACGGACTATACTTGCACAGGCATGTAAGCTTTCATGGAAGGACACAGTGACCAACATTAAAGCCCATGTACTAGGCAATTTCAGAGGCACACATTCAGACAAGTGTTTCCCAGCACTACATGTTTTTTTCCAGCTGCTTTTACATTCTATTTCAGATTTGATGTTGACTTAACATCAAACTGTCCATCAGCAGCATCCCAATCAAACAAGGACTTAGAAGAAATAGCAAAATATTTTCACCAATTTCTCAACCACGATATTTTCCACTTTTATGCAGTGTTTTCCCCTGTGTTTGTCACTAGATTAAACTAATAGTTTTGAAAAAGGCCAAACAGAGCTTTGTTTCAAATCTGTACAACTTTAGAAATGTAATTAGTAAGTATAAAACACTTCCTTTACACATACTGTTATTACAATGGATAAAATATGCGCTTTCCTTTCTGCTATTCTCAGACCCACAAGCCATTCTGTAAATCAAAGTTTCAGTTTGATATATCCTAAGTTCTTGTCTTTCTGGTCTAGCATGACATTTAGATTGAAGAATATTTCATCCACAATGCTGCTAGGAATGCCTTTTGAATATAGTAAGTTTGAATAAAACCATGGCAAAAATATTCTCAAAACATGTCAGAAGAAACAATCAAAGAAAACAAAGCAAATAGTTCAAATCTGCTGCTGAAAGAATAAACCATCTGCGAAACTGTGCTGTTACAAAAGACTGAACTTTAGCAACACGGGGGAGAAAAAATAAGCGTCCTCAAACATTAATAACTGAAGTTGGTCTTAAGCCAAAAGGCAAAATTTAGCCTCGAAGGAGAACAGTTTTAATATGAAAGTCTATTAACTTAAAGAAATCAGAGCAACAATATTTTTGCTGTCTAAACAATGCACTAATCCAAGTACAAATAACTGTGTGTATTAAGCTTACACAAACAACTACTTAAGATATTTATTTTGGTACCCAAGCGGCTTCATTTTCAAAAATACTACACATACAGAACCCAACTATTTTCTTTTTTAAACCAGAAAGACTAATATGCAAATTTATAAATATGAAACAACATCCACTATATCCCACAAATAAATATTGGCGTACAATTTTTCTGTAATTGAAGCACTTTGTGCCATTAAAAGCAGATAACAAAATGAACTATGCAGTCAATGCTTTTTCCTTCTTACCTGGGTTGTTTCCTGGATGAGAACTTCTTTTGAGGTAGGCACTGGGTAAGGCTTCAGGGCAGCCTTTACAGTTGCAAAAATGAAATCCTTATGTTCCTTAATAACAGTATCCAGGTAGTCACCTTCTGGATGTGATCTGTAGTAAATGGTAATCTCATCTGTAGGAACCAGATTTCGCTGTAGGATACACCAAATATGCTATTAGTGACAGCAAGAATGACTTTCACATACACAAACTAAAAGAAGAACACTCGTTAAGTTAAAGAAAAAAATATCTTAGATATTTACCAGATATTTGTTAAAAGTTTCCACAAAAGATTTAGAATAAAACAATTCTTTTGTCAGAAGGGCAAGAAAGAGGCTTGAAACGTGGTGAGTTTTTCTTCAAAAGGTAATGACCAAACAGTGTACCTTACTCAAAATGTCTCACTTCCAAATTCATTTACCAGTTCACCCCCTTAGTGAGCTGAAAGCCTACGAAATTTATTAAAAGCTTTTCTTGATGCACGAGAATTTTACTAGCAGTTACACATCCTGTTAGCCTGAAATTAAGCCCTCGGTTCTTTATTGAACAGTTGCTCAATCAGTGACATTTTCTTAACACCCAACAGTCTCCAAGCCATTTTAGTATTATTTTGGAAGGTGGTGACCAGACTTTTGAGTTTTCTGTCACAGCTCACATACTAACATATACTTCAGGAAAAGAACAATTAATTTGAATGGTACGCTTATTAAAGTTGAATTAAAGCAAAATTCTGCTTCATAAGAAAGTGGTTTCAAGGAAAACAACAGGAGCACCAAGAAAACTTTATTTCTAAAATCTGCTAAAAATAAGAACTGCCCTAATGCCAGTAATAGTTACTGTGGATCTGGAATCTGTATTTTTATTACGTGCACACTTTTATAACAGGAGTGGGAATGAAAGAATGACAGAATAAATGCACATTAGCATCATGTTAATTATTAGGCAAGATTAAGTATTTTGATATACATTTAAGTGAGAATAAATTATGGCTTTATGTCATTACAAAAGTAAATTTAAATCATCCAGTAACTTATGAGAGAGCTTTCTTTTTATGGCTATATTCCTTTCTGGTTTTATTTTACACAGAAATTAATCTACATAGGTGTTTTAATATATATTACATATATACATGTAACTATTTTGGTACAAAATTGTCATTTTTCAGTCTTATATTGAAGATTCATGCAGTCTTAACTGTACAGATATCTTTTCCCAAAAACATGTCCCATGAAAATTTTCTCTACACATCATTTAGAGCTCTTGCAAGAGTTCTTCAGGCGTAAGTCTGAAAAAGACACAAATTCCAGCACATTGTGACCAAGTTAGTCGAGTAGGAAAACCCTACATATATCATAGAACAACACGTTCCACGTCTGCAATGTGTATGTGCATGAGGGGACAGGGGATTGTTTAGGTTTGCGTGCTGGTTTTTTTTAAACTTGCGGGTTCTGAAAGCTTTAGAATTCTTTGTACCAAGTTCAATATTACTTAATGTCCTCTCCAGATGAAAGGCTTTGTAGGCTTGTCATCACCTCCACAACGGCCACACTTCCTTGGCACAAAATGGAGATAACGAGTGCAGCTCTTTCTGGATTAGTATTGTAGAGAGAAGGACGTTACATTGGTTCAAAGCGCTTTAACATCAAGGTCAGACGGCATCATTTGTATGTATGCTGAGAACAATTTAGAGTGGAATCATTAATGTAGGTATCAGTGCCCGAAATGCCTCCTGCAATTTGCTAAGACACGAGTTTGTTTCTTTTAGCAGTCCTAGGCTCAGACGTCTTGGCTCTCACCAGCCCAGCTGACGTAACACACCGGAACCGAAACGGAACAGAACGTGATTCTTGGCAGGAGGCAGGCAGGCCTGAGAGCTGCTTAACTGGGACTGAACCAGTTATTAAAGAACTGTGGCTGAAGATAGAAAACAAGAGGACCTCAGTAAAATAAATAAATTAGTTAATTGACTATGGATGATGTATAGCAAGCTCATTGTTCAACTCGAGTTACTTAGGAATATGGGAATTCAAAATGAAAATAATGATTTGCAATCATTTATGTCCGATCAGGAAGCTATATATGAGCAATAAATGATACAGGGCTTCATGTTTAATTAAAAAGGTCAGTTTCCGCTGCATATTGCCCAAAGATTGCTTAAAAGTAAATTAAAATGTCTTGTTCCAAACTATTGCTTCCTAACCTTTTTACGAAGCTTCTGGATGCGATTAATCACTTCCCGGGCAACTCCTTCATCCACCATGGACTGGTCCGGGGTAACATCTAGCAGAACTAAAACCTGAGGTAATGCACAGAAGACAGCTGAATAGGTGACAAACTTGAAACAAGCTACTATTAACTCACTCAGAAGCTCAGGTACACTCTTAGAGCTCCTCACTTACAAAATATCATGTTGAAGAGAGTACTTAATCTCCAAAATTCAGAAGATAGTTCAACAAATTCCAGGAGCCTACCTGAACAAACAAAGCCACCCCAGCTTTCACCTCACTATTTTCATATTACTTCTAGAGGAACTCTTCCCTTAATCAAAAAAAAAGAAGAAATAACCAACAAAGTACCTGAGCATCGGAATGTGCCTCAAACTGGGCAGATCCTCCCGCAACCTGATCAAAGGTATACATGAGACGAAGATCTTCCCCATGGAGTTCATGTCCTTCTACAACAATGGTGCCTGCAGAATTGGCAGATGAAGAGCATCTCTTACAATCAGAGTAAAAAAAATTCTTTTAAATTCAAAAAAGCTTTAAATAAGTATCAGACTGCAAATAGATGAAATGCAGTATATTTGTGACACAGTTAAACAGCAGTTAAGCACTAATAAGAAACACTGAAGTACCCCACATTCAGATTTTTCACACAAGCACTTCTACAGGCAGCAGAACTCACTCAAATGCAGACACTTCTGCAACTGTTTGTGTACTGTTTGAATGAAACGGAATAAAACTTAAAAATAACCTGTACATTCAACTAAATCAAAATTTACATTTCAGCAGTTAAACAGCTATAGCTGGAAAATTCACACCCACTTGTAAATCTGTAATTGAAGCAATGCTTTTAGAATAAAAACTATTGCACATATACTTGTTCAAATCTGATTTGGTCTTATGGAACAGCTTAGTCTCTACTTCATTTTGGCCTTACCATAGCACTGAAACAGGAGAACAGTGTGAGATTAGTCTACACAGCCACTTCTAATCTGTCAGCAAAACAACAAAACCAACGTTTCTCCTATTCTCATTAACATAAAATTTAATAGGGATAACAACAGGGAAGTAGGCCTTAAGTGCCCTAAGCCCACAGAAGGATACTTTTGCGTCTGTTCCTGCAAATGCTCAATTAACACACACAAATCAAGTGCAATTGCTTGATTTTTTTTCTGATGAGCCAAAGGATTTTGGATCTTTTTTTTTGGTCAACATTACCATCGTTTAGTGGTTTGTACCACTACATACCTGTTGCCTGGAATTCTTCCAGCTGCTCACTCTTCAGCTCTTTGATTGCAGCCATGACAAGCTTAAATGCACCTTTCAAACGCTTCCCAAGCACCATGTGATCCGGTTCTGCTCTCAGCCGGACTCCATATTTATCTTTATTAGTAGATAGTGTCACTTGACGTACATTTAGTTCCTATATAAATACACCAAGAGAAAAGAAAAAAAAAAAAAGAAGATAAAGAACAGCCACCTCTGACAGCTGTGGAAAGGGTACAAAACCAGGGGCCACAGTAGTAGGGAAGTCATAAGTCTCAAGCTGCAAATTTTTTATATGGCTGTCGCTATGAACTAAGTCATTTGCCAACACTGGAAGAGCAAACAAACCCAACCAATACTGAAACTACCCTTCAGCAGAAGATCCTATCCTCCGCTTCAGCCTTTAGGTAGACATTTCTGTGTTATTAATAGACACCAGTCAACTCTTAACTCAAATCAGATCCCTATTCAACAGCCTTTTTTATTTTACCGTAACAACTGCCTGAAGAGATAAAAGTACTACCTTTGTGTGCGATGGCATTAGAAAATGGCCTGGCAAAATTCAAGAACAATTTTGCTGAAATAGTCCTTTCAGTATGCATTTAGCCAGAAAACTATAACCGACAATTTTATGTTTTAGGTTGTACAAATGCTACTGCCTCATTTTGTCTCTTTCCTTATCTGTTTATTCTAGGTCCTTACTGTTCAAAAAAGCACCTTGCTCATAAAAACTTCTGTCTATGCCCTGCAGCACAAGATCAGCGTGCTGGAACAGACAAAAAAAGCTTATAAAACTTGCATCAACTTCAGGAGGGGCCCCAGACCAAGGATGTTATTTTGCCACTACATAAAACGTGGGCACGCCCGAGTTTCTAAGTAATGCGTGCAGTTTTTGTCCCCATATCTGAAGGGGAATATAGTAGTGCTGTGGGAAGTTTTACAGAACTACTGATTAAGAAGAGATCTTTGCTACCACATGAGGTAAGACCAAGGCTAGAACTCTTTGGAGAGAAGAAAGCTGAAGGGGAATATGATTGAGGTTTAAAAAACTATGGAAAAGGTGGGTAAGGAATGTAAAACTGTTATTCACCAAAACCCAAACCACCCCTCAAGTAAGGAAGCATGCAATGGAAATAGTAGGACATTGGTTTAAAAGAGATATACAAGTAGTTAACACTTGGAACTTGATGCCACAAGAGGAGGTAAGCAGGAGCGTACCACGAAGTTCCAAAAGGAATTAAGCTCATAACAGTAGGCACATGAAAAGATGTTAAAGGGAACAGGCAGGCATGTGCCCTTGAGTATCTTTAATACACTAGCTGCAGATGGTGACCACGACAGGAGCCTACTGCAAGAAGTGGCCAGATGCTTGTGCTTTCTCTAAGAGGACTCTACCATTGCAGGAGAAAGTACGATGTGCTAAGATGAGCTGTGAGTCTAAACCACTAAGTAATTTCTTACATTCTTAAGCACAAATATATCCCTCATCACAAAGACATTAAAAATCACTATTAAAAAAACCCTACAAACCTTATTACACACCCTGACCATCATACAATGCCAAATTTGAAAATACACAGCAAACCACTCCACACTTAATTCTGTCCAATGAACAAATGCATTACACACGTTATTAATAACATCAAGAAATAATGTCTTGGTATACCTCCTGTAAATAACAGCACTGTATCCCAGTGTTATTTTGTGTCTTCAGGAGAGCTTGTTTTTTCCTGCTTTGTAAAGCCAAGTAAGAAACACACACAAGGCAGGATTTTATACCTGAATTCCCAGTTTCACAGTCTCACTCTCTATTCTTGGTGTAACGTACCAGGGACAGATCTTGGGAAGTTTTAATTGCTGACATGCAACTCTACTACAGGTACAAACCTGCACATATCAGGAGCACGTTTCACTATAATTCAGCAGGTTTTGTCTGTCAGGCTGTCCAATACATGAAGCATTTTGTGTTTAAATCTCCACTAGAAGGTTGTTAGAGTTCACATCAACGTGATACAGAATCACCAAGTGCATTTGGCAAGCAAGCTACTCCAAGTCATTTAGGAAGCAGAAGTAAATGGTAGCGTCAGCATGACAGGACTAGCAAGTAGCCAAACATTTAAACTGAGAAGTAATGCTTAAATACAACCTCTGAGCTACAGCTTAATTGCCTAGGAAGTGCTACTGACATGAGGAGCCAAGAATACTGAATCTAATTTTATTTAACACATCTTTTAGGAGATCTAATGAAAATTATGTACTTCAGAAATTCAGCTTTAATGGGGTGCTGTTGGAAGTGAGCCCACAAGTGGTAAATGACACCCTTGTGGAGAAAAACAGATAACCAAAAAAATAGCACCAACTGAAAGATGATTTGAGGCCTGATTAGATAAATTGCATACAAGCCAACTCCATCAGGACAAGTTTTCTATGCTAATTAGATTAGGAAACCGTTCTTCTGTATACATTATCAAGTAAAAAAAAAAAAAGAGTGACTCTTCAAAAAAAAAAGTAAGCCTGTATCTTAGGTCTGTTTACATCTGTCTCAATATAGTGCTTTGACTTAAAGTAGTTCTTATCTTCCCAATAAATCAAAATTAGCTCCTTAACACATCTTTCAAGTCTCATACACACAAACTGAGGCAACCAGTCCTTCCCATTGCCAGTGAAAAGACCTGTGGATTCAGGCATTCCTATGTACAAGGGCTTTTTGTTGGTGCCATGTGCCAGCCATGATCAGATCGACCAGCAGCCCAACTACACTCAATTCTCAGAACAGAGAAAGAGAAATGCCAGTGCTGTGCTTCAGCTGGTCTAGGCTCTCTAAGCTAACATCCTAAAAAAGAAAACAAATATTGATTATGTAATACTGTAAGAAACAAAATACTGAAGGACCATACAACTACCACAGTTCATGCATCAGTTAATTCAGCCCACTCATGGATGTCAAGGTTTAACCCCAGCCTGCAACCAAGTACCACGCAGCCACTCGGTCACTTCCCCCCCTCAGTGGGATGGGGGAGAGAATTGGGGAGAAAAAGTAAAACTCATGGGTTGAGGTAAAAACAGTTTAATAGGACAGAAAGGAAGAAAATAATAATAATGATGATGATAATAACAACAATAATAAAATGACAATAGTAATTAAAAAAGAATTGGAATATACGAAACAAGTGATGCACAATGCACCACTCACCGACTGATGAGTTCCCAAGCAGCCATCCGCACCCCCAGACCAACTCCCCCCAGTTTACATACTGGGCATGACGTCACACGGTCTGGAATACCCCTTTGGCCAGTTTGGGTCAGCTGTCCTGGCTGTGTCCCCTCCCACCTTCTTGTGCCCCTCCAGCCTTCTTGCTGGCTGGGCATAAGAAGCTGAAAAACCCTTGACTTGGTCTAAACACTACTTATCAACAACTGAAAACATCAGTGTGTTATCAACATTCTTCTCCGACTGAACCCAAAACACGGCACTATACCAGCTACTAGAAGGAGAACTGACTCTATCCCAGCCGAAACCGGGACAATGGACTCAGTCTACTACATTACTGTAACACCATTAACGTTATGAAATACTGGTAGACCTTGGATTTGATGAAAAGTCAATTTTCTCTGTTTTATCATAACCATACATAGGGGCCGGGGTTGAAGGGCATACAAAAGTCTGATGCAAACAAGATTCTGATTGTGCATAGAGTAAAATTTACTCAAATAAAACCTTTCCCTGGAAGCAGTTAGGTAAAGAAGTCCTGAACTAGGCTTGTAAAAGGCCTCAAATACTAATGAATAAAATGCAACTGTGTTCAGTTGCTAAAAGCCTTCTGGATTTACTTCATTTTGTGAGCTTGGCCATTTCTGCATGACAACTCTATACTCTGGACAGTTCCAATATTAAAATCCATTTGTTTAAATGATTTGCTATGTTCTGATGATGAGAGAGTACGACTGCAGATCAAAGACTACGGCTACTTCTGAAAAAGCAATGAATGAAATTTTCTAAGGATTGACAAGTGTATTTTCCAAATTCTTTTGTCAGCAACAGCATGAAATTAAATGGTGTAATTTTTCTTACAGATTACCTCTGGCACCTGCAAATTTACTAAAAACACACTTCTGGCAATAACTAAAGGTTCTAAAGGTCTGAATATGTAGGAGGTTGATGAACAAAGCTGCAAATACAGCCTAAGTAATATTACCCAGTCTGCCTGTATTCATTGACCTCTTTAGCTCTGAACCATCCCAGTAAACAACTAGATTGACTGCTATGCAATACAATAAAACACATACTAAGCTTCAGCATCAACTTGTTGAATTTTAAGATACGTAATAAAAATAGGACAATAGACAGTATTTTGTATTTGTGCTTCCATAAAGGTATTTGAGTTTCTTGTAACTCATCTACTCATGAGACATATCTTAACTTTGTTTGCAGTAGCAAATGAACATAAATTAAGACATACTTTTGTACAATCCAATTATGTAATAATTTATCAAATTGTTAGGTTCCTTTGTTACCTTTTACTAGCTGTAGAAGTTGACAGCAAATTTTGTCGGCTATCTTTTTGGAAGTAACTTGAGCAAGCAAACCTCATCTCCCTTAAAATTGGATTACGTAAAATCCACAAATCCAGTTTTCAGATCAAGCAAACATGATAGACACTAACCTAAATTTCACAAAATTCTGCTATTGAAAAGATCCATGTATTGAAATGATTAATAATAATAGCAACTCTGAAGTGAAGCATCATAACTGCCAAGTCTAAGAGAAATAATCAATACGTTAACATGACAGAAAAGCCTTAAAATCCCACTTGCAAATGAATTACGATTTTTTTTAATTAAAATTCCTTTAGTGCACAATTCTTAAGAATTTAAGTCCCATAAAACTAAACTAAAAGCAAGTAACTAAAAGGAATAACTAAAAGCAAGAAGCGTACATGCCATTTCTGGACAAGGGAGAAAATCCTTAGATACTGTACTGCCAGTGCTTATTATAATAGAAAAAGACCTTACATCTCACTTCTCTTTGAAGACCTGTTTCACTGACTTTAGAGAATGCAAAATGTTACAAACACTTATGGAAGAAAAAAGAAAAAAATCTATTACATGGAAAGCATCATAACCTTATGCTTCACATACTACCAGCAGCATGCCTTAGTACAGCCATTGGAACTGACTGTCATGAACGTATATAAAATGATCTGAAAATTGACAGATTGTGACAAATGAAAGACGATAGGAAGGTCAAAGGTCAATTATTAGTAGAAATAAATTTTATTTAATAAACCAGAGACCATTAAACAGACACACAAACTAAAGACAGATTGCTGAACCCACCAGTCCTATATTACATCAGCTCTTAAGAAGTATAGAGGTCCTAAGGTGAAACAAAGAAAGAATTTCCTGAAGACAGAAATGAGACAGTAAGTTCCTCTGCAGTGTCAGATTCAAAGCTTCAGTGCTGTGGACGGAGCTGAAGGAAAGGAACCACCCTGAACTGTGGAGAATCCCTACATTTCCCACCTGATTACTCTGCTTGGATGCCTAGAAACCATACACTAATATGACAGTAGCTGAGAAGTACACTGAAGGTAAAACAGAACAAAGAATTAAGTTAAAACAGTAATCTCTTTTTAGTATATAGGCTACAGGCACTTAAAATACAGGAAGAGGGCAGACTTCAGAGGATAATGAAAAGTACACTCTATGGCTCACCTTTCCAGATGCGAAGTTATCAGGGGAAGGAAGGGAAGGAAGTCTTTCATAAACTGTTCAGATGTACAACTACATTGCTGTTCAAATTTTTTTTTTCCTTCTAGTTTCTGCTCATTTAAACAGAGATTGTTTCAAACAAGTAGATTTGAGAGGGCAAGACATGAGAAGGCTAAGCTTGCAGTTCACAGGCATTCAGAAACTGTATTAAGACTTGTACATGAAATCTCTTCTAACAGTTAAGGAGTTGATATTTGGGGGCGGGGAGGCGGTTAGTTTTTGTATTACATTGTACTTAACTTCTCTAACAAGGACCTTGCATTGAGGCTAGTATCCCTTCCTCAGAAACATTTTTATTAGGAGGTCTTGAATGGGGAAGATCATCTGAACAACTACCTAGGTGTTTTTGTTTTGCAAGACCACTCCTTCAGTTCTCATCAGAGAGAAAAGCTGGCATGTATTCTGCCTCGTTGAATTAAGAGCTACACACAGATACAACAAGGTTACATAAGGGAAGGATTCAAGTGAAAATCCAGACAGATTAATACACAGAAATTATTGTCGTGAAGTAATCCCCAATTTATATTCAAGACTAATGCATGCATTCTGCCCAACATCAACACCAAATCAGCTCCTTTAGAATTCTGCTTTCTTAGCAAAGAGCCACTATTCGAAATGCAGTTCTTTCCTCCCCAAAACACATACAAAGATGAAGTCTGGCTTATCTCCCCAAGGAACACAGTGAAACATCTGGGTGAAAAGCGATCATCTATCCCAAGGAAAAACAACTACAGCAAGAGGAAATTAAGACTGCTCAGAAAGAACAGCATTGCTTAACCAGTTTTCCTTCTTCCCTCGTTGCCTTCCAGAGTGGTTCTGAAAGGTCTCCAGTCTTACAATGGAGATGATATTACCTCTAACTCCCTGTTCAGCAAAGCAATTATAAAGCCCCTAGGCTGCTAACACTGAGAAATTACGCACAGCATAGCTCATGTATACCAAATGCATGATCATGGCAGGTTTAAGCAGTAAGAACCATTGGTTTGCAAGACGTTTTGAAGGCCCCAACACCTAGAAAAACGTTCAAAAGCATACTGGCATAGTACCTTCCCCCCACCCCTGCCAGCTTTTCCTTTTAAATAAAAAAACATGGCTCATCGAAATTCATCCCTGTAGCTGAAACACTCTTCCTTCTCACTATTGCCTCTTACTGTTTGATTTCAGTTGTACATCACAGGTGTGAAAGAAGATGCATATGGTCTATTTGTAATATATATATATAAATAATAAATATATAAATAAATATATAAATAAACTTCATTTATTAACAAACTCCTTTTTCATTTCACTTCTTAAAATGCTATAGATTTTTACATGACTGACTAAAAGCAGAAAGTGCAGCAAATTTCAGAAAGTTAAGCTCAAAAAACGAAGAAGGCTTACTTTTCTTTTGAATGATGGGGCTTTTATCCAAACAAAGATTTAGAAGTAGGGCAGGCTGCATTTCTCTAATGGACACACATTAAAAGAGTATTGCAGTGGCATACAGGAGCAGATGAGTGTAAGAAATTGTATAGACTAGCATCTTATTTATTTGACATTTCATTTCCTAAACAATGTCTTGCAAAAATCTGGACTGGTCCCCTATTGTCCCTTATGTGGAACTCCTTCTCTCCATCAACACTTCTACTTACTGTCAAACTGTTTTTAATGCCCTTTAACTGAAGGAGATCACAAATTTTGCAATCCATCTCTTTGACAACATGTAGTTGACTATTGTTTTATTTTCATTCAGAAAATGTTTTTTTCCTTTCACTGATCAAGAAAAAGAACATTTCTAATAGCCTCTTAGTCCTGTGTGGTCAGTTTGAGTGATTTAAGTATTTCTCAGTACTACAACTGACTAAGGATCATCACCCATTTACCTTCATTTCTGTACACAGTACCCATTGATAACCCCTTTCATTGCAATTCTCTTAAATTAATTTTACCTAGTGAGTTATTAATATCATCAACAAGGAAGGTTAGGGTTTTGTTTGTTTAGGTAACTGACATACACAATCCAGTTAAGCATCACATTCGTGATGTTCTTACCTCAAGCACGTACTTCTCTAAAGATCTGATGTTTTCCAGAGCCTCTGGATCCTGATGGATAACAACTACTTCTTTCAAAGGATACTGGGGAGAAGGAAGAAAAAAAACCAGAAACTTTTGTCCTTCCAACTGAAAATAAAGAACTTCAGAAGTTACTATTTATCATTTGAAGTATTTTTTTGTTGAACTCTGTTTGCTATTCCAAACCTCATTATTCAATTTCTCCAGGCTTATCCCAAAGTTACAAAGCTATTGCACATCCCAAGGTATTGATAAGAGATGTTAAGAGTTCTAACCTTTACTGGAATGGTTTTTCTGTCTCTGATTACTCGTCCAAGCTCAATAACAGACTGCAAACAAGAAACGGCACTTTCAATTTTTTTGTCGATGAGATGCTCCCTAGATTAAAAAGGAAACATTACATTGCTTCATTTTCACTGTATCTGTTTGAGCACATTGAAAACATTTTACCCCCTTCTCTGAAATTTCCTACAAGAGACCCAATTATGCCCTGTTTCGGGCAATTTGAAAAATGAACAAAGAGGGGTTTTTTCCTCTCTTTGTGGAGAAGATGATGAGGAAATAACTTGCTGAAAACAAAAAACAGAGCAATTTTTAAATCATCTTTTGTTAGCACCTCTCACAAGATAGAGATGATGGATTGAGTCATACTACCTATTCTATTAATATTCAATAAAAAGTAAGATTTACTTTAATAATATCATAAGAAGATGCAAAAAGATATTACAAACAGAATACTTAAAATGACAATGAAATGCCTATAATGTAACAAGCTCACTGGATCTCAATTTATAATCTTTTCCAGGAATTCTAGATATTTTAGCTTGATGTTTTAGACAGTCTTGTCATCCTTCCTGGCTTCATCATTTTGCCTGTCTTCATCATTTTAACACCCTTCCATTTTGAGGCAAGACAGGGTTGGGGGGGGTGCCTTTTTGGGGAGGGGGTTGGGTTGTTTGGGGGTTTTTTTGAGCAAGCTGACATTCACATCTTGTTGCAAATGTACTGGCAGCCAACGGTTCTGAAAATGTGGTTTTCTTGATTTCTTGAGTAGCTGCATAAATTGAGCAGCTCCTTAAAACTGCACAAGTGTCATACGAAGAGCAGAGGTACTGGTTCAAAAGACAATTGTGAATAAAATGAACGAAGTTGCTTGCTGTAATGTAAGCAGCAAAAGTACTGGGGTGTAAACCATGCATCCAATAAGGATTGTCCAGAAAAACAGAACTGGTAAAGCAAAACGTAAAACTGAAGTATCCCCATCTTCTGCACTAAGGCTTTGATTAAGATGTTACTACCCTTCTTGAAGCTTTTGTTCTTCCAAAAGCCAGTCTCCAGGATGGTCCTCCAAAAACTTGGAAACACGTAAATTGTGAGATAGAAAATTTTTCTCCCCGAAGGGTTCATATATTATAATGTGGCAGTATTTCAATATTACTTGCCATTACTTAACAACATTGTGGAGCCACAAAATAAGAATAGTTTTCATAGGCTGCATGCACATCTACAAAATTTAGTGCAACCAATCTGTTCAGACACTAAGCAACCAAATAACACCTCAGTGGGGCTTGTAACACAGGTATTAAGTCAAGTTCAGTTGTGAAAGCGGCCAAGTCACTTAGCTTTATCTGTACATATCCATCATACTGTTAAAGTAGTATTTTCTGTAACTGCATCAAAAACCCCGTCTCTTATTATTAACTGACAATATTGTCCTTATGCAGTCATCAGAAAAATATTCAAAGAAAAATGTAATGATGTGCTTAGCAACTCAAGGTAAAACTAAAACTTCAACAATAATTTAGTTCTGAAAACATGTCTTTTTATCTGACAAGGGGAACAATTTATACATAGGGGATCCAGTAAATTACACAAACTAGTAGCAGACAAAAATCCAAACAAAGTACAAGACAAAGAGGAAAGCCGTGCAAGCCACTCAAACACATCATATATGTTTGCACGATGCAGCAGCAAGTCAGTTAGCACTAACAGGAATAAAAACTGACTAAGCCACTATTAAACGCTGATGGTAAGTCCATGCCTGAACTAAGTTCCTGAAAATAGCTCACTATCCTTCCATTACTCCATTCTACAGGAGCTCAGAACCATTTCTGATAGCTCACTGATGAGTTTTGCATTCTTTGATTACATATTCTTTACAGCACTTTCCCAGGGAACAGAAAATCAGCACCATCATTATGTCAATCTCAAACTCCTTGTTGCAGTAACTCTCACTATTAAAGCTATCAGAAAGAACACGCACCTTCCTCAAAGGATATAGTATCCATAAAAGAAACACCATTACTAGAAGATTTAAATTTTCAAACTGGCACGTAAAGTATCAAGGTCAGCTCCCTTGTCCTTGAGGGTTTTCAAATTGAGCTGCAATGCAAAAGGAAAGCTTGCTTCTCTCACATTCAGTGACTAACAGCAGACTGCAGTGCAGGTACTAACTTAATAGTTAATCCACTAACATAGCACCAAGGCACTAATGAGCAACTGACTACTGTAATACTAGTGCCTCCCTGGACTGGGGGGGGGGAAGAAAAAAACAAACAAACAGAAAGAACCCCACAAAACCCAAAACAAAACAACTTCAGTTGTCAAGTTCTACCTGGGTTGATTTGATACTATGGATAACCCAGAGTGTATGTCCAGTACAACCAACCATCATGGCCCCAAACCTTTTTGAGACACACTGGCACTTACAGAAAAACCCTCCCCCATCAGCATCCAAAGAAACTATCTGTACGATGTACCCCCTTATAAGGAAGTGGCAATCTCTCGTCAATGGTCTAAATTCTTGATCTGAAGCCAAAACAACTCCCTCTGCTGGCTCCTTATGCGATCCATACAAAACAATAATTCCAGACCACATGGGTCTGGCATCAGCATTCACTACGAAAGGCCTAGAGATGGGGGGATGCACACATACTTGCAAATGTAGGGTCCACAAGAAAGTTTTATAATCCTTTTGGGCCCTTCACAGGTAGGCATTATAGCTTCTAGTCAGTGCACATTTTGAAGAGTAAAAAGGATATTCCTTGCCCACCATGAGAAAAAAACATTGAGTTGAGAACATGCATTCTCCCTAATTGTTTTCCTTTCTATCTATAATCCTTTAACCTAGCACAAGTCTACTGCCTAAATGTGGAAGGAAAATTCCCAGCTAACATTGAGAGTGGGGTGTGAAGCATACTGCTAGTGAAATGTTCTCCTACAGCAAAGAGACTAACGTTAATCAGAGCTTAATCAAAACTTAAACATTTTTTGCTTATAGAAAATAATGTTATCATACTAAAATTCTCCCTGAGGCGAAGGAATATTCACGTTATTAAAGCAGCTTGTTTTCTTGTTATGCAAAACAGTTTAAAACACAAGTAAGTGAAGGAGCACTGTTCTGTGAAAGGAAAAAAAAAACACAACAGCCAAACCAACAACAACCAACCAAAATCCAACCAAACCAAAACCCCTTTTTGCCACATAACGGCTGTCCCTTACCTCACTTGGGGAAGCATGAGGTAGTGGATGCTTTCAGTATTCTTTTCCTGAACTGAGGCTGGATCAATAAGTGTCTTCAGATTCTGGTACATCAGCTCAGTGATAAACGGAGTATATGGTGCCTGTAATGTTGCATTCAATCATCATCTTTTCTTTATTGTTTGTATATTATGAATCAGTAATACTTATGAATTGCATAAGGACAGTTCAGCAAAACCAATCCTTATACAGTGTCTTCAATGCAGAACTGGGATGTTATTCAAAATGCAGACTGAAATAAATTATTAAATTGCTACTATTTATTCATCCCCTTCCTGATATTTACATGTTACTTTCAGGCATCAGATAAGAAATCATAATGTCTCTTTATCAGACAGGTGGTATTCGATACCGTAATAGTACCATGGGGCAGATAAGCAACTAAAGGGGGAAGTGGAAAATGAACTGTGCTACACAAATCAGTAGCAGTATGTTTTTTCTCCCCATGTGTTCAGTCTGTGTATCCCTAGTTTCTATGGTCAGCTTAGACACAAAGATGCATGCTTTCAGATTAACTATGTTAAAAATGTCAAACAGTTATAGTGGGCTGTAATTCCCTTACCATAAGTCTGCACATGGAGAACAAAACACTAAACAAGGTTTCCAAGGCCATAATGCAGTCTTCAGTTCCATTCTCACCCTATTTGAAAAAATCACCAAGAAAAAAACAACAACTGCAATATTAGGATCAGTAAGTGCACTTCGATAAACCTCAAAAATTTCCTATGTTAATGCAATAAACTGGTTTTCCAAACTGTATTCATTTTGCTCAATCCCATCCAGCAAATGAAATAGAATTACTGGGCATTTTGTTTGGTTGTTTTTCCTCATAAAGCAAAGAGGAGGAAAAAACGTTAACTTCTCATTCC
Source organism: Haliaeetus leucocephalus (assembly GCF_000737465.1). Lineage (NCBI taxonomy): Eukaryota > Metazoa > Chordata > Aves > Accipitriformes > Accipitridae > Haliaeetus > Haliaeetus leucocephalus. Next base: position 4,047,010 of record NW_010973420.1, read on the forward strand.
CACTATCAGGTACAAAGTGATATAATTTAAAATGCAGCATAAAGATTTTGTGTAACACCATGAAGCTGCTATGCATTAAATTAACATAGACTACTAGGATTTTGTTTACAGTACAAGATTGCAGAAGCAGATACCTACCTTTAGTCTTCTGCGATTCATTCTAACATACCAGTTGGTCAGAATATCAACAAACTTCACTAATCGAGGGACTACAGTGTACAGCCTGTAAGCTAGAAGGAAAAATGTTCACTGTAGTTAACATTCACCCTCTCCATCAAGCTCCTCGCTTAAAGAAATACATTATCATTTGTAGCTCTGGTGTTAAACATAAAACTGGACCAGAAGCACATGTGTTAGTAAGATCAAAAAGGTGACTAGACATACTATTATGTTAAAAACATATTTTGAAATTGCACATGTCATCAATTCTCATGCTTCAAGACAAACACATCTACCACCAAACTGCTTCCCTAATCCTACACAAACATGCATTATGGAAGCCTTATGCTTTTATCTGACTCGTAAAGAGGATAGTGGATAAGAGACTATTAATCGCAAAGGATTTGGCAAATCCTAGATTTGCACATGCTGTAAATACAGCCAAGTCACTTGAAGTTTAACAGAAATTATTGCAGAATCATACAATAAAATTTTATTAATTACGGCCCATGGCTTCTTTTTTGTTCACCAGATTTAAAATGAGACACTTATTTCAATCAATTCTCCCTGAATTAATTCCAATTTTTTATTATTTTTTCTAAGTAACACAGAAGGCTAAAAGAATGTAAGGTTAACAGCAAGCCTGACGAGGTAAGAAGATAAACATAGCTGTATTTTCAAGTTCTGTGTAACTTAAAAGCATGGAGGACTGCCAACAGAAAAAAGAAGGTCATCACAAGCATCACTATGCAACTGGGAAAACAAATTTCAGTTGTTTGTGAGAGAACTGGGGGTGTGGGGATGGACCTTAAATAGGACTCAGTTTTCTAAGGAAAAACTTGTATATAACTTCTCTAAAAGCAAAGAGCTTTTTGATCTCTATTCTGAATCAGTTTCATTAATCAAGCAGCTATCTAATAAAACAGATCTTTGGTTTAAAAGCTCCACCACATTTTTCATTGCCTTTTCTAAAATGGAAGTGTTTTTAAAGGCAGAACACTGGTATTTAAACCTAAAAAGCAAATGCTCAGAAGATTCATGCCATGATGGGGAAGACATTATTTCTGTGGGAATTTGTATTCCTAAAAAATTCCCAGCTCTCTTCTAGCTATTCACTATCTAGTTAGGAGACTGGTTAAAAACAAATTTAAAAAAACACCCTTCAGGGATAGTATATCTTTAACAAGAGATTCAAGTTAGCCTGGAAACATGCATTTCTCCCCTCAATGCTGTAATCCCAGTTCATAAACCGAATCATGAAATCTTACTTTTTCATGTCTCAAGAAAAAGGCATGCATATACATGGCCACACACATGCACAGAGACACACATACTCTTCTTTCAATTTCAGTCATCAGGAGAAAAGTTGTTTTGTAAAATAATTTCTTGTATTGGGCACTTAAGTAAGGAAAAAAGCATAATAAGGCTTACTGGTTTTAAATACAGCATTCTAACCCCCCTTACACACAGAGGATTGTTTGCCCTATTACTTTCCATAATATCTTCCCAATATCTTACTACTTGCCCTATTTATCAAAGGGTCCAAACCCCAAAATTTTCCATCATAAAAGATGAGGTTTAGTGGCAAAACTATACTACTATTCAGTAGCTAACAATTCATTTGGATAAGTGTGTTATTATCAAAGTGAAGCTAAGTTAGCTGTACCAGCTGCTGCTGAAGAGGTTATTGGCACGCATCTACCTAACTTGCAGCGCTTCTGAAGACAGTGTCTACAGCTCCAGTTTTGGGCACCTAATAAACCAGAGATAACACCCAACAGCAAAAACCCTCTTACAAATAGCCATGTGTATGGTTTCAACACATTTAACTATTGCCAATTTTCCATGAATAATTGAAATGATGCTGCTTTGATACGTGTTGTCTCCTTTTGCTCCAATCGCGTATGTTCTAGGAAGTCAAAAGCTCTCCCCAGGCCAGGATTAGCAGAGGGTTGTTAATGCCTTTCTGAAGTCTTCCTAGGTTCCCTAAAGCATCCCAAAGTTGGAGTGTGCACAGGTATGTTTCCCTTCCCACCCTCGGTCTAGTCAAGTGAGGTCAATACTAAACTGACAGGGACTCCCTTTAGGCTGAAATACTGCTGGCTATTCAAGCTACTAGTAGAAACTGGGGCAGAATTAACATAAGTTTTACTTAATGGAAACATTTTTCTAGAGGCAGGCAATCGGTGTAAAATTTAGCTCTGCTATAAAATACACTCGATTAAATGGAAGCAGCTAAACTCAATTGCAACATTTTTCCGGTTAGTGGTGTCTCCTTGCCATTTAGAGTTTCAAGCCTGTGTGTTCTTACACAGGGTCACACACAGCGGCAGGAACAGCACATCAGAGTGCAGACTGCGCCATTTCTTTGACAGATAGTGCCCGTGTATCACATCAGCACCACTGCCTCAGCTATGCTTTAGACATGGCAGAAGCAACAATTTTTTTTTTTTTTTTTTTTTTTTAAACATCTTACAGGTAACAGAGTTGTATGGCATTAGTTGGCGAACACAATCATTTATTTTTGCTCACATCATGCCACATCTACAACAGCTTCTGCATTTGTTTATTATTTTTTCATTATTATGATTATTTTCAAAATCTTGGGTTCTAAAATGAAGCTTGTGTAGTATATTTATTGCCTTTACCTAGCATTTGAGTTTATCAGTCACTATTATAATCTTCCCTTGCCTCTTCCTGACATTTTTCCTACTTCAAGTCATATGAAGTAGAAAATCTGTAAAAAAAAAAATCCCAAACTAGTTTAAGAGATTAGCACAAGAGTATCATGTCGCAGTACACAAATTTACTGCACCTCATTAATGTCTGACTGAATTCAGAGTTTATGCAGAAAAATAAATTGAAAAATCCTGTTTATTAATCATTTCCAAATGAGATTTGTCACCCATTTGATGAGCACATCCTGTTATCTTCATCTAACACAAGACAATAGCGTTTAATACCAACACACAGTCTTGAAAGTCTTTACATTGTAATTTTCCAACAGGAATTTTCTTCTCCTGCTTGGAAGGATCTTCTTGCTTTTTAAAGAAGTCAGCTGACACATGCCTTTTTATTAGCTTCATCTTCCTCTGAGAAATCCAGAGCAGCAAATTCAAGTTTCTACCCCCATACTCACCTTCCTGCAAATACTATTTCTGTTTAAACCATGCACTAATCCAAGATCCCAGGTACACATTCACAAAAGAATTTTCCACTATCCCTCAAAGTATTTTCCTTTTTACATGCAGTGTGTAAACTTGCATAGGCTCTGCCTATTTCTGTTTGGCAACACATGAAACTCACACACCACCATCAAATTTCAAGGACAAAACTTCTATGAAGAAGCCGCATTTTCATTAACAACAGCCAACTTTTATCATGTTTTTTGTTTTGGTAGTTTGAGGATTCTTTCTTCCTTTAATGAAATGTTATTCGATGACCTCACCTGAATTTTGTTATTACCAAAATGACCTGCTTTATCTACTGTAGCAAGGTAAACTCACCTTACTGGTCTTAGTGAGAGTGAACTTCATGCCAGTCTAAGAGGGAGACTGAGATACAAGAGATGACTGAAGCAGAGGAGGACTGACCTGTGTCCTCATAAACTCAGATCTGGCATTTAGCTGTTTCCTCATTATCTATTATCCCACTAATACCTTCCTTCCCCTAGCTCAAGCACACCTGCAGAAAGCTTCTAAAAATTCTTCCGAGGACACAGGGGGGATTGTTAGTTTATCCATAAACAGGAACTACAACAGCAAAAGCCACCTTCTTTCCAATATCTAGGTTTCTAGTGCCCTTCAAGGCACCAAATCCCATTGTGACTTTATCTGTAAGTTTGTAAGCTTACTGGATCGCACCAGTTACTTCAGGGGGCTCTTGCAGCACCTTCTCTTTGCAATTAATATTGTCTTAATATAGTGTGAGCATTGAGAGGTATGGGATGATGAAAAAAGAAAACATGCAGGAAGAAAAACAAGGAGAGTATCTTCTTACAGCTATGCAATATCCTAATGCTATTCCATCCTGCTGCACACACTCCCAATACTATTACAAAGCAACCCTCTCCATGGAACTATGCAGGGGAAAATTTATTCCCCGTGCTCATGTACCTCTCAAAATTATTTTATTTAGCTGTGTCCTGGGTTCAGCTGGGATAGAGTTAATTTTTTTTTACAGGAACCTGGGAGGTGGGGGGCATAGCCGGGGCAGCTGACCTGAACTGGCCAAGGAGCTATTCCATACCATGTGACATCATGCTCAGTATATAAATGGGGAGCGGGCCGGGGGGTGGGCGCTTCTTTTCGGTGGGGGAAGTGGCAGAGCGTCGGGTCCCGGGTGGTGAGCAGTTGCACTGTGCATCACTCTTTTTGTATACTTTTTCATTAGTACCATTGTTGTTGTTGCAATTTCTTTGTGTTGTTCCAGTAAACTGCCTTTATCTCAACCCTCGAGGTTCCAGGTTTGTTTTTTTTCCTCTCCTCCGTCTTCCCCCCATCCCACCGGAGGGGGGGGGCAGGAGGAGTGAGCGAGCGGCCGCGTGGTCCTTTGTTACCAGCTGGGCTGAAACCACGACAAGCTGACTTGAGCATTGCCCATTTTATCCTTTTTTTACAGCATCCCCAAATTCTATTTGGCTTCCTTTTCACTGCTGTCTTTCAGTTACTATTATAATATTATTAATTGCTCCAAGCACTGCAGATGTTGTTACAGCAACAAGCTACGTCACTGAGCTCATAGGATTAGCCGTGACAAAAAAACCCTCATCACTTTTTGAAAACTCATGAACAAGCATAGCAAAATCTGTATTAACACCCATGAAAGCAGCATTCCATGTATTATGGTAGCTGGTTAAAGATTTCCTTCCTTTTATCTGAACTGTAAGTCTCATGTGGAATCTGGAAATCTCTGGACGAAATGGCTAGTTCTCTAATCAAAAATTAAACACCCATACACACACCCAACCAAACATGTGCATACCTGCCATTTCAGCTTTGAAGAACTGAATGAGTGATTGGGTGAAAGAAAGAATCCATTTATCCATGATGTTATTGCTCTCCTTAACTGTGTTCTCATTGTAAAGGAATTCTCTTCCCTCATCCTATCATCAACATAAAAACACAAAACACATTTTCAGGTCATAAGAGTATATATTCAAACCTCTATATCGAATCACCTGTCAGCCACTAATATTTTGTCACCTTCACTGTGTTACACTGGTTTCCTAAGGGAGAACATTAAATTCCACAAACAAGTATGTAAGAGAAATAGCTAAGGAAAACCTGACTCCCACTGCTGCTGATTTCACCACACCTTCAACTACAAAGGAGGCCACTTATTTGGATCTGGTAAACCAGATAAAAAGTAGTACAGCACACAATGGTATGCAGTCGTTCTTTCCCTGTTTGCAGTCTAAGTCATAGCTTCCAGACAGAGGGTAGGACTCTTGAATTTACATAAATCCCTCATCTAGGAGGATCTGAAGCATTTACAAGAAATGTACTATGAAGATGAATTCTATTCAGGGAAAGTGTATATAAACAATATAATTATTTTTTAAGAGCATGTAACAATTTCAACAGATTAAAACATAGAAGAACCTAACAACCTGAAAAAACAGGTGGAGTTTTTAGGCATCCAACATGCCTACAGTGGATTTTGTTGCATTCCAGCATGCTGATGTTTGCACCCATCTGAGACATTTCATAACACTTTGCTGATTCTGTAGAGCATTGCAAGCAAGACCACAAGTAATCTGTATTGGCTTTGTGTGGCAAGGTTTTGGTAGCGGGGGGGGCTACAGAGGTGGCTTCTGTGAGAAGCTGCTGGAAGCTTCCCCTGTGTCCGACAGAGCCAATACCAGCCGGCTCCAAGATGGACCCACCGCTGGCCAAGGCCGAGCCCATCAGCGACGGTGGTAGCGCCACTGTGATAACATACTTAAGGAAAAAAAGTTGCTGGGGCACAGAAGCTGCAGCCGGAGAGAGAAGTGAGAACATGTGAGAGAACCCTGTGGACACCAAGGTCAGTGCAGAAGGAGGGGGAGGAGATGCTCCAGGTGCCGGAGCAGAGATTCCCCTACAGCCCGTGGTGATGAAGACCATGGTGAGGCAGGCTGTCCTCCTGCAGCCCAGGGAGGTCCATGGTGGAGCAGATCTCCACCTGCAGCCCGGGGAAGACCCCATGCCAGAGCAGGTGCGTGCCTGAAGAAGGCTGTGACCCCGTGGGAAGCCCACGCTGGCTCCTGGCAGGACCTGCGGCCCTGCGGAGAGAGGAGCCCACACTGGAGCAGGCTGTGCCTGAAGGACTGCAGCCCGTGGAAGGGACCCACGCTGGAGCAGTTCGTGAAGAACTGCAGCCTGTGGAAGGGACCCACGTTGGAGAAGTTCATGGAGAACTGTCTCCCATGGGAGGGACCCCACATTGGAGCAGGGGAAGAGTGTGAGAAGTCCTGCCCCTGAAGAGGAAGGAACAGCAGAGACGACATATGATGAACTGACCACAACCCCCATTCCCCATCCCCCTGCACCGCTGGGGGGAGGAGGTGGAGAAAACTGGGAGTGGAGTTCAGCCTGGAAAGGAGGGAGGGGTGGGGGGAAGGTGTTTTAGGATTTGCTTTTACTTCTCATTATCCTACTCTGGTTTGATTGGCAATAAATTAAGTTAATTTTCCCCAAGTTGAGTCTGTTTTGCCCATGACGGTAACTGGCGAGTGATCTCTCCCTGTCCTTATCTCAACCCACGAGCCTTTCATTGTATTTTCTCTCCCCCGTCCAGCTGAGGAGGGCAGTGATAGAGCAGCTCTGGGGGGCACTTGGCATCCAGACAGGTGTCAACCCACCACATAAGCACACTTGTCGGAGCCTACCGTCTGACTCTTTACCATGTGAATGTTCTTATCACTGGTTGAAAACAGGGCGTTTGTTTGGTTTGCGTTTTGTTGGGTTTCCCCCCCCCCCGATTTACAAACAGTATTTAACATCTGGTTTTAAGAGTCTTTGGACTTTCCCTTCCTTCAGAGTCCAGATGAAAAAAATCTGTTTGGATTATTCAACCCCGTAATTATGCATCCACTTCCATAGTATAAAGGAGAAGATACTCAGGAAGGAAATGCATCTGCATACCCAGAAGTGCAGCAGTCCCAGTGTGAGGTCAGCAATCATTTTACCAACTACAGTTACTGTGGTAATTACAGTAAGCATAAAATTATTATTAGACTTTATCCAGGACACTGGGATTATAGTTCTTCTCTTGCAGGAGACAGAATACAATGAAAAAGTTGTTTAAGCCTGTGCATGAAATCTAATTTAAGCACTATCACCTCCAATAGCACATTCTTTTGCCTAATATGGTGCATAGGAATGGTTTCACTATCTATTTAGAAAGAAAAATGACATCTGCTGAATTACCAAAACTATCTGCCTAAGCACCTGGATTTTCCACTGGGGTCTTCCATCCCCAATTTGGCTGATCTTGCAAGATTTAATGGGATCACAGCAAAAAGCTGCAAAGCACACTTTAGATAAGTTAAAGGTCAAACAGGAAAAATTGAGGTATATTTTTGGGGCAATGCGTAAGTTTGTCTGATGAATGCTGTCTAGGGATCCTAAGAAAAGATTTGTTAAATATTAGGATCTGAAGTTACCAGACTTTCTTCCCAAAAGGGGTTGTTAAAAAGATAAAACTACTTAAATAAGTCAGCTATTTACTGCACTATTTATTGAAGTCAGCTGCCTTTATTGCTTCAAATGGCAGCTCTCCACAGTGATTAGGCTGCTACTGTAATTCCATGTGTAGTACAAGGTTTGAACTTTTTTGCTTAGTTCTCACTCTCCCATAAAAGTCTGCACTAACAAGTGGTAGCCTTCTATCATTAATCTCAGCTGACAGATTAAAATTGGTTTCAACAGAAACTATACAATATAGACATAAAATCTTCAGTTTAAATGAAAAATTACTATAAGAAAGGAATTTCAATCTTGCTTTCATTCTGAAAGTATAGAAACTCATGTCACTCATCCAGCATTTTTTAGTCAACTTCAAATGTAATCTACAAGTCTAAAGCATTATTGCTTTTATGATGGTTTACCTTTCTTTCCATTTCATTTCTTCATTTTTTTTCTAAGTTGTATTTAAATTTAACTTTTAAAAAATTAACTGTCATGTTACAGAAGGCAATTTGCTTGCTGTGGCTAATGTATTCAGTATTGAGTATTCCCAAGTTAAACATTTTTATGCAGATTCATAATTAAACTTACAGTAAATGAGTTAGCTCAAGAAATTGTCACAGCAGCTGCTACTGAAAATAACTTTCTCTTCATTACTTATTTGCGGTTCTATTTGTGTTAAATCTGTATGCTATTAAGCAATGTTCTCAGCGCAGCGTTATTTGCAGTCCAGACGCCATCCTCCGACAGCATCTTGCCTGTGATGTAGCCATGACTGACTACATGACGTAGGGTAACAGCAAAGAAAAAGCCGCAGCAGCACTCAAGGCAGTATTAGTGACACCTACTGCCTCCAAGCTACTACACAAACACTGATAAGGCAATTACTAGAAAACCAACAAGGCTTTGTATGTTCATTTCAGACTGATTCCCTCGAGTACATATGGTACGTGGCTTTTAACTGGTGTTCCCAGCAAGGTGACTAGCAGCAGATAATCACTTAGTACGCATTAACCCCACAAACTCAAAGTCCCTACCTTGTTCTCTAATTTCAAGAGTATGAACGCAATAGCACCACATTTATCTCAAATAAAAGGGAATCAAGAGCACCCTAACCTGAGAAATGATAGCTGTTATGTCTTGACAGTCCCCTACCTTCCACTCCTCCTTTCGATATAATAATAAGCTTGGTCAAGAAGAGAAAGATGCAGGTGATTATAGCTTTATAAAACAGGGTACAAACAGCAAATAACACAGAAATTAACAGTAAGTATATACAACCTGATCTAACTTTGAAGTCAGCCTTGCTTTGAACAAGGAGGTAAAGATCAGATGACCTCCAGAGTCCAGACCTCCCTTCCAAACTAAATTTCTCTACAATGCTAATTCACTCTAACAGTGGAAAAAGCACAAAGCCCCTTCCACTTTGCTTTTCCACACTCGAGAGATCTGTACCTGATGTTGCAGGATCTGAACATTCTGAACAAGAAAGCGATATGCATTGTACCAGGGCAGGAAGACATCCTTCAGTATATCCCTTACTCCTTCCTCCTTAAATCTCAGGTTTTCTGCTCTTACCACAGGAGAATTGATCAGGTATAATCTGCAAAATAAGAACACAATACTTAAAAGCTTAAAAATGCATACACTGAGAGAAATGCACTTAAACATACAGTAAACCCTAGAGAGCTGCATAGCAAGAGAAAGATACCCAAGGGAGCAGTTTCACACTAAGGACTCTAAGGAAGACAGTACTGTAAGCATGCAACATATTGAACATATGACAATTTACTTCCCAGTGCTACAGGATTATTTTTATGATACTGCATATGGAATTGGAATTCAAATTTTTTTTTACTCTAGAATAATTTTAATAGTTAGCTGAAGTGATAACACATGCTCAGATGCTATCACAGTATAAAACAAGCAGTGGATACATGGAATTAGTATTCATCTTCAGAATGGGACCTATTGTTTCGGTAATATTTTGAATTCCTTAACAATGACACATTACCTTTCTACTCAGTCTAGTTAATTTTTTCAATTATAAAAACCTTTGGGCCCATTGCAAACATAAGACTACGGAGCAAGGCAAAACAGGCAAATCAAAGTAAAAGAGCAGAAATTAACATTTTCAAGAAAAAGAGCCCCAAAACAGGACAAAGGATGTACCTCCTACCAAGACAAATGTGCCTCAGCTCCAGAAACAGCTCTGAAAGAGCAAAGTGGAGGATTCAGGTGATGCTGACTACTTCTATCAGAAGCAGCCCCTCACAGAATCATGCCCACCTCAGCCAAGAGGGTTCATCTATACATGAATATCCACCCTGTCTAGGGAGATCCTCCTCTGGTCAGTCTCTCTCAAGCTAACAGTTCCTCATTTCAGACAGAAAGACACGTCCCCCAGCTTCCTTGCTGGCTGCAAGTTCACAAAAAAATCATCTTTATACTTTATCCCATCTTCTTCCCTGAACAAATACTCTGTCTACAGAGACAAACTGGTATCTATCAAGTTAACTCAAAAAGAAACCAGATCTTACTCAGGTATCAAAAAAACGTGAATACAAACTTGATTTAAATACACTTAATTTAATTTTCCAAACATGAAAAACAAATCAAATGTTTATTTTAAATATTGTGGCATTTCTCAACAGAATTTATCAACTCATTTTCTCACATTTTATCAACTTTTAAAATCATGATTCTAAACTAATATATCTTTATAGGCACTTCCTTTAGGAGGCTTTAAAATCTTAATGGGGTTTGACACAGCACATTCAAGAATACCAGCCCATAAATTCTTCAGGAGACGGCTTGTTGCATAAGATGAATACATAAAAATAGAGCTGCAAGAGTAAACAGACAGTAATGCAGCACAGAAATGGGCATTTTCACTACTGTATTGGGAAGGAAAAAAAAAAAGTCTTTTTAAACATGATATCTGAATTCAAATTATAAATTTACAAAAGTACAGAAGAGTTACGCATGATAATGAACCAGTAAGTCCTTAAATGAAACTAGAATTTATAAGTATATATTTAAACCAACCCTCCTGTCACAATTATTTATGTGCTTATTACTCATTAATTTATTTCAGAAGTCAAACGTAACTTTGGTCTGAATACGAGAGCTGGTCTGGCCCTAGGGCACACCAGGATACTCCAGGCTTCTCACCAGTTTAGGACTTACCTAGAATAATGACCACTTCAAATTGCCTCCACTGTTTTCCTCCTGAGGGGGTAGCAATGCAAGCTAATCAGAACTATGAAGGATGCGTTAAATTGCTCCTCCGCACCCACCTCAGCAGCACTTGCTGCAGAATCTATCAGAAGTCTTGTTAAAACAGCTCTTAGCATGAGAAATTGAAGCCAATGTAGTGCTCTCAGGCTACAGTTTTGGGGTTGGGTTGTTTTGTTTTTTAACATAGCAGCCCTACAGTGCCTTACCATATGTAAATGTTAAAAGAATAGTAATTTCCCAAATTATTCCAATGCAAAGATTGGAATCTATCTTACATCTATCCTACGGAAAGAGAAATAAGGCACCTGATAAAGGGATAGTTCCATCAGTTTAGTTACACCTAGTGATATTACCCATTGGGCAGAAAATAAAACCTTCCTCAAATCAAACCAGTATTATCAAGTTTTCTAACACTATGAGAAACAATAAAGTAACCTCCTTTCCATCTCTCTAAAACAGTAGTCTGTGGCATTATGTTATTTCTTCTGCATTTTAAGAACAAATTGAGAAGAGAATGTAACACATCACTTCTAACAGCAACACCTACCCTCAGGATACCTGAAATCAAACATCTTGTAAATACTATGACCAACAGATTCTCTTTCTGACATACTTCAACTTTGACAGCTACCCAATCCAAGTCATAGGTCTTAGGAATATTAAAATATAAATGTTTTTGACAATTCTTGCAGATTTCATACAGGATTCAAGTTTCAGAAAGTCCGAAGTTGGATTTTTAAGTTTACTGTGCTGTTATTTCTTCTGTTTGCCCTTTCCATTCAATTCCATATTCATTTAAACAACTTACATGTATATTTTCTGCTGATCTATTTATCAAGATACTGCTGAGAATACTTCAAAGGTGTAGTTAAAAAAAAAAAATATATATACATACTGCAAAAGCTAAAGTAACTCTGCAGGGAAACAGTGCCAAGGAGAAAAACTCAGTTGTAGCTTTTTCTATAAACAGAACACATCAAGCACTTCAGTGAATAAGCAGAGACAACTGAATCGCAGAGCTCCTTCCATAAACGAACCTAGTCTGCAATGCTTTTTACTCTCTATGTGGGTGTATGTATAAATAAATGTGACATTAAAGAATGAGTACACAGGCAGAAAAATGAATTAGCTTTTCAGAGATTAAAAAAAGCTGAATAATTGAAATGTAACTTCTGGTGGTTTAGATTTTTGGCTTTGTTTTATAAAGAAGGCAGATGTTTGGGGTTTTTTCAACATCACCAGCAATTTAAAAATCTCCAGTATGAGTAACTCCGACCCTTTTCACTCATATTGTTCCAGCTACCAATTCACTGATATTCTGCTAATACACCTTGATTATTTGTACAGAACAATCTTGATTAAATTTAAGAAATCCACCCAACTGTCCATTGTAAACATATATGAGAAGATAATTTACTAGGTCTTTTAAATGCTAAAGCTTGAAACAATAAGGAACTTCACATCTATTTTTTTTAAATTATATAGAACAAGCAACAACCATCTTTCTCAGATAAACAAAAAACCCACGGTACACCAAGCTTTCATTCAGCCCAATCATTACCACGTATAGTTGTAACATACAATTCAATGTGTGTGATAGTTTCAGGTTTTCTTATATATAGCAAGAATTACAGGGCTCTTGAGAAATGCATAAGTAGTGTACTCCCGCAGTCATTAAAATGTCTTTATTGTACCTTTACCTCAAGGTATCACTTCATGCATGTAGTTAATGCATCTAGCCAAAGTACCAGGAAACTGCATAATTACGTTTATATATCAGTATAATTTTAGTGAAACACTTGAACTGTGTTTAATATCTGACCAGGACAATTTATATATACACATTAGGCTGCTCCACTTTTGCTTTTCTGGTTTCACTACTATTAGGTACATACTGTATTCTTATGCTTTCTCTTTAGCAAATGTGGAGTATAAGCAGCAAACAAAAATTTCTGTGTATTACACAGTAATCTTTCCCTAAAATAACAATTTAACAATAAACTAATAGTATGGCTCTCAAAGATTTTATTCAAATTTTCACTGGGTCATCTCAGACTATTAGCTGCAAGAGCAGACGGTGCTGGTTCGAGTGGAAGCATTCAGCATGTCAGCTTTGGTTGTACCAGCCTTGAGGGAGATAAGACAAGAGTACAGAAAGGCCAGGCACTGTAACTATTGCCAGTTCTTTTGAGTCATCCACTCTTTCAGCTATTTGGCTGCCATAGTGGTCTAGAAGTTTCTAAAATTAACTTTCTTCCTACTGCTAATTGTCAAAAACCCATAAGCAGCCCTCCTGGTATATGTCTGCTATGAACAGAAAGCTAACATATCAGATTGTACATTAATTGAAGAAATCCTACCTTAGTGCATCAGCTCCATAACTATTTACAATACTCATTGGATCAGGATAATTCTTCTTCCTTTTGCTCATTTTTTGGCCATCACTAGAAAATATCAGAATGTAAGCATAAATTCCCCAAATTCTTGTAATACATGGATAAAGAAAAAAGGCATTTCAAATTCAGTTTAATTTTCCTGTCCTATTATGTTCTTAGTAGCATGGACATGATTATATATTAGCACATCATTTCAGTATGACTGTTGAACCCATGAGAGCAACTAAACAAAAAACCAAAAACCAACCAACCAAACAAAAAAACTCCCACCAAAACCCAACCCAAGAGGCTCCCAAGTTACAAATCTAAGCTGGAAATCTGTCTTTCCTACCAAAGCTGAGGGAAGATGCACTTGTTTTGAATCCAGCCCACTGGCAAAGCTTTATTAGAAAATAAAGGGAAACAAATATAATTAACTTATTTAAAATTACATCTAGAGCTACATTTATAATCCCTTTTACTCTCCATAACAATTATCATTTATTTTCTATTCTTTCCTATTCTGACTTGTTACTCATTTTCTCTTTCTCTCTAGGAAGGACTAATCCTGCTGGGAAAAACCTAGTGCAACAGATTGCTGGGATGTATAAACCTCACACTCTCAGGTGCCTCTTACCTCCTGCAACATCGATATCTCCCTGACAAGTCTTAACGGCTCCAAAGTCCATTTCAGATTTAATTTACAATTTGCAGGGACTTATCTGAAATATTCTTTGACTAAAAATCTGTTCAGGGGAGAACTGACTAACATACCAACCTGGCAAGAACAAGGCCATTCACAATTACATTCTTGAAAGGAGGCCTTCCAAAAAGAGCAGTGGACAGCACCAGCAAAGTGTAGAACCTGAAACAAGAGACAACGTAAACATGACTTTCTAAATACGCCAAGCTAAAGTCTGCATGTCCTCCATTACAAAAGAAAATTTTCATTATGGTATTTTACTCTAGCAAAGTTAAATTTTAAGTATGTGGAACATTTATGTGGCAAAGTCCCAGAAGAGGAGCTTATTGTAAGTAGACCTTTTTCCTCTTTGTAACATATTGTGCTGTTTGCTCAGCTGTGATCTACTAGTCCAAGAAGGCTGAAAAATTGTAATAGTAAGCATTAGGAAAGTTGTGAAGACGAAAATTGTAGCATTTTCCTCTTTACAATACAGAAAAGAGAACCCTGTCCCTGAACAAGCTCCCCATTTGCTCACTGTAAACCTCTGAACACAGAATCAGTCAGGAACAAACGCAGCAGACAGGACTGGCACACTTTTTTGGTGTGTGTGTATGTCAACGTGTGTATTCTTTGATCTAGCAGGCGACAGAACCGTTACTGCTGGGAGCACAAAAGCAAGTGAGCAAAACTGAGCAGGGCCTCCTTCCAATCAAATAAACTTAGCTGGTTCAATTAGCCATCACCAGAAAATATGAGAATGTAGACATTCCCCACAACAAAGGGGAGTAGAGGGTTCCCCCCACCATTTGATGTGTTTACAATAACTCTATAAACTACCTAGGACACTTAAGAAATCAGTGTTGGAGCAAGCACAGGCACCTATTGTTCAATATGTTGATATATGATTATATCTGAGAAATTAAGTGGAAGTGCAAGATAATGTGATAATTTCATACTCAGGAGTCAGAACCTTCACCAAAGGAGATATCTATGAGCTTCTGTAACTGCACTGCTGGTAATCACTTTTAAGAAAATAACTGGAGGGTGGGCCACAGCTTTCCTGGTTAAAAATTAGTATCACACTGATGATTGCTTAGCAACCTTAAAACAGCAGATGATTATTAAAAAGCTAATTGATTTAGAATAAGGCACAGGAGGTTATGCCTCAGAACTATGCAACTGCATGAAGATTTAGTGGAGAAACACTTCAGTGGGGAAAAAAAAAAAGTCCATCTGCATATTCCAAAGTAGTTTTTATCAAAAAGCTGCCTGTAATTGCGAAAGCATTATTCTGATGCTTGAGCATCCAAAGCTCTGTAGAGGTTGCCGTGTGCATTACCGCATTTATTAAGTGGCTTACCTGATAACTCTGATGCTTATCTCTCAGACAGGCTTTTAACTCTCAAAATCACCTCAATTCACACTACAGGATACAAATTCTCTTTATTAAATTGCATTGTAGTTTCATGAATTTTAACCAACACTCCTCTACCTGCACACAAACACATGCACTCAAAATACCCGTCTTAATTTTTAACCTTCTTAAGAAAACCCCTAAACACAAACATCTGAGCATTTACTCAGATGATTGACACCTCAAGCCTACAGCACTGACAGTTCAATACAAACACAGCAGTACTACTTCTTTAGTATTTAGTGTGAAGGTACCTCATTGACAAACTCCCACCACTTTCTGCAAACTAGTTGCAAATTCTCGTATTAGAGCAGGTGCATTTGCAATTGAAAAGAACAAAGCAGAACCAACTAGAAGATATTTCAGTACTGTTTGTATTAGGAAAATTGTATAGATGGACCATGGGCACTGGAAAAATACATCCAAGAACTTTTCACAAATTAAGTTATTTGCATTGTCAAACCCAATGAGCCTCAGCAATGAAGCACCTTAGTTGATGACAGTTACAAGACTGTCTTTGAGATCCTGTGATCCACTGGTTTACACACCATTCTGACAACTCTTCTCATTCTTTTTCAAATTATCCTTTTTAAAAAATTCACCTCATTCACTCCGAATATTTTAAAAGAGTGTCTCTCTGCACCTTATTTTTGAAATACCTTGTCCACAGACACATTTGTTTGACAACTTCGACTTCTCTGCTGCTTCATCTTCCATTCACCAAATCTCAAGTCTGCTTCTAGTTATGTCCTTGCAGATATATAGCTGTCAGCCAAAACAACAGTAAAAAAACCCCTAACACCACAGAGACAGAAATCTACTTCTTTGCTGCTCTTCCCTCCTCTTCCACTCCCCCCGAAAGGGAGAAAGCATTCCCTTGCCTGTTTTCTCCCTTCTTGAACAATTGTGGGCAAATCCATAATCCTGTGGTTCATGCCAAAAACCTTCAGCTGTGAATTCCCTGTAGGCCACCACATTCTGACCATGACTACAAATCTTGTTGCATCTCCCTATATACAATCAGAGATAGAGCTTTTCCTGCCAATCTGTCTGGACTGCCAGTCTTGCAACCCAACTACTGTAACATTTTTTTCCTTCCAGCCTCAACAAATATAATTCAGCTCTTTCTCATATCCACACAGAAAGTCATGAAAAAGATCACTCTCCTAGCTCATCACCTTAGTCACATTAATTTCCCCCTTGTCTCCCTTGACTTTCTCCTCTTCTCTATTGAGTCAAACAGAAGCCACCAGATTTCCACCCCGAGCCTTTCACCACCTATCAGTCCTCACTTCACGTCAGCTGCAGTCTCCACCCTGACACAAGACCTATCTCCATTCTGAATCTTAACACTCTATACAGAATGCTTCAAATAAAAATCACATACTATGCTCTTAACACTTCAGAACTCACTCACCAGCTTGTTGTTCACTTAGGCCTATCATGATATAGCGCTGTCATACTAGTGGAAAGATAGATGTGTCTTCTTTTCAAGATATCCCCATTTTTTCCAAGACTTAGGAAAGGTAACTAAAAGCCTGACAGTTTTAGTATAAGAACCCTTCTTAAGAACAGCCTGAGATAGCTTTACCTTTTACCAAAAAAACCTACCACCTCACATCTTAATTCCTTTCTTCTTTCACGAAACAGAAGTGCTCTTTTGCAAATTACAGAACAGTAGCTGTTATCAAAGCCCCAGCTCATTAACAGGCATAAGCACCATGGGAAAGGTATAAGCATCATGTATTGAGGCAAGTGTTTCGGTATTCCACCCACAAACAGATGAGACTGACTTGGGTATGGCGAAGACTTACAGTAACTCTTATGCTGATGTTAAAAACAAAAAGCAATCTACTCGAGATTGCAATGTGAAAGTCTCCATTTGCACATTGCCGACAGTACACAACACAAGCGTGTGGGCTCAAACTGAAGCACAGCGGGTGTTTGTCTACAACCACAGAGTCACCGCTGGCATTAGCATCAGCTTGGACTTCTCTTGTTATTTTTCCAAAACCAATCTTCAGTTGAATTAGTGAGATGATTCAGTTCCGCCTACTAAGGAAAGGGAAAGAAGCTGCTTATCCACAGGTTACATTTACTATTTAAAAAAGAAAATAACATTATAAAGCAGAAACATGATAGCAGATCTGGATGTTGCACTGCACTCAAGTTTAGATTGATATCATACTATAAAAAGGCCAACTTCTGTAAAAATTACAAATGCATTCTTTAATGGCACTAGAGAGCTTCACTGGATGCATATGAGATCAGACTTATCTTTTCATCTGTCATGTCTCCCACACATGCTTCAAAGGATAGCACTAAAAGAAACACTGCAGTAAGTGTGTGTGACACATACTAATCCACTGTGACATCCCAATCTCAAATAGCTAAACCCTGAAACCTAAAATTATTCATTCCTCCTACATTTTTACGGGAACTGTAACTACCAGGAATAGATTTTGTATCCACATAAAAATCCAAAACCACTTTTAATTCTGTTTAACTTTTATAATTCAGTAGCTCCCTTGCACAGTGTAAGAATGACTACATGTTGTTCAATGTTTCTAGTTTGTTTTCATTTTTTTGGCATCTAAATTACAATAAATGCTCTTTTATCTTTATAAAATGTAGCAGGGAGAAAATCAGTTTCTGACCATGCCTTTTGCATGCATTTAA
Source organism: Haliaeetus leucocephalus (assembly GCF_000737465.1). Classification (NCBI taxonomy): domain Eukaryota; kingdom Metazoa; phylum Chordata; class Aves; order Accipitriformes; family Accipitridae; genus Haliaeetus; species Haliaeetus leucocephalus. The sequence continues at coordinate 4,065,232 of NW_010973420.1, forward strand.
TATGTCTTTATCATGTGTTCTTTTATTTGTTTCTTTTCTTAATTAAAAAAAAGGCACATTTTTCAAATTTTTTTCAGATATAAAGAATAAAAAAAAGAGGGAAAACTAAGTTTTTAATTCTCCTTTCGTGAGCATAATGAACAATGTTGCAGAAAGACTAAGACATGGAATCACTAGTGTTACAACTTTTCAAGCTATTTTTCTCCATTCCTTCTTTGTTCTAACACAGTACTAACCTCCCCCAGTCCCCAAAGCACAGCTGCTGCAGAGTAAGCAGTTTTTCTCCCAGATAAACAAAACATATCACTTGCTTCAAGATGAAACAGGTATTATTTAAATATAGTATATAACATTCCATTTTGTAGTTAATATCTCCTAAATTAGCTTTAGTCAAATTAACAGTGCTGTATCCAGATGCTACATGCAACAGTAAAGAAAAAGTAAATGAGGAAACATAGGGTTCACTGTACATACTGGATCCAACCCTGCTTGAAGAGCAGCAAGAACAAAATAGTGACCTGCAAATGAGATCAGTATGCCCCTCTGCTGCTGGGTTTCATGCTACTCTACTCAGTTGCATACTAACACTGAAAAGCACCATGACTAACAGGCTGTAATACACAATTGTGGAGAGCACAAATTTAAAGATCAACACAAACAGATGGCAAAACAAAGACTACTTTCGGTGGAGGGGGAGGGAAAAAAAAAAATCACTATACATGTAAAGAGGTCAGTTTTAACCAAGTTCATCAGGTTACCCTAATTCTGACCTATGCTTTGAGGACCCATTACAAATATTATGCATAGCACTAACTAGGTAAGGCGCAGGTATATTCTGAAAACTATTTAATATGCCATAAGGAGTCCATGTTACACTAAGTGAGACTTAAGTGGTCCCTCCCTAACTGGCAAACTTGCAAATATAACTTCTGTTTTGAGGACCGAGATAATTTTTTTGCATCACAAGTAAGGGGTTGCAAAGTGGAGACATTTTTCTCTATATTCATGAAACTTATTTTTATTTAGCATCATGCCTCAAATGTTTCCTTGCTCAAGCCTCCTGGTTTTGAGAGTCTGTATAAACCTTGATCTCAACTTCACAAACACACAAAAGCTGACCTCTTACTGCTTTGTTTGGGCTTGTTAGTTGTTTCGTTGGGGGAATAGAGGAGTGGGCAAAGGGAGGTGCCAACTATGCTCCAGAGGAATTTAGCTTATTTAACTGTAATAACTCCAGTTACTGGATGGAAGAGTTCTACTTGTACACAGTCAAATGTACTGATCTAGAAAACACAAATTCATCTTAAAAATCTGTCAGTTTTCACAGCCAATCTCAAACTTCAAAAATAGAATAAACACTTAAAAATGCCAAAATTAAAACTGTATGTATGCATGCATGTATGTATGAGAACATTACCCAGAGAAAATCTTAGAGAAAAATTTTCATCAGTGATTGAAAAGCATTTATCCAGAGAGGAACCAAATAAGCAGATGAAGTTTGCAGTTAGAAAATTTCATTTTTGTAAACTATAAGATCATAACAATATAAGGTTTGACTTAATTTGTTTTTTCCCCACTCATATAAACCCAAAATTCTAATTTAATCTAGGGGGCAAAAATTACTAGCTTATACATTGGCTTGAAATCCTCAAAAAATTGACTTCCATTTCAACTGACTCAATTGCTGTTCTGTTTCTAATAGAGAACTCAAGTCAGCTGCTGAATTCTGAGATTGAATTGCTGAGATTCTTCCTTACCAGGCCAAAGATCTGCCCTATTACCTAATGATGTTTTCCACAAGAGCCAAGAAGATTGCTTGCTAACATGTCATCTTTCTGCAACATTTTTGTCACCAAGCTTTAGAATACTTTGCATTTTACTAAAAAAAAGATAACGTGCTTATTTATACAACATTAAAGGATCATCCATATGCAATAGTGTTAGACGCAGGGCAGTAATATCATATAATAAAGTGGCAGAAAATTACCATCCTCGGGTTTGGTCAATGCCTTCAGCAATGAAGTCAGCAGGGAAAGCATCTTCAAGTTCTTTTTTGTTTTCAAATGGATAATGGACTTGTGCATAAGGCATGCTTCCGCTCTCAAACCAGCAATCAAAAACTTCAGGGACCCGGTGCAGTAAGCCCTTGCCACAACGTGAAGGGATAGTTAGATGATCAATACTATGGGAAAGAAAAAGATTGACAAATTCTAAACAACAAGAATTCGCACAAAAAGTTAATGTTATACTTGCACATTAGTTATGACAGGAGTTTTAGTTTTAATTTTAATGATTCTTCAAAAAAGGTCAGCATTTCCTTTGACAATTTTTATCACTTAAAGCTGTTTTAGAGATTTTTTTGTATTAACAGCACCCAAGACAGAAGAAAGAAAAATTTATACATGTTAATCACAAGTCCTCTTACCACTTTTCTGTTTTCCCTAAATCTGTTTCCCTAGGTTTGGGAGAAAAAAACCCAGTATTTGTAATGTCTGCTCAACTATTTTTAATAACTAGTTAACAGACTCTGTAACTGACCTTTCTCGATGGAGATCAGTGACTTTCACTCCAGACAGTTCTTCCAATTCTGCCATTGAACCAATACAAACTACCTGTAAGAGACACTCAAGAAATTTAGTCAGTTATTTGCACACAGTAGCAATTTTTTTTAACGTTAGACAGGAGATTTGTAGGTCAGTCAGTATTGTCTAAAGTAGCTGAAAAAACAACAAAAATTTTGTGCAAGGTTCCCTTCTTCAGTCTAACAAAGCAGCAAATTATGTTAGAGACCACTGGCCTGATTTAATACAATTCACGTCAGAATAAGTGGAGACTTTGAAGACCAAGCATGTTGTCAGATATCAAAAAAGGTGGGGTTTTGTTGTTTGGGTTTTTTTCAACAACCCACAACACAATCACCTCTGAAAATTCAATGATCCTGACTTTCACACAGATAGGAGTTTCAGATCCCAGGTTCCTCTTCTGAAGCTAAGGTAAGCAACTAAATTGCTCATAATTGAGTACAAGAGTTCCATCCCAGATACACTAAACTGTTCATATTAATGGCATCTTATTTAAAGTGAAAAAAGGTGTCACAGCTAACAACAGGTTGTTAAAAAAGGTACAGACTTGTCTTGGTTTTATTGCATCCACATGCTAAGAAAAAAGCAAAAAGTTTCAGCAACAGCCTTGCATCGATGTCATGAAATGCTCATGAAACAAATTATTCTGAAAAGCTGTATGTAGGAGAGAAGGAGAAAAGCAAAGCTTTCTTTGCTTTACATTTTAATCAAGTTTAACCCTCCCATAGCCCTATGGCCCTCTCTCATCTGGGAGGATTCAGGAGCCACGAGCTGCACTACAAGTCTGGATTTTAGAGATCCAGTCCCACATGCTATCAGTCCAATTTAGAATTGCCATGGAAAAAAATGGGTTTTGCAAGATCTGACAGGGAAGGAGTTGAATGTACCAACATAAAGAAGCTGTAAGTAGGCTAGACATTTTTCACATAAGATAACTTTCTAAGTTGCTCTTAGGATATAATAAAGTCAGAGTACCGCTCAATTCCTATAGCTAGTCTTAAATATATGCATATGTATACACAGAGAAATTGTGACTAACAAAAAGGTTTTGGTGTATCTAATTCTGAAAAACTGTCATGAATTACAGAGAAGATAGAAACTGAGTCTGATTTGGTTTTTAAGCCATGATTTTCCTAGTCCAATTCAACTGCTGATCTGTATTACTAATCACCATCTTTTATTGTTAAAGTACTTTTGAAATGTAATTTTTTCATTACTTATCTATTTGTCTTATTTTTCTACAGGAAGTAAAGCATTACAATGACTATGGTAGTTAAGTACAACAGCGTGCAGTTCACATAGCAAACCACACTGGGGGATTGATCCCAGTTAAAAATAATGCCTTTATCAACAAACTACTTTTAACCCAGATCTGTTCTTCATTCACCGTGTGGCCCCATATGCAATCGTACAAGCTCAAGTGAGCAGGCAGCAGGTGCTTCGCTCAGCACTGCTGGCAGAAGAAAAGGTTTTAATAGCAGCATGGGTAAAAAATACCCTTGGATACACTGATTACTTCATCTTCGCTAACCTTAATATTTGAACAGACTTTCACACTATGCTCTGGGTTAAAAGCTGCCCATTAGTTGTTGCTTTTTGAACCAAGCATTCCAATACTTAAGTAAAATTCCAAGTACTAGATGCATCTGCAGCACTGCAGCGAGAAGCAATAACCCCAAGTCCACATGAAAAATCCAACAACCAGCAGAGGAACGCCAGATATCACCATACTGAATAAAACTGCCTCTGTCCAAGTCAGAAGGATGGAGCTACTCAGTCCCAAGGGTAGCTCATTAGATACTCGAAGGCAAGAGAACAATACAGCAAGTAGATGCTAATCAAATCCGATCCCTCATTAGGCCGCACCCACTTGTTTCTGCAAGGAACAAACTGGTGTATGCTCTCAAATTAAAACTATTGTTTTGGATACATTTCTTCAACAGCAGTGTCTACTTCAGTAGCCTGGTCCCTTTCCCTACCAGTCACTTGTTCCTCCTCCATTTTATTTTTTCAGCCACATCAATTACAAAACCAGCTATATCAACATTTAGTAGCAGACAGTAGAGACTGAAATCAATAGGCTGGGACTGGGGGCTGTTCAACCCTGTTTCAGCATGACTGAGGCCTAACGTGACATCAGAGATCAAGGTTAAATACTTCTAACAAAATGAACATTAGTATTATGTGCAGCATTATCCATGTAAATAGGAAGAATAAAGGCACCCGGCAGTATTCGTGGACCTCAACGTTCCTGTGACATAGTCCTGCAGTCCCTATTAAATAAAAATGTTTGCATATATTGGTTTGTCATTTCAGGTCTATTAAGTACCTATAACGAAAGAGTAAGGAGTGTTCACAGGAAGAAAGAAGTCCATGTAGTGTATCAATATATCAGCACAACATTCTGGGATCTTTAAAAAACATCTTCTGAATAGTCATCAGTAAAAGAAATGACCGGTAAGGTCAGCTGAAAGTGGCGTTCTTAATGCAGACCAGACACAGGCCTGGAGAAGTTCCCTCACCCTTCAGGAGAGCACAGCCAGAGTCCTCTTATTCCAAATCTGTTATGCAAGACCGAGCGCACCAAAACAAGCAGAGGGTTAACAGTTTACGTGAGTGACAAGCAATGAAACAATCGGAGAATTTCCGTAACATCACTGAATATTTACTACTATAAATCTGTAGGCTAATTTTACAGGACTTGCATATGTCCGCTTTATCAACTTGGGTGCTCTATTAAAAAACGTTATTATCTAATCCAAATGAGATGTGTTCTTCCACTGAGGAAATCATTGAGATTTGAGAGCTTAAAATGATAAACTGTCTGCAAAAATATGGCAATAAACACAAGCTTCAAAATTTGACTTCCATTATGCGTCTCTACCTGATAATTATGCTAAAATAAAACTAAAATAAAAGCTAAAATAAAACTGTGGGAAACCAGATATTGATTTGTAATAAAATTCACTTTAATACCAATTAATTCACCTTACTGTGTATTAAATAAGGAACTGTTATTACTTCTCCAGGATTTAATATGCATAGCATAATTGCATGCGACAAAGTGTTCTTTTGAGAACAAGACATGAAGAGGAGGCTTTGCAATTTCACATGGCACTACGCTGCAGTAAAACTGAAGGAAATTTTGAGTGAGTATTATTTCTATATGAGAGCAGATGTCACTTGGGCCTTAAGTTCCACATCAGTTCCAATGGTATTTAATTTTCAAGCTATATCCCATGTGCATAAAGAGAGAGTGAATATTTAAAAAAAAAACAAAAAAAAAACACTAACTGAAATTTAGCATGGTCCAGAAGTCATACTCAACTATTGAAGCATGACATTCAGGCTCTAGAGTAAACAGAAATGTATAACATCTACTGATAAAAATAATAGATCTGTTGGTATTTCTATCATTATTCAGAATGCCAAGCCCTGAGGAATATTTGCAGCTAATATCAAAGGAAAGGTCAATCTTCTAAGCTAGACATCATATTGTTATTAAAAACAAACAAATCAAACCTAAAAAAAAAAACCCAAAAAATCTGTACATCCAGGAATACAGACATGGAGAAACTGAACAGAAAATGAAATGTTATTAGAGGCAAGGAGTGGGAGTAATGTAACCTTTACACAATCTTTTTCAGCTGTAGAGTGAAGTCTTGAAATACTTTAGCACAAAACTGAAAGCCTTTTCTCCATCTAAAAAACCTGTTATACCAAACAAGGGACTTAAAAATTTTGAATGGATGTTAAAAATTAGGTATAAACTATCAGTCTTTAAACTAAACTTTAACTGTTCTATGAGAGACAGAAGCAGTTGGTTTGCCAGTAATTTACAAACATGCTCATAGCATACATAGAATTAAAATGCCAAGGCTTTCTCAGATACTTAAATTGTAATTGCAAGGAGTATCTCCCTTCCTCCCCCAATATCTCCCTGCCTATCAGCAAGATTTCCAATGAAGAGGAAATAAAAAATGCTTTATGGTGCACATCTAAGCAATAGTGCAGTTTAAGACAATAAAATACTTTTCTAGCACACGTGTTCTCCTAGTTGAGGTCTTCCACATCTAAAATGAAAAGTAAACTTTTTCAAATCAAGGGAGATAAAAATAAAGGCTTGGGGTGTTGCCATCAGTATTTACCTTCCATGGACATCCTGCCATTGATTACCATTTCCTATTTCCAGCACGAGGAAGACTTATCATACAAGTCTAATGGAACTAACCCACACAGGAAAAAAACCCAAAGAACAAAACAAACTCCAAACAACCCCAATTTTATCTTCAGAAACAGTTTTAAAACTTAGCATTTGACACTTAGAAAACAGCAATCATCAAAACTGTGTGAAGTATTCACTTGTGCAGTTAGCTTTATGCTACCAACTGCAGGGTACCTTGCAACTTCAAAAACCTCATTTCTAGTATTCCTATTATATACTTTCATCATTCCACTAGATTCACATATTTACAGTCTGTTACATTCACATTTGTAGCACTACAAATATATACTTCCACTGTTCTACTATGGTGGGCTTGCTTTTACACCTTCAGCAATTCATTTGGCTTGAAGTAACCAACCATAAGAATTTCAAAAGCAGATAAAAAGGACTGAGTAAAAAAATCTCTTCCTTGCCATTTTCTCACTGCATTTATTACTTCGATTAGATTTATCATCACTGCAAATTCTTCCAGGAAAGATAAGATTAATTCTAATATAAAAAACAAGAAAAATTACTTGCAGTTTTCAAGCAAAAGCGAAGAAAGCATGTATGGGCACAGAAATGCATGCATACATATGCATGTATCTATAACCTATTATAGATATACGTATAATGTCAAGACGTATTAATAGAACTTCAGATTGCAGCAGCCAAAGATATAACAGTCTATCAAAATAAGCAAACAACATATACAGACAGGCTTTTCTGTCAACTGAAAACTTTTGTTTTCTTACTCACCTCTTCAAAATCGTCACTGACCCACAAAGGGATGGGTGTTCCCCAGTACCGGTTTCTAGATATAGCCCAATCTCGTGCATCTTTAAGCCAGTTCCCGAAACGTTTCTCCCTCACAAAATCTGGAACCCTGTTCCAAAAATACAAAAAGCATTCTTTTATCACTACATTCCACTTACAAGAAAGCTAGTAAGAACGCTTATATTTGAATTCATCCACAAAACAAGTTGATTTCAGCATATTGCATGAATTGGAGCACTTTCGGTACTGGCTACTGCAAAGCCTACAGACTTGCTGCCAAAGACATAACACCATTTCTTCTGCCTTTCTTTGATCTTCAGGTAAGCTATAGAAGTGAAAAATACCATGTTTATTTTACTCTAAAATAACTCAGTAAAAATACGTGCAACATACAATAGATTCATTAAGGATGAAACAATGGCCAAAAATCCTCAGGATAGTCCAACACTGTAGGATTATGGCTAAGGGTGGATAACAATACTACTGCTTTATTTTACATAAAGAAAAAAAACACCAGTTACTGATTTGGGTGCTGAATGAAATTACAAAGTTTCAAAAGCCTGCAGTAATAGCATCAAAAGGCACCTTGTATTATGCATGAGCATCCAGGTATCTGCACATTACTTTTAGACTTTCAGAATAAAGAAATCTCAAGTTGATAGCTCCTACAAAAAAGCCTTTTCACGCTATTTATCACGTCCACTTTTAATTCTCCTATTAAAAAACAAAACACACACACAAACACAAAACCACATCAGTGCTTGCTAAAAACTCATTCTGAGCACTAATGGGATCTGAGGGATGTTAAAGACAAATTTTCATCATATAAAAGTGTCTTAGAGCTCCAAGGCTAACATCAGAATCTGATACCTAGCAAGTTTCCTGGATATGCTCAATGGCCTGATGGCTGATTAGGAACCAATTGTGTTCTCCTATGATGTAAACAAATAATTAACTATTTATACAAGGATTATATGGCAGGTGAGGAAAAGCAATGGGTTTTGAGGTCAACAGTAGACTCCCATCATGCCTAAAGGTGCATTAAAAAAGCCCAACCTCAAATGAAACTCACAGGAAGAATAACCTTAAGGACAGTGTCATAGATGCACAGAAGCTGTGAATGAACAGCTAACAATAATACAAATTAACTCTAGAATTGAGTTATTGAGCAAACCACGGCAAGTTTTTCTGGGGTTGTTTTTCCAGTGTAACTAGAAGGGCCCTTCCCAAAGTTTGAGCTGGATTTAGAAACCCAGAGTTTCTAAAGGAGGAGCAGCCAAACTACAGAAAACATATGGTCTCTTCTACCTTTTCTTTTTGAAGCTCTTGGTCCATTTTTAATCACAGATCAGCCCCAAGAGCAACAAAGATAAAAGAATCCTTTAGAGCAAAAAATAAAGGAATCGATTCACATGACAGGTAGGACTTGGCCCTGCAGAGGGAGATTTATGAAGTAAGTGTGAGCATCCCTCAAAAATCTACTGATGAAAATGAAAACTACTGTCTTTTAAAAGTTTTACCCATGATGACGCCACGTGGAGTTCTGAAGGTTTCTTGATGCCAATGTCTCAGGTGGCTAAAAACTACCATTAAAAGACTCACTAAATACCAGCTCAAAGTTTCACAGCATCACAAGTTATTTCCAGATTTACTTTCAGCTGCAAAGTTATCTTCTGTAACATTTCTTAAACAAGAATTTAATATAAAAAAATACTTTAAACAAACTCAGTGACTAATGTTTCGCATGACTTCTGTATCCCTGCTTTGAAATTTAGAAATGTATGCAGGCTTTTGCAATTTGTTTTAGAGTGGGACTCATTACTATTAACTTTTTGTGGTGACCTTAAGAGACCCTCTCTCCAAACACAAGTGGAAACTGTACAAAGATCATTAGCATTTGCCTAACATTCCACTAATGTGGAAAACTTCTCTTTACATCACTCCTAAACAAGTTTCCATTTTTCAGAAGCTGTTAGACACTGATTAGCTGAAATTATTAGTCCCATTTAACATAGCTAGAGGCTGAAACAATCCCCCAATGACATTAAAATGCTAAGAGTTTCGACTGCCTCCTCAAAACATGCATGAAAAATTAATTTTATCCCCAACGTGGACATTAACCACAAAAATGTATGTGGTGTGATCTCTCTCTCTCTGAACTACGAAAGCATATCATTTACCTCTTCTGGTAAAATTGTCTGACCCTGCTGTCAGTTTTTAGTGGAACATAAAACACAAACCACTTCATCTACTATGAACCACATCTGCAACAATGATTTATGGCTCTTTAGAGGTACAATACAGAATAACACTGACACAGCCATCAAATAAAATAAGAAGAGCCTGTATCTCAAACACATTTTGAGCCCATCACTCAAAGAAAGTGTTACTTAAAACAGTCGGTTCTTACCACCACACAGATGCTGCCCATAGACACTACCCAGACACCGAACAGCAGATACAGCCTCCAACTGGGAACAAGCTAGAGGAGGTATCTGCAGCAGAGAACAGCCTTGCCAGCCACACAGCTCAAGGCTGGAGCCTGTTTCTTTTGTTTAGTCTCACTAATTTAACTACAGATATCTCAGTCTGACACTTCTGACTTACCTACATACCATAAGAAAAAAAAAAAGAAAAGGTGCCTTATAAGCACCTTCTATTTAAATATTTCACTAGGCTGGGAAGACAGAAGAGAGTATACTCAACAACGTTGTTACCAACACCTGATCATTATGTTACACCAACTCCAGGTTAGTGTTTCTATGGGTTTTTTTTTCCATTTCTTTTTAATCCTCTTCTCTTAGATATTTCCTTGGTATACTTCTCTGGTTAAATTTCAATAAAGATAACATCCTGCCCCAGGTATATATTATTAGTTAAGGAAGCATTTTTTTACTCTTCCATCTACACAAAGCAATGATTTCTTAAATTTGCATAAAAATAGTTTGATTTATGCAATTAAGGAGAGTGAGGACAGCCTGAGGAATGCTGCCCTCCGGTGAATTCTGCTCCCTTTTCTCCCATGCAGTAACTGAAGAAACTCGGCCTCACCCTAAGACTACACTATACTGTGTTTAATCTATCAGCCCACAGGCTTCCTCATAATTCCCAGTTAATTTTCCCATCTGTATACCCAAGTACATTGCAAACAGAGTTGTGACTTTGATAAGACCGTGACAAAACTATGAATCACTACTGACGTTGGTCCTTAGCTTTCAGAAAATTTTGGGCTGTGCTAAACACCGCTTGCCTAAACCCAAAAGCTGACAGTCCCCTGAAAGTTAATGGCTGCACAATTTGCCAAACGCTGACCTCTGTGCATCAAAACTTTCCTCACAGCAAGGATATTTAGAAGCTTTAAAAAGAATAAAAGAGACAAAAACAAAAGCAAGGCCACCCACATAAATATTCCTATTTTACAACACAAAGATGTATGAAAAAAAGCCCTTTCCCACATGCCAATACACATGCTTTTCACGTTTAATCAGGTCTCTATCACAAACCCCCTTCAGCTTTAAAGTACAAATTTCAGTTTTATGCTGGTGACCACTGAATTTGCAGTTGGGTGTGACAAGCAAGGTGTAGTGCTACAGCCCATTTAGAGCAACCCACTGCTAATAGCACTGAATGGATTCAGATCTCAGAAAAGGTCAAGCTCCAGCATCAAATAGTTCCAGAAGGTTGCAAGTGAAATCAAAGCAGCAACTTCTCTCCTAATGCAATCCTGCTGCAGCTCCTAAAACTCTGCTGTTACTCCTAAAACTCTGCTGTTAGGAACAGGTTTTTTTATTTCTCAACTGGCCTACAATTCGTGTTGGTTTTGACCTTCAAATTTTTCTGCAAAATGACACAGATAGGATATCATACTTCTTTCTCAAACATTTAGCAAGGTTAAGGAGACTGCTGTCTCAGCACGTTATGAAGCTCTTGATTCATGTGTGTAGAATAGTGTGGGATAATAGCTATTTCTACTTTCTTGGCACCCAGGATAGTGCGCTAAATAAACTTCAGGATGCAGACGTTTCAGCAGTTGAAAAGTTCAGGGTACTGAACTTCACAACACAAAGGAATAAATATTGATTTGCCAAATCATAAATTAGGACGATTTTGAATGGAAGTGCATCAGTTTCAACCTGTTTGAATGCTAATTTCTATCTTATTCTCCCAACATCAAAACTCCATCGTAACAAGTTAGAAATGATGAAAGTTATTAATTCGCTCCAAATTTGTATGTCCATTTTTGACTCTTTATTCCTATTTTTTAATGCAGATTTGGGGTTTTGCTAAATTTATGCATTGCTAAGTCCTCTGCACAGTGAACTCCCACATCCTTTCTTAGTAGCTACTCATTTTCTTAGCGTCTAAAATAAAAATTCCATTTGAGAAGCAAAAAAACCCCATGAAGAACAAAACAAAATGCAGTACTTCAACAACATTTATTAGCTTATCACAACAGAAACTGTCGTCTTCACCTTCAAAGTCTATGTACCGCTCAGCATCCAAGTCACACAAGCAAAGTGGGCATGGATTTGAAAACAGCAAATTAGTGACCATCTTCAATCACAGAGCATGAATGGGCACAGTAACAGTAAGTTATCTGCTGAGCTAGTGACTTCTCATCACCAATTAATACCCAAGGAACAGCACCAATTAAAGTCAGTGTATTTGCTTTCTGACTGAAAAAAAAAAATTAAATTATTACATAATCCAGAAGGACACTTATTAACAGGATTAAGACATCTGTTCCTTTTCTGTACATATATTTTGAAGTATCTCTCTTGTGATCATAACACAATTGCAAATACTGAATTCAACTTATTATTCCATTTCAAAGCTCAGATGTGCTCTGCATGACTCTGTGTGTTGGCTCACCTTGCCCTAGTCACAGGATACGGGAATTCTGTCTCAAAGCAGTACTGTCCCTCTTTTCTGTAAACACAAACATCACTGCTGAAATAAACAGCTGTCAAAAACTGCCACAGCAGAAGCCTCACGTTTTATCATCAATTTAACATTAAAAGCTGTTTAAGACATTACATAAAGATATACTAATCCTTTCTCACTCTTCATCATTCTTCTCATCAGCCAATTTTATTCATTACATTCCTTGAAAAACCAGAGGCTTTATGTATTGGGTAAGATTTACTTCATAATTACTAACTGAAGGAAGCTTTTAGCTTATGAATTGTTTGAAAAACAGTCCCATAAGAGTTAGACTATGAAGTTGATAAACACACCACTAGCTTAAATAGTGTGAATTGAGAAATCTAATACTAGATTAGCACACAGCATCTGATATGTTTGGTTCTGAGAAGATAGTCCCAGTTCTATCCTTTCATTTAGCGAGCTGGTAACTTTTTAAGTGACACCTGAAAGCAGGAATCACTTATCTGCCTGGAAAGGAAGAAGTCATTCTTCCAGAAGATAGCTGAGTTGTAACAGCAAAACCAAAGCTGATTAAGTAGTTATCCCATGTAATTTAACTAAATATGTGGGGATTTATTTAAATTCATAGCATAACAGTTGGGTTTTTTTGTTTTAGGTGTAGAATTTTCTTCTTAAACATTAACCAATCCTTAGAAGACAAAGTCTTAAATTCCATTATGTTAATTTACTCTAATAACAAGCCTCCTTCAACATGCCCTCAAATTGATTTTTAATGGTTTTTAATTCAAGGAGATAAAATAAGCAACTACTCATGCCCTTTTGACACTTTAATTAGTGCCAATCCATATCATGGACCTAATTAAACATCGGGGAAGGTGGGAGGGACAAAGGGGGAAGAGAGAGGAAAGGTCAGCTGTTTGCAAAGCATGCAGAATTTCCACTGCAGCAGACTCTCTCCTCCTCAATTCAGGAAACCTTATTAGAATGGTGCACGACCACGTACCCCACACAAGTTCTGGTTGCCTCCACCAGTGCAAGAGAATTTTCTGCTTATATGCAGCTTACATTTGCTAAATGAATAGTGCTTTCAATCATGTTGATATAGCAGTGTTTTTCTTCACTCTTTTATCCTGGTTCCCATAGCAACAAACACTTTAGCGTGAGACTGCAATGCTGCTGCAGTCTGCATCATAACCCTGCCGTCAGCAGTGCACAGCTGCTTGACAAGTCAAGATTAAGTGAAGCCGTAACCTCCAATTCTTTGTTACGCTCATATTAAAAAAATTCTGATATATTTTATTTGTATGACCCAGACACCATGCTAATTGCTATTAAAATTCTTAATCTTACCAATGACGGCAAAAATCCCTGTGTCCCAAAGCCAGTGAGAAATGAAGCTTTCACTTTTCTTCTTTCTGCATAGTTTCCTTCAGAATATTCTAACATTTATAGTTACAAAGTACTTTTATTCAGCATTACCACTTCGGATTCATTTCAATTTATATGTATAAATATGTCTGCATCCCAGTAACAGTGGCAGGCATTCAACATCCTGCACATGCAGCTAGATTTACCAGCTGCCTAAGAACATGGTACGATAACTGCTTAGTGAACTGGCATTTGTAGTCTTTATTTAGTAAGGTATTACTTGAACCAAACAACAAGCTTTTGATGACCATTCACTGGGACTGAAAAGATACCTGCTGTATTCATGACATAACTGGCAAGCTCTGCTCAAAAGGCTGTGAGAGGAAACAGCAAAATTAGGACACGGCAGAACACAAGCCATCAAAATCAACTGGAACAAGCCTCAAAATTCACTTCTAATCCTCAACTATGTCTGATAAGAGCCAGTAATAAAATCTTCTGACTTACGCTGCTTTAAATTAGACAAACACAAAGCTAACCCTGCAGCAATTTTTTTTTTCACCTCCTACTGTAGGCAATGACACTAGTTCGAATTCTTCCTCGGGAAATGTTGCCATCTAGTGACTGCCCGTTGCTATACACTTCACAATCGCTACTAGACAGAAGACCTAATTTGTATTCACGTTTCCCGAGTAAGGAAAGTGCGATCGATGATTCAAAAAGAAGAGTTACAATTGCATAGTCATATTAAAGAAAAAAAAAAGGGTGGGGGGTGGGTAGAAATACACACACACACAAGATGCATTTAAAACTGTTCAGATAAAATGTATTTATTAATGCTAACAAACTAGGAAAGAAAATACCCTATGAGACAGTCTAAAAAAAAAAGTAAAAGGAAGCAAACAAAGGACTCAGTAACTGATTTTCCTCCATTATGCTACAATTCTGTTATGACTTACAATTCTGTTGGCCCTGCTACAGACTGGGATTTCTCATCTGCACAAAAATGACAAGTTTAGTACAACAAGTGTTAAGCTTTCCATTGCAGATGGGCTCTGCAGCCCATCTTCTGCACACCCTAGCAGCCTTAGGGTTTACGATTCAAGATAGGCTTCATTTGTGATCAAATCACACCTTTCAGAAGGTGGGAGACAGTTTGCTGTTCAGCAAAGGCAGCGGCTGGTCGAAGATTAGAAAGACCAAGATCAAAAGCTTCTCAAAAGATTAACGTGTTTGACGCATGTGAAGACACAGGGTCTGAGTGCTCATACAGGAACAGCAGGAAGTGTGCGCAAAATTCACACTTTGTAAACCAGGAAATTCGGTTCTAGCAAAAAGGCCTATTGGATGTGTTCTGTGTGGTATTTTCAAATAAGAACTAACAGTTTAAGCGATGAGAGTTAAAAAAAGGATACCTTCAACTATGGACCTATACATCAAGCTCTTTATTACAATGCTTGCATTTTTCAATGCCAAGAAGATGCAAGAACAAAAGACTTGGCTTCTTTGAAGTCCCTTACTGTCTTTCGTCACCGCTTTCCTTCCACTGATGCTCATTTTTCCACTATACCAAGTGCTGTATATCTTATGTAAACAATGTCAGAACTGTGCAATAGTTTCTAATACTAGAAACTTGTCAACAGTTGGAGGTAAATCTTTCAGGAGCTGCTGAAGGAGAATTTTAAGTGAGGGAAGTTTTTAAAAAAAATAAAAGTAAAAAAAATAAAGAGTTCAAAGCTGGTATTTAAATACAAACTACACAGTCTACAGAACCTTTTCTATCAGCCTGCAAGTATAAAAATAATACATACATGGCTAGAACTGTAAGCTACAATAGTTTAGAAACATAAGTATAAATCGCACTAATTTACTCCTTACATTAACTTATAAATTTGTAATTTATACCAACTTTGAACTCCGTGATGATAGGAATTAGTGCTATATTATACAATGGAATCTAAGGTGGCATGGTTTAGTTGCTTGTCTGTGGTTATCTAGGAAATGCTCTTTCAACAAATCATTCTATAAGACAAGAGTTAAAACAATTAAGACTGACATCCAGACCACTTACACCAGGGACCCAGCTTTGGTGCTGCATCTAACTCTCCATATCAACGTAACAGGAAACCAAGGTCTGAATGGTACAATAGCTGAATTTGCCCTTCTTATCTCAAGTACCACAGTATTAGGTTGTCTGAGTACGAAATAAGAGATACCCCCCCCTTTTTTTTTTTTAATTTTTTTTTTTTTAAATAATCTCTTCTGCCAGTGGTGTGGTAGAGTACATTAACATTCAGTAAGGGATCTTGGATTAAAGACTGAAACACAGCCTCTTAAGAATACCGTTCCAATTCTTCATTTTCAGCAACATCCAGCACAAGTTACTTTCCACTCTGATCAGAATAAGGCTGGGAGAAAGAAGAGCATTTTTTTTGTTTGTTTCTGATTTTACAAAAATGCTGGGACATTACTCATGTAATCATTCTTGAAAGCTATAGTTAAGTTCATTTTGAAAAATGAAGATACAGTTGCTGGCTTTAATAATTTTGAATAACTATGGCTTTATCAGTAGGCTAATTCATTAAAAAACTAATTAGAAATGCAATCAGGTTGCAAAGTTTGTCCAACTATGTTTAATCTACTTCATCAAAAAGGGTATCTATAAAGAGTACAGCTATTCTTAAGGGACAATATACCTATCAGTCATTTATAGGAATAAAAAAAGCAATGCAGTCAAACTCATTTTGCAAAGGTTAATATAGTCCGAAAAGCATTTATCCCAAATTTTCTCATTTTCAGGACATGCTGAAGCCCCAGAGAGTCCAAAAATAAATTTTTAAAAAGCTAGGTATTATTCCTGTGACACTTTCAGAGACCAAGTCTCTTCAAAAGCAAAAAAAGTAGGTTCTGTAAAGGATGGAGTTCCCAAAATTTAAATAAATGAATACTGAAGAAGGTTAGGATTCTCTAAACCAGCTTAAGTTACAGCCCAAACAAAACTGACATCAGTGGAGAACATAGGAAGAAAACCTTAAAAGCAATGCCTTTTTCTTTTAAAAAGCTAGATTTTAAAAGCCATCTTTATGTAACAGAAGCCATCAAGTATTCAAACTAGTAATTATGAAATCGCATACTGAAAATATGTATTAATATTATTTTACTAATCATTTGGTGATAATACATCTCTACTTGGAGCCATATTCCCTACAAAAAGATCCCTAAAATCTCTAAGACCATACTGTTTTGAGAAACATCCTGAGGAATTCTGCTGAGATTCAAGAATTATCTAAAGGACAAATGGTTACTTTAATACCAAGACATGTTGAATATTGCCAATTCATACATTCGCCTGGTCTTTCCACCCAACCTTTGCTCTCACATTTGGTTCCACTTGTATCCCCACTATTCAACACTTAGAAAAAGCACCACTTAAAACACAAATACGTAGACAAAGTAGGGTTCAAACTGTTTATTCATTCTTACTAATGTCTCCTGGATGAGTGGAGGTCACTTAGTTTCTTCTTAAAGCTTTGCTTCTGGAAAAGCAAAACTACCTCAAACATTCAAACACTTCCTTAATAGGATCATTACATTTTTCTTACGTTCGTGTGAAAATTAAGTATGCAGGTCTACTGTCAGTCATCAAAACAGTAAAAGCATCTTGAGAAAGCTAATTAAAGCTAAGAACAAACACTTTCACCCCCTCTCCAGCTTATTTTCCCCAAACGAAGGATCACAGTATGTTCTGTTATGGAAAACAGAAAGCAACACTTACTAATCTATAAAATCTTCTTACATATCCAGACTGGGCATGTGCTGATTAGCAAGCCAACGCTGCAGCATTTTTGGACAGTCTGTATCATGGATCACTAACTTTTCCCACATATTTCAATATTTACAGTGCTTGTACCACGTAAGCAGTTATGCAAAAGCTGCTCATGGAGAATTTAATTGCTAACTACCGTCCATGAAAAAACACAGCATAAGCTGTAATTGTTCACTGAAAACTGAGTCACCTTCTTTAAAATCATTTCAGTTGCTGAGCAGAGGCACACAGTGGTAGAATCCCAACTCTCCTACAGGACTGAATGACAACTGAAATGGCACACAGTACAACTGAATGAGGCTGTAACCTCCACATTTCCCCACCTGGTCTCAACTTCTCAGTCACAAGTTTTTTTATGGGAGGAAAGGAAACAAAAATAAAGGTTATGGAGGTGAAGAAGATAGGGTCCTTTCGTTACTAACACACCATAAACCCACAATTGACTCTCAAAATGGCTACTGTCACCAACAGTTCCCTCTTTCTGCTAATTTAATAGTGCATTTAAATTATCTAAAACTTATCTGTTCTTTTCTACATAGATTTCACACAAATATCTTTCACATTCCCTATACACATTTAAAGATTTAATTTTTGCCATTTGTAGAGAATTTTTATTTCAACCACTGAAACTGACTTTACTTACAAGTATTACATAAGCTAGGGCAGCTGGGTTGGGGGTTTTGTGGGTGTTTTGGGGGGAAGGTGGGTCAGGGTGGGGGTGTTAGGTTTATTTGAAGAAAAAAACCATGATAAAGTAATCAACCTTATCTGTAGTAACTAGATGAAAAGGAAAAAAAACCCGACTTATCATCATCTAAAAATTAGTTTAATTTAGAACAATATATACCCAGAATTTAGCTGCCCAAATTCTTCTCTCTAGTGGACCCTTTTGGGAGGCTTAACTGTGCACTTCCATGGTTCTGCAGATTGACTTTCCTTTGCGGTTTCTCTCATGCTGAATTGCTTAAGATTGTATAACACAATTTCAGAATACTTTTAATAATCCAGTAATGTTTTTCACTATAAATTATTAGTACGTATTCAATCTTACTTACACCCCCTAAAATGTATTTCTGGGATTTTACACAAGCAAAGAATGCCTTCTCAACACAAGAAAGGAATAGTACACAACCATGTTCAAGCACTAGGCTGATATACAATTAAGCAGGTTTTATCTGTTTATGCCAGGAAGACTATCCCATTGCTCTACCAGTTTGAGGCACATTTGTGAAACCTGAGATAAAACACTACTTAAAACTGGTTACTAGCCCCATTCCAGTAACGTTGGTTCAGAAAGACAGAATGGAAACATGAAGTTAAGTGAGCACACTAACAGTGAAATAGAGCTTTGTGGAGTTCCAGAATACACATACACACGCTCCCACACACATGCACCCCCAACCCTGGGCAAAGAGAAAAAAAAAAAGCCACAAAAATGCAGGAGACATTACCAGTAGCATTGTGCATTATTCTCCAGTAGCTTCTCCACCATGTGCTCCACTCTTACAAACCAGCTTGGCACAGCTTTGTAGATCAACGGAGTGTCTGACCTGTAGAGGGAAGGTCATGGGAAGGGAGCAAAACAAACAAAAACATTTTCAGTGCTACATTATTTATGAAGTACTCTTTAAAAATGTATTTTTGCACACAACAGTCCCCTTTCCACAGATTAAATTCATTGTTCCTGAAATATTATCACAGTTACAAAGGTTGGGTTTTGTTTTGTTTTTTATATTACACAAACTGTTACACTTATGTGAGCTACTATTTTAAAGTCAAATCCTAAAAAAAAATTTTTTTGGAAAGCCTTCAAACCCAGCAATTTAAGGAGTTTGTATAGCAAAAGAAATCATGAGAACATATAAACGATACTTGAATTTGGAATTTATGTTTCTACATAGTATAATATGAACTTCAGTAACTATTAAAATGAGTCATATTCAAATCTTCCATATGAGCTCATTCTGTATCTTTTTTTTACGTGTATATCAACCTGAAAAACTAGAAAAAATTACGCTATGTTTTTATTATTTGCATTTAAAAGAATAATAATAAACCATAAAGATGAAGTAATAGTACCCAGGGTTAACTATAAGAATGTCCCATTCCAGAAGAAGGAAAGAGATCCAGGTAAGTATATAAAAGTAAGAAGTTATAAAGACATCTTCATATATTCCTTACTTCAACATTCAATGAAATAAAGGCCATATGGTGTGGGAGCAGTTTCAGAACTTGGGATTGCTTAGAAATGGTAGCACTATAGGGCAGAGTGTACAGACTGATAAACTCCCTAAATTACCTAGTAATATTAGTACCTCCAAGCATCTGACTGCATTGTGACTCAACCTGATCTCTTATTTGTCAGTTCCATAATACAACTGCTTAAGGTCTTGACAGATTGTTCATGTAGCATACATCCTTCTAAAGGATCCAGTGATGAAATAGTGTGTAAAAGTCATTATAGTAGAGTTCAGACATTTCTAATCCTTCACATCCATCCTATTATTCCAACTTTAAAAGGGAGACTGAGCCCTAGGGGATGGAATCTGTCTACGGGTACAGAGCAGCTTCAACAACACTGGGACAAGAAGCTCATTCTCCCTTAGTATCAATCCACCCCACAAAATGTTTCTTAAAATATTCCTTTTGTTTAAGTTGCTTTGCCTCAGAACTTGGAAATATGCTTGCTCAACAATAATTTGCAAGCAAAGACCCTGAGAAACTACTGTTACCTCCTACGTGTAGTTGTTACTGTAAACAACCCATCTTAAAAGTTTAATTCATTTTATTTATGCCCATAGCAAAGACTTATTTGAAGTGCACAAACTATTGGAGATTATGAAGTAAATTAAAATTGCTACTGTGGAAGCACTTCCTAAAGGTACACCTGCCTAACCAACAGAATTTAAAAAAAAACAAAGACAACAAAAAAAACCACAGCAAAGGTTGCTCAAACCTTAAAAAACTGCACTCAGGTTGCATAAAGCCCAATAATAAAAAACACATTGCTTCTCTTAATACTGTATTTCAAAAGATATTTCCTTTTAACTATAAGCTATACATTTCAATCTGTATCTTTTAAGAGTTAAAGTATCTATAACCTTACAGGAAATGGTAAGAGCTCAAAGTAGTAATAATAATGTAGTAGTTTTCTATCTATTAAATGCAAACATACTAAGCTAGGATGTTCTGCTTCTGAAATTTAAGTCCTAACACCTAAACAAAGGGAACAGTTAACTCCTCACACAGCAGCAAGATCACATAAAAAAGTTTCACTGAGCATCTTGTTTCAACATGTGCTGAAGAATGATGAATTGCCATTGCATACAAGATACTGAGTTACTGGAAACAAGAAGAATAAAACCCGGTAATAACAGTTTCTCACATGGTCTTAACATACTGCAAAGAGAATGCTGGGACAATAAACCGGTACCCAACCTCTATCAGGAGTAAGCAGCTGAGAGGTGGGGCTGACTGAAGACAAGCTTTAGTGCAAAAGTAGCTTCAGGCAGAAGGTATCTATGAAAGAGAAACAAGCAGATGAAGCCCTAACCATTTCCCAGGCTTTCAACCCAACACTGTAGGTTTGTAACACTTGATAACTATTCCAAAGCACCCACAGAGCACTGTTTCCACCTACACTAAGGTAGTAAAGGGAGACGGCACAGTTTCCCTGAACATTTTCTTTCTTCTAGCTGTAGTGCCAAGCAGTGCCTCCGCAGGAGACAAAAAGAACAATATACTGAAAATCTGCCCAGCCAGTGACATCTTACACATTTCTGCCCCTCGTGAGAGGTGAGAAGGTTGAGGAAATCAGATTCAATTCTTTGCTGTAGAATCAAATGAGAAATACCCATTACTGGGTTGTTTTCCATCAATATAAGACAAGGGAAAAACCACCCAGGCAGACCTTAAATCAGAGACTGAAGCTTACAAAATTCCTGCCTAAACATTTCTCTCTGTCTGAACTGAACGATGTTTTGTTCCCCTTATAAATACATCCTTTAGAATTGTATCAGAGGAATCAAAGCACCTGAGCAAATTGCCTGTTCCCTAGCAGTGCCACAATTATTAGCATTCTCTGAAACACAATCTTTATACTTGAAAAGAGCAAGATCATTCTCTGTGGACGCTACACACTCCCAATAGTTTTCTCATCTCTGTTTTGGACTGCACAGCTGTTTAAAATAAGTTATTGTGATCTTATTCCCATCCCATTTTCTCTTAATTCAGAAAACAAATGATAGATAACTGACCATGCGCTATGAAAGATGCTTCTTGGCTTTGCTTTCACTGGCTTGAAAAAGACAAAGATCCGTATCTGTCAGTGATAGAGCTTCCCAATATTGCTTCCTAACAGAATGGCACACGGCAGCTGCTGTGGACACTTCAGCTGTCATGTTAGTTACCTCTGCTATTTCAGTTGTTAAACTGCTACCTAGACCACATAGACTCTCAAGATCTCACATGTACATAAAGCAGTTTAGACCAATGATCTCCATCTTCAGCAATTCCAATGAAGGGGAATTCGAACTGAAAACTATCTGCTGTGTACTTACCAAGTTGTTACTGTTGTTCTCTCAGATTTTAAAGTTTAGTTGACAGAAAATTACTACATATCACAATAACAAGAAAATGTAGAGAAGGACCCTAATTTGATGATAGGTAAAAAGAGGGAAAACATCTCAACATACTGAGGATTCAACAACTGCCTAGTTTCAGGGAAAAGCATGAACAACAGTACATTAAGTAGAAGAGACTGATTTCAAAGTTTTCGTCCATTAATCAAAATAACTTACAACTATGTTTGAAGTTAAGAACTACTCTTCTACTTTTAGCATATTCTAATTATGGTTTGATTTGTGATGGCAGTGAAATGAGCTTTTCAAGTAGGATCCATTATTCTGTTCTTCCCACCAGATAATTTGCTGCTAGGTGCTGCCTGCAACTTATCATCAATCAACAAAAATGTCAACAGAGTGGCAGGATTAAGTATGTTCTACAGAATCAGCATTTCTACATTACTAGCTCATCTCAGAAGGCCATGACTGTACATTTGAATTGCTACATAAGAAAAACACCAGTATTGCTTGGTTTTGGGCTGCCATTTTTCCAAAATTGTCCCAAATCATCAAGGACGTTAACACTTGCAGAGTAATTCCCCTTCTTCCTCTAGGTAGCTGTTAGAAACAAACCAATCACTTTATTCAAGAGCAAGTAAAGGTTATTCTTGCTATAGATCAAAGATAAATGCACGCTTCATCTACTAGCATTAAAGCTAGACAGAGAGAAAAGCTTTTATCATAGTTATTTCAGTACAGGTGCTGTATGCATCAGATGTGACTTATGTTCAAGTCATTTCAGATACGAAATTAGGTATTTTTTGAAGTGTGTCTTTACTTTCAATAAAACAATTTAATACAATATCCCTACTAAAAGTTTACTGAAGTTTCTCTTTTTAAATTTGACATTGTTCAGTGTTTTTTCTCAATTTTGTATTAGCAATTGTATATGTTTAAAACCAGACAGGACACAAATAAAAACATGCTTCATTTCTAGATTAAATTTGTCTAGCCTGTACTTCTCACAGCCAAAACTGCTTATGTTAGCTTACTATACTGAAGGCCCATGGAGACTTGCACATGGAGTCCTCCTTCAACCTCTGCAGAATTCCTAGTCTAACAAGGAAGATTCGTGACAGGCCACTGTGCTGAACCACCTATGTGACATTCCAGAGCTAATCTTGAATTTCTAGTTGACAAAAACAAACATTTCTAAGAAGTCCCCACAGACATTATAAACATGTCAACTGCTATTTCTGATCAGAGACATAACCATTGTTTGTGAACTCCATTGAGGAATGGCTGAGCAGAAAAACATATTTATGTATTACACTTACTACCCCCTGCAGTGGATAAATGCTAACTTTGATTTTAATCAACAATACAGACATTTCCACATTATAAGCAACTGGGCTCTACCAGACTCCAAAGAAGTAATTTTACAAGGTTAAAAAGAAGTTAACTATGTTTACAGCTATAATATAGCCATTTTATCTGAAATATGGAAAGTTTGAACATAAACATTTGAAGACATTCTGCAATCTACTTATTTGGATACAATTCAAAGGGTACAAAAGTGTCCTCTTCCACCATTCAGCACTTAGCTGCTTAGAAAATAAGCTTTTTAGACTTATTATAGCCATCTTCAAAGGGTAGTTAGCAGTACTATGTGCAACACTGAAGAATGAGAAATTCAAACTACAAAAACACACCTGTAAAATCATAATAGAAAAAAAATCAGCACTACACTTAAATTCATTAGATTTATGGCAAAAAAAATTTAATTTACTTGATTACTAAACCAAAATTGGAGCTCTCCTAATTCAATATTCTTAATTCCTGTTACTTTTAGTCTTGTTTAAAAAAAATTAAGTAGGTCAAGGGAGGGGAAAAATGAGACAAACCTGAAGAACTACTCAGTTAGAACCCTCAGTCTTAAAGCCATATGCACTTCTCTCCTTACCTCCAGCAGAAAGGATAGCTGTGCTTAAAACTACTGCTGTGAACCAGTCTGCCTTTCTCTTTCAGTACTTTAATGATGTTCTTATCTGCATCCTAAAAAGACAGAACAAAAAATTGTCCTTGGAATACAAATTTCACTATTTCAATAAGCTACTACAGGATTTGTCTCCAGTACCCAGATTAAGAAAATCCCTACAAATAATCCAGCATTTACACACACAAAAATTCCAAAAAGTTTCTATACAATTTATGCATTTACTGCAGAGGCACTGTAAATCACTACATTTGGAAAGTTACTTGCTCTACAAATTCTGGTATACTGCATCAGTCCTTTTTTGCCCTTAACTCTGCTTCTACATACACACAACTGTGTACAAAATTCAGATTTTCTGCAGCCCTAATACAAGCTAGAACTCATATTATTTAATATCTTAAATCTTTTATTGAGTCTCCTGATTTTGTGTCAGGAAGTCACATAGTGCTTCTTACCTAATACTTAGACTTCACTACAACACATTCCTCTAATGTGACTACAGTTACAGAAGTTGAAGCATCTTTTGTAATACCTTACTAACTAAACAGGATTTACATTCTAAACTGGAAGTGAAAGTTGTATATTGATAATCAAAGACAATCTACTGAACAAACAAGTGTCAACATGACATTAAGAAAGGAATAAAAATACAAAGATTTATGATACAGCAACATTCATAAGCACAATAATTCAGCATCATAAGAGTATTTTCCAAGAGCTTTAAGTTCAGATACCTACCAGCAAGAAGCTAAACGTGTAGCCTCCAGTGTTCTCTTATTTGACTTAATATATAGCAGGAAGCAATTTCAAATGCAATATAAGTTTTTTAAGTCTTTTTCAAGTAAATGGCGCTTACAGGAACATGCTTTGCTATCAAACTGTAGCAGCAGGAAACCGACTAAAACCAATTTGTTTTCTTAGCACATAGAATTAAAGAGGGACTGCTTTCTATGGATTTGTGTCTGTAGCAATCTGGAGTTCCTGTGGGTTCCTTTTACATGCATTCTCTTGCATCTATTGGCAAGTAAATTCACATTGCAACACGTCCCACAAGTGGGGAAAATGACTGGATTTCTCTCCTCTAACAAGTCATGTTACACTAACTGGCTGGTATAAACTTGATGATATCTGTGAATTCGGAAGTCGTCCAGAGGTAAGGGAGGCCTCTGCACACTTGCCTAGAGACTGCATGTGTAACATTTCCATAAGAAACAAGGGAAAAGTGAGACTCTTTCTGCAGTAGATGCAAACAGGGGATAGTCTTCTTCCCTTTTGGTACTAGATACACAGTATTACATTTCAAAATTCTTTATTCTTCAGATATTGTAATAAACAATTGCAACATTGTTGCAAATGTTAAAACACATTTTGATTTATCCAGATACCAAAGACACATTGAAGAAAAAGCCACTTAGGGAAAGAAAAGAACACTTCTACCATATATAAAATTTATCTTGAATAAAGTGTAATTTACTTCCTCCAAGACCACTAACCTTCACATACTGTCCAGCAAAGTCAGTCACTTCTGCTGTGAAGCAGCCTGATGCATCAACGGGACAAACGGGCACAGAATCTTTCTGAATGATATTAAAATCCATGCAGACTCTGTAATCATCCTACAAAGAGAGACAAGTACCAAGTTACAGAAAAACAAAATACTGGTTAAAATATCCATCCCCAGAAAAAGAAATTAAACATTAAATAGATAATGTGATGACTAGACAATAACAGCAAGATCTCAGCCTTCACCAATACCAAATATGCATAGGAAAATATGTATTTTACAGCATTGTAGTTTTATTCATCAGAGAAATTATGACTTCTTCTGAATATATGTGTTTTCTCTCAGCTAGTAGAGAGGATATGTGCATGTGCTTCTGTGCATATAGATATACGTTCATATATATACACACATATTTTATATGTGTGCGTACACACATACATACATGTAGTCAACACCTGCAGGCTACTACTGCATGGCAAAGGAACCGACAACCACTGTGCCATGTTCTTGTACCCACCAGAGACTTGTGTCTGTTTAGCACACAAGCCTGCATGGCATTTTTCAGAAGGCAGGTTGTTTTAATCAATCAAATTCTGGAACTCCACATAAGAAATCCCATTTTCTGAATGTCTTAATGATCCAAAGCCTTTAAATCTGTATTTCTCAATCTTTGTTGGCCCTTAGGCAAATCTAACTGACCAAGAACCACACATGGACAACATCACAGTTTATTTTCCTGGCCAGCCTCCATTTAAATTTTTAATTTCCTGTAGTTGTAAGAAAAAAAAAAATTAAGAAAAAGAGGGTCACTTCAGGCTTTCCTGAACATAACTGAACAACAATGGTATCTTAGAAAAGATTTAAACAAAATTATTAGGGGAATAAATGCATACCTTAACCAATTATCACTCCAGATTACCCACTTTCTTGCCTGAAGGCTACTGGGGGTGGGAAGGGGAAGGAGAAGGGGACAGCTGCAGATCAGTCACTCTCAGCACATTCACAGAATTGCTTCCTTTTCCTCAAAGAAAAAGGCCCTGTCTAAGCCTGCATCAAGTCAGGTTGCTTTTTTAAGACAGAGGTTTCTGTATTGCTGCTCTGACAAAATGGGGGAAACCACAGGCTTCAGGGACAAAAACTGAAATTTTACGTAGCATGAAACAGAACCTGTGGTGACCCTGCCTGCCAAAGCTGGCAGCCGTTGAACTGTCACCCTCCACTATGCTTAGAGCTCATTTACCTTTCGTAAAATGCAGCAACTATTTCGTAAGAGTTGCACTCTAAAGCAATTTGTCCACCTTGATCAAGGAGACCACACTAGAAGCAAGCGTATAAATAAACGTTAAATAAGCAAGTGCTCCATAGCTAGCTGAATTCTCCTTTCCTAGATATAACCAACACAGGCGAGCCAACTTGTAGAGCAACAGAGCAGAGTTTCCAGATCCTTTGTGGTCCTCATCCTGTACCTCCAGGCCTAACCCCTAGTCCCTGTAGTTACCAGCTCCCCCAAGCCAGATCTGGCAGATGTTGCCTGTTGATCCACAGTATATTTTACAACGATGAAAATAATCCATAGCAATAGTGAAGTTGGCTACTTCATGTACTAAGGCATTACACGTAGAAACGAAAAACCACTTCAGCTACAGCACTCATTTACTCCAGACCATAGTCTCTTTCCACTCTCCAGCAGCTGCAGACAGCCATCACAATTACTCAACCTCCACTTGGTCAACCAGCTTCTTCAGTCAATAGATTAATTGAGATAAGCCCATTCTCAGTTGACCTTTCATCAGCTATTATTACTAAGATATAGCAAGCAGACTGCGGTGTTTAAAATGTAGGCCAGATGACATAACTAACGTCAACCCTGATTTGGCAGTGAATTGTAAAAGGCTTTGAAGAAGCAGCCAGCAAAGACTACAAAGCTTGGCACGCTCACAACCTAGCTAAAACGTAATAACAAACCTTCCACTTCGCAGGACCTAGGTCAAGAGGTGGTTCAGTTCGATTTGCATCGCTGATACAGCCAATGATATATAAAGGGCTTTGCTATTTTAGTTTTCTACAGTTAGTTCCTTTCTTTTGAAGAACTCAAACTTGAATGTAAAAGCTTTCCTGACTGACCTGCCATTTGATTTAATGAAGATTTGCTTCAGTAACCACAATCCAAGAATATATTCAGCCACATACAGAAATCCACAAATGCTAAGCTCCACTGGAAAGCTAAGACAAATTTCAATTCTTTCCAGGATAGAAGTCATAGTGTTCACTTTTGTACCCCTGCCACAATTAAATCTCTCAAAAGATTACAAATAAAAGTTGTAATAAACAACATGAATGAAGCAGAAGCTATTAAACAGCTCATTGATCAGAACTCAAAGCTTTTCTATATGAAATTAAAAAAAACCCCAAACAAATGAAAACAACAAAAACATGAAGTCAAAAGGTTCACCTTCAGCACCTTTTAACAAAAATCAAGTATACTTTTGCAATCTACTGAAAAGAAACTGTAACAGTAATATATCTGTGAAACTTCTGTGACTCAGTCTGAGCAGGCACTAGAAGTACAGGGCTTGTATGCAAATTGAAATGTTACTAAAGCTTTTTAAGTTGACTGTAGATGCATCTACATATGATGAGATGCCTGAGCAGGTGAATTTTAGTGTCATGTTAATCTGGAGGTACAATGAGTTTACAGAGTTTTTAATACAGGTTCGTCTTGTTCTGTGAGCTTTAATTTTGATGTCTTTTGAACTGAAACAGAGTGCTCTGATATTGTGTGGCAGATTGTATTTGGCAAAAGCATCACACAAGACAATGAAACTACATGTCCTGGAACTAAATGAAGGTGAAATTTTACTTCAAATTTTGTTGGAGAAGGAGACATTTCTAAGCTATCAGCCATACAGAATATGTATCAGTAAGTAGGATTAAAAAACCCCTTACTCTCTAACCCTATTTATCAAAAGGACTTGCTTATATTGAGGGGAACGGTTAGAGACAAGATATGACACCTCCTGTGAAGGACTGTGCTCTATTTCTTCTCCTCTGACCCTTGCCTCCTGCTCCACTTACGCCTTTCCTATTCACCTTCAACACAACAGGATAGGAAGTTGCAGAGAAGGCAATTAATTAGGAAGACAGTCCTGCCTACAATCATGAGTTATCTCCCTTCTTTCATCTAAGCTTGTCTAAAGGCAAACATTTAATGCCAACTGTACTGGCTTTGTGCAGCAAGGTTTTGGTAGCAGGGGGGTGGTTGCAGGGGTGGCTTCTGTGAGAAGCTGCTGGAAGCTTCCCCTGTGTCCGACAGAGCCAATACCAGCCGGCTCTAGGATGGACCCGCCGCTGGCCAAGGCCGAGCCCAGCAGTCATAGTGGTAGCGCCGCTGTGATAACGTATTTAAGAAGGAAAAAAAGTTGCTGGGACACACAGAAACTGCAGCCAGAGAGAGGAGTAAGAACATGTGAGAGAAACAACCCTGCAGACCCCCAGGTCAGTGAAGAAGGAGGGGAGGAGATGCTCCAGGCACCGGAGCAGAGATTCCCCTGCAGCCCGTGGGGAAGACCACGGTGAGGCAGGCTGTCCTCCTGCAGCCCAGGGAGGTCCACGGGGGAGCAGATCTCCACCTGCAGCCTGTGGAGCACCCCACGCCAGAGCAGGTGGGTGCCTGAAGGAGGCTGTGACCCCGTGGGAAGCCCACGCTGGAGCAGGCTCCTGGCAGGACCTGTGGCCCCGTGGAGAGAGGAGCCCGCACTGGAGCAGGTTTTCTGGCAGGACTTGTGACCCCGTGGGGGACCCACGCTGGAGCAGTGTGCTCCTGAAGGGCTGCACACCGTGGAAGGGACCCACGCTGGAGCAGTTCGTGAAGAACTGCAGCCCGTGGGAAGGACCCATGTTGGAGAAGTTCGTGGAGGACTGTCTCCCGTGGGAGGGACCCCACACTGGAGCAGGGGAAGAGTGTGATGACTCCTGCCCCTGAGGAGGAAGGAGCGGCAGAAAATAACGTGATGAACTGACTGTAACCCTCATTCCGCATCCCCCTGCGCTGCAGGGGCGGGGGGGGGGAGGTAGAGAATCTGGGGGTGAAGTTGTGCCCAGGAAGAAGAGGGGGGTAGAGGGAAGGTGTTCTGAGATTTGGTTTTATTTCTCATTACCCTGCTCTGGTTGATTGGTGATAAATTGAGTTAATTTTCCCCAAGCTGAGTCTGTTTTGCCTGTGACAGTAACTGGTGAGTGATCTCTCCTGTCCTTATCTTGAACCATGAGCCCCTTGTTATATTTTCTCTGCCCTGTCCAGCTGAGGAGGGGGAAGTGACAGAGCAGCTTTGGGGGGCATCTGGCATCTAGCCATGGTCAACCTGCCACACCAACACATGTAACACTCAGTATTCTATACAGAGTCTACTGTACAATGATAAGTTCCCGAACTTAAACCAGAACCCTTTGTGAGCCTTTCTGAACAAAAATAATCAGTGGGCTATCAAAACTGAACAACATGCATCCCGAAAGAAAAAGGTAGCAGCACTAAGTGCAACATCACGTGCTGTGCAGTTTCCTTCTGAAGGTAGCACAGCCAGCTGACTCGGGTCTATGCATCACACATTATAAAGTCAAGCTGCTCCTTAGCTACCGAGTGCAAAGTTTTGTTTGTGATGTTTGTGTGACGAAGAAGTGCACTAACATTTTATGCATTTTTTCCTCTGCAATGCATTTAACTGATACTCTCATGTTTTTAAAAAGAATGGTTTTAAAGATAATTGCTGACTTCCCAGGAGAGAGAGACAAGATTTTTTTTCCTCTGATTTTATACAAATCTCTGTGGGCTTACAACAAAATCAAATAAAAGAAGGCAGATAATCCTTGCTCTAACTGGCCAGTCAGGCTTTCCAACAAGCTGTTTCCAGCAACTAAACTGTATTGTGCAAATACACAACAAAACAATACAGCAGCCAAAGGAGAGTTTCTTCCAGAGCTCCTTCTCTATTAGCTGCCTATTCCCTTCCTTTACTCCATCTCCTACAGAAAAAGCTCCTCAATCAAAATCAAGCCTGCTCCCTCAACCCCTCAGTCATGTCCTTGCAAGATTTAGCTACAGGGGAGTATCTGAGGTGCAAGTACTGTGACAGGCTTTAGACTCCTTAAGACGCCTTTACCAGTCACCATTAATTTCTTTATTAACTGATAACATACAGCCCAGTCTAATTTTCTTTATTCACAGCTGCATTAAGCTAGGACAACTTTTCATGTCAATGCTCATCTTGACAAGGGAAACACTACCACAATGGATGCACCCTTCAGAAAAACGCAGAAAAAAAATACAGAAAAGGATGGGACACATGAATACAAAGAGGCCTATTGCTAATGCCAACAGTTTCTGAAAATGATGATAGAGCTCATGGTCCAGGGATTGCTAATTGCTAGGCATTGGCAGCTCTATTGCAAGTTTTTTGAGGGCATCTTTGGATAATGGCTGAAGACAGGACACTATACAAAAAGGACAATGAATCTTAACTAGTGCATTTAATTAATGCGTCTAAAAACTGAAATGATTAAATCCATGAAAAATTATCCCTCTTAACCTTCAGAAGAATAGACTGAGGGAAAGGACAATAAAGACAGAAAAAAGAATGGAGTGCAACAAAATCCTTTCACACCAAGGGATAAAGTCTCAGACAAAAGCAGTCAAAGCATTTTTCTCATTCTCTAAAAGCCCAATGAGTAATGAAATTGAAACGCTGAAGAGGGGCACTGTGCTGAGCAGAACTGCTGTTACCATCCAAAATTACCACTTAGCAAAGCCAGTTTTGACTATCAGTGCAACAGATCATTTCTTCTCAAAGCTGTAAATTTAGACTTTGAGAAAAGCTAAGATCAATGACACTCAGAATATACAGTGGTGAGTTCACTTCACATACCACAACAATAACCAAATCAAGGGACACCTAAAATCTCCAGTCTAGCACACAAAGGGCACTAGTGAGTGCACAAACTCATTAGAATACAATGTAGCATTGCATTCGTACATTTTTAAGTAGCAAATGGGAGCACTGTTTTAATATCATAGTCACCCAGTAGCTGGAAAGCCAAGCAATGTGTGTTGGAACAAAATTAACATTACAGATACGTGGTTCATACTCACAGCACCAAAATAGGGGGCCTGATGTACAACACCTGTGCCTTCCTCCTCCTTCACGTAACTGTCTACTAGCACAGCAAAGGCACCTTTATCTTTGCACTGTAACACAAAACACATATGTATACATATATATACAGCAATGCAGAATTCTTAAGAACATGGAAGAGCCACTAGCCACCTGCAAGAGTAAAGAACTGCATCAAAAATAAGTGACACAGTGAAATGTGACATTCCTAACATTATTTAATCATTTCTCATAGCTAAGACACTCAGGCTGTATACTTCATTAAACAGTGTCAAATGTGATTAAATCCAAGACCTCTCCGGAAGGCCTCATAGTCAATTACTCTTCAAGCCACAGATCTTCACACAGTTGTGTGCTTAACAGACTACAAAACAATACACTTCTCTAAGTGAGGATACAAACAAGAAAGCTACAGGGATTCTATATACTGAAGTCTCCTTGCATTTTTATGTGTCCACTGTACCTTCTAATTTTAAAGAAGTTTGCTTGTACAGTCATATATTTTATTTCTGCCAGAGAATGAGAAAGTGGTAAGTAAAAAAAAAGAAAGAAAAAATTGCCACGAAAAGATCTGACAATTTTCAGTGTGTTCAGTATGTAGATAATGAAAAATAGAGCTATTTTCTATTCCTTAATACAGAAGTATTAAAAAAAAAATTACTGCAGTCACAGCTGAACCAAATATGTTACAAAGTATTAGGTTTGGCTTGTTCTGAAGAGGGATATTTTGAGATAAGACATCCATTCAAAAAAAAAAAAAAAAAAGCAGATGCCCATCTGCTCCTTAAAGTACAGCGGGACTCAAAAAATTTATCCATTCCAAACCTTTACACCTGCAGTCCCATTTTTCAGATTCAGCTTGGTGTTTGACCTTTCTCTAGAAATAACAGGTCCTGCTCCCTACAGAGGTTTTCTCACCTTTGCTGACTTCAGCACATGCTTCAGAACAGATGGTAGTCACAAATGGCCAAATCCCTTATATGAGTTAACAGCTGCTTGTCCAGCAGTACTGTAACCCACTTAAACTCTTTGAAAAATTTAATCCTTTTTTAATCAGAATTTTTTTTTAAATATATAACCCCCTCTCTTATCCCTCTCTTATTGCTACATATTCTATTATCATCTGTGATGCTATTAACTACACTAGACTTACTCAGTGCTTAAATGCTGCACAGAAGGACATCCATAAAAACGAGATATATCAGTAGTTATTTTATCAAAGGCTTTTAACTCTTCAGTGAAAAACACTACATGTCTACAGCTGTTATCCACAAAGTCATTCTCTTGTGAATACAAAATTTGTGGACTTAATAGGCAGGCAACAGAAGCTCACCAGATGAAAAGTTGAGAGAATACTCCCTATTTATTAATGTTTACTGGAAGTTTCTCCACAATCTCAAATCAAACTACTATTTATCACTGAATTCTTACTCTGGGTATATTTAAAACTTAAGGGAAAAAACTACAGAAAAAAGTAAACTTTCTGTTTTTCAACCTTTCACTAGGATTTTCAACTACTTTAATACAACCTGGGGTTTGTTACTAGAACACAAGATTTTTATAATATAAACAAGGAATACTGAGAATGGTTTTTATTTTTGTCTTTGTATCCTGTATCAAACACCAAACTTGTCCATCTTACCTGAATAAAATAGTCAAAGAGTGGTTTATATTTCTTGCCTTTAAGAGCAATGCCAGGAAACCTGAGGAGAAGGATTTACATGAACACAAATTAACAACTTGAAAATTGCTTAGTCAGCTGGTAGGAATGCTATTTTTTCCAATTTCCTTTTTCCCCATCTCTAACAGAATTTGACTTCATAAGGTGAAGAAAAAAGTATTTCCTTAATAGCTTGCTTCTCATTTTTACAACTCTTTGGCAATTTGGACTTGGACAAAAACTGTAACATGTCTTAACGCATCTCTGCTACAGTCAACAGGTACACTTGTACCTGATGGTCTTTCAATCAAGCGATCATTGTAAATTAATGTAGGAATTAAACATTAATAACAATCACTGTCTGGTAAAGCTGGGCAAGGAGCTTCTGGATAAAATGCAATTTCAATTTAATATTCATAACAACATAGCCCTGTGGCTCAGCATGTTCAACAGAACTAAATAAGCACTGATCCAAAACACCTAAAAGTTACACGCACAGAAGATTGTGATGCAGGGTACTGGAGCATTTAAAGCTTGGATGGCTCATTCCTTATTCTAAAACTAGGCATCCAAACTCTCCACGGGTATCTCAGGGAAAGATCCAACAGACAGGACTGACTGAGGAACCAGCTAAGCCAGACAAGAAATGCAAGACAGAGACAGAGCCTGTAGATCTCGCTCTCTTCAGACTTCCAACAACAGCTGACGGAAGACAGTGATTGGGTTGGGATTCACTGCTCAGAACTCTCCTGAAAGTGCTTAAATCATTCATTTCAGGAAAAAGTCTAGTTAAAACACAACTTCATCTAATAGATGGGATAGCTCTCTGAATGTGTCACAGCTGTGGTCTTTGCTTATACTATCCTTGATCCACATCTTCCAAAACAATGGTTGAACCATAAAACACTTGACTACTTCAAAGTGAGGAACTCTTCAAAGCTGTTTCATTGCACAGAAAGGAACTCAAGCAGTTTTTAATGCTAAGTTAAAGAGCATGACTCCTCAGCTCAGCATACATAATATCCACTAGGAAAAGGGGAGATTTCTATTTTAAGCCACAGCTTCACGGACAGTTTATATATTTTACATTACATACAGCCTCAGGAATGTTTGAGGTGCTTAATCAGGATCAGATGAGAGAAAAGCATCCCAGTGCTCAACCACACAGATGTGGGAATGCTCAGACACAGAATGTAAAGCACTAGAACTGGCCTTAAAAAAAAAAAAGTTAAATTCTTATTTAATGCAAGTCAGTGAAAGGCAAGGGTTGTGGATCACGTTCCTGATTTTCTCTTTTGAGATCTGAAATACTTTGTTTATCAAAGTCCTGAACTTCAAGCTGAAAATTTATACAGTGCTGCCTTCTTGTGACCTAAGTTATAGTAATAACAGACTCACTTAAAATCACTATAGTAATCACTCTCAAGAGACCAGAAATCCTTTTTTGGATTCTCTAGAATCTAGAGACAACAGTGGAAAATAGTTTAAAGAAATTAAGTGTTTAATATGCAAATAGACTGAAATGTAACACAGAGGAAGGAAAATGCTCATCAGTCATTTCATATCTACCACTGCTGAATAAAACGACAAGCCACTCAATGGCCAAAACTGGGGTAATATACCAAGACCAATCCACTTGTGCAAAGCAGCCGAAAATATTCTGATAAAGATGGTAGCCATCTCATCAGTGAAACAAGTATTCCCATTTGCTCTCACACAAAAACCTACCATCTCATCTGGGAAGAAAAGGGAGAGAAAAGTCAGGCTTGAGGGAGGGTGGGAAGGCTGAGAGTACTCAGGAAGTTCAGATGATTTCAAATACAGAAAATTTTCTGTAAGATCATTCCTTGACCTCAGCCTGCCATCTGGTATGGAGCAAGTGGCATGAATTTCTCCCTCAAGGGCCTAACTGCCTGAGAATTTAGAAGTGAGCTGAAGAAAGAAAAAAGTTAAGAGTAGAAATGGGAAAGTTCATTTCCATAAACTTATACACTCATAGATCTAAATCTTTAAAAGATCCATTCAACTACCAGCTACCTCTTCATTGTCTCACATCTCACATTTGAGAGAACTAATTATGTAACATAAAAATTGGAGCATGACCAAAAAAAACCCCATCTTGAGAAGACTGTAGCACTAATACAGAAAGAAGAAAAATATACTGCTCTGCAAGGAGAAAAAAAATTGCTAGCACCCTTATGCATAGGTATGGGGTGGGGGGGGAGGGGGAATCAAAGATCGGGGGCAGAAATTAGAAATACAACTAGCCAGGGACATAAGCAATGACAACTGAAACCTGTGTATGATTGTCTTAAAGAACAGGTACTTCACAGTTGTGATCAACACACCACACCAAAAAAAGGCTGAAAGGTTCAGTGCATTCCTGGATACAGAATTTGTAGTATTCCATTAAAAGAAGGATTTGGAACCAGAAGACAATAGATAATAAGTTTAATACACCTACCTTGCTTTTTCTTTTTTTTTTTTAAGTCTAAAGGAAATGCATTCAGAAATTTTTAAGAAAATAGAGATCTTTTCGTAGAAGGCTTAGTTTTTAGACACTGAAGAGGTTTCAAAAGACTAGAAAGGAACACAGCACTTATACTTCAAGAGAGAAATGGAGTACTGATGGACCTAAAAACCAGTCAGACTAGCATAACAACTTGATTCAACTTAAGTGATTGAACAGTTTTTAAAAAGCAAAGTGCTAAAAACATACAATATGAATTTGTCAAGAATAAGTCACACCAAGGCAAATTACTTTTTTTTTTAGGCAGACCAACTAGCTTAGATAGCAAGCAAGCAGATAGATTTAAGTCTTAAGGTTAGTAAGACTTTTGACACTTTGACATACCATTCTGACACACACAAATATTTTAACTGGGTGACTGTATGTTTACATGGACACACAACCACTTTGAGAAAAAAAAAGTTATTGTTAATTCAGTATTAGACTGAAAATTTCCAGTGGTATCCTGGCAGAGACTATCATAATGCTGACACTATTCAATGTTTTTACTGATGACTCTGAAAGGAGGAAAAAAAATCTGGAGATCAGAACTTCTGTCAACACTGAAGAGTGAGACCACTGAATATCATCTTTATAAATTGAGTACTGACTTGAATTGCTACAGAGTAAGTGATAGATGAAGAGAACCCACTTGGGGGGGGGGAATAGAAATCAATGCAAATACAAAATAAGAACTACTCAATTGTCACAGTATGAGGCATCATGGTAGACAACATCTTAAGCAAACATTCCAGCTCTATATTCCCCTAATTCAATGACTACATGCAACTGCTTAGCTGAAATAAGACATATCCTTTTTGTAAATGTTTTTTATGTGTAAAGCTTTCAACTGCTTGGTAAAAAAAACAAACAAAAAAAAAAAACAAACCACCACACCACAAACAAAAACCTGATGCCAGTGAAGAAGGGTTGTTATTCTCAAAAAAATTTTTAGTCTTTTTGGTTTGTTTTATTGTGGTTTTGTATTGTGTGAGTTTTTGCTGGGTTTTTTTGTTTGTGTGTTGGGTTTGTTTTTTTTACCCACTGCACAGGACTAAATAAAGTAAGCAAATAAATATTTGTTGTATTTTACCTCTTTAACAGGTTAATGTTTTATATAAAAGATTTAAGAGAAGCCAAGCCACATATTTTGCTTAAGAGAGCTACAGAATTTAACACCTATGTCCCCTGTCCAGTGTGACTTATTAAATAATTTGTATTTTTACACGGAACCAAGATGAATAAGCAGTCTTCAGAAAGCATTAACTGCCACTAACTACATAACTTACGTAGACCATGCTACGGAAGCAGTATTCGCTTGCTAAAGACAATGGCTTTGCTTTTGCCCATTTCCCTTTAAATAGTTACATAAAGTTTAGAATGTGTTCAGCATTTGGACAATCTCCAGGGTTTTTCTGAGACTTTTAAATTAATGTCTTTCTAAGAAAACACACAGGAAAAGGACGGACTAAGTAACTTTCCCCACCATAATACAATGACCCAATGAAACTTTTATTCTATTTGTAACTTCACGTCAAGACCAATTTGTTCTAGTAAATTTCAATCTCTTTTATAGATTTTTGCAAGATATACACACATGCGGGGAAACCCATCTTTAGGTAACTGCAAAATCCAACTTCTTGAAACATTTAACTTCTGATCTATAAAAATACTGGAAGTTAACAAGTGTGTAATAATTTATGTACTTGCCTGTCAAGTATCTCATATTCACTGTCAGATTTGTACAGTGCTATCAGCCTAGATTCCATCAAAATGTAAATCTTTCCTGTGGCATTATCTAGAATATAAAATAAAACAATAAGTTACATAAATCTCAATTTAATACCCTTATTTGCACCATTACGAAACCTCTCAATTTATGCAAGATAGTATCATATTAGCTATAAAACTGCCCAGAATAATCCTGCTGATCGACCACTAGTTCCCAGCTACTTCTTCCCCACACAGCCACTTAATGAACACTTTCCAAAAGTTAAGTTTAAACAGAAACCACAAAACCCAGTCCACTGATTTTCATTCTGGGTTTGTGGGTTTTTTTTGGTTTTTTGGTGTTTTTTTTTTCCCGAGCAGCAGAAATACCCTACCTTGTCTATTATCATTGCAGCAAAGAAAAGCAATTGAAAGTTTCAGTATATGAAACAGAGGGAAAGAATTGGAAGATGGACAAATACTACATAAAATCAATATTATTAAGTTGCCATTAGGGGTTATGATTGCACTTTATGTTGCCTTTCTGAGATTTACTATTCCAATCAATTTTGTGCTTGGATTTCTTTTTAAAGTAAGTAAATACAAAGTGAAACGTTATGCAGGAAACCCATTTTCTCCCCGCAAACAACCTTCATCTCTTAAATTCAGTTACAAATTTTATTCACACTACTACCCTACCAACTTAGTCAGCATCACTATCCCACCAACAGACTGTAGGCCAAAGACATCTAAGCCCAATAACTCAGCATCTCAGGCAGGTGTAGGTGTTATTTCTGAAAGTACTCAATAACTCTTTTTGAGATGACCAAATTTATGTTAAAATCTTTGAAAACTGAAACTTACTTAGGTCTCTCTTAAAACAAAGATAACCCAAACATATGGAGTTCACTGTAAAAGCCTCTGCAATTTTTCATGTTTAACACCTTAGGCACACATTAGATTCATATGGTTGTTGGAACTGGAAATTGTATCTTTGGCATATATTTACTCCATATTAAATGCCATCATTAACTTGAATATCTCTTTTTTTCTTTGTTTAAACATACACTGGTAAGTCAGAAAAGGTAAGCAATTTGGGAGAACCTGAAAACAGCAATGCAAAAAGTACTTTCATCCAAATTCTTGCTTACCATTTCATTTAAAATTTTTTTTAAAAAGGGTTTTGTAGATGAAGATATAATTAAAGACAACTGGATTTCAAGGATAAAATAAATTCCTTGCCCAAGTGAAAAGGAAGACACATCATAACATACTCCATTGCCAACTGAAAAAAATGGAACTGCAAACCCTGGAAAACTACTTGAAGCAGTAATGAGAAAAGCAACAGCCTGGATTGTTTAAGCACCCTACATGGTCTGTTGCATACAATTCCTGAAGTGCTGGGTGCTCTCATGAAAGAGATTACCTTATAGTACACAACTTGTTTAGCCAGGTGCAGCCAACTGGTCCATGAGTAAGCAAGCCAAAGCACTTAGTCAAATGTACTCTTACATTGGAAACCACAGTACCTTGTCTTACATTTGTGCTAAAAACCACACTTCAGTCAGGTTGAGACTAGCATGTAACACCTTGCATCTGCTATGGGTTAAGAGTACAGAGATGTTCAGTTACTGCAACTTAGCAGTCATGTAGCACTAACTCGTTCATGAGTCTGAGCCCCAAGAGAGGAGGGAATCAAAAAAGCTGGGACACGCAGTCACACCTCCCTGTCTCTCAAATATAGTGTGACTTTAAGAAGACAGATAAAACATTTGCTCTTGTTCTTTATTTCGTCTATCAATATTTTTTAGGGAACAGTCCTCACAATGCATGTAAATAAAAATAGCACAGCAGTCGGAAGTCATCAGCCACATAAGAAGTAAATGTCATCCTTCAAAATAACACTGATCCAACCCAGCAAAGTGCTATAAATGTAGCATAAAACAGTCTATCATACAAAATATAAGTATGTATTCACAGGCACTGAAAAAAGAAGTGTTCATTATATGTCACTTTCAGTTAACACTTGCCTCTCAATTTTACATATTGCAACTCTGGATTAACGCAAAGGGCCAAATTACTAGGCAAGGTCCAAGGAGTAGTTGTCCAAGCAACAAGAGAAACACTTGCATCTTCATCCAGTGGGAAGCTCACAGTCACTGAAGGATCTTGAACGTCCTTAAAAACAAGATAAAGTCAAAGGGGGAAAAGGAGAGGGGGAGAAAAAAGGTTTACTGAATTTATTAGTGAGAAAACACAAATCTAAGAAGTAGTAACTATTACTGCCATCCACCAAAACCTATATTGCAACTTGCCTAGTTCATCACTGTAGTGTTAGAAGGGGAAGTGGTAGCATAAGAAAGTTTGAAGAGAACACCAGTCACAATGTTACTCTACTATACCAGTGCAAACTGTCAGTCCAACAAGGCCAACAGGGTTAAAAATTCAGATTAGCGGTGAGATTTTGGGAATTAGCTGCCAAAACACCAAAGAGAGCTGAGTGCCAGTTCCCTCAAGTACCTCTTTTGATTATAAACTTTAAAAATGGGATTAATCTCAACTGTGAAGAAAATCAGCAGTTTCTCAGATACTGCTACACAAAGCCTTTTCCCACCTTTTCCTCTAGAGTCAGGGAGTAGGAAGAATAGCCATCACTCAAGATGATGAAATCTCTTATTAGGAAACTGTTGTTAACAAGTGGGAAA
Source organism: Haliaeetus leucocephalus (assembly GCF_000737465.1). NCBI lineage: Eukaryota > Metazoa > Chordata > Aves > Accipitriformes > Accipitridae > Haliaeetus > Haliaeetus leucocephalus. The sequence goes on from NW_010973420.1 coordinate 4,105,686, forward strand.
AAAAGTTTGGCATACTTAAAAATAGGAGTATGTCAATATTTAAGAGTAAAAAGGTCTCAGGAAAGGAGACCTTTGCCAGCTACCCTATAAAACTTTGCCTCCAAATGAGTCAAAAGAATCCCCTGAAAACAAGTTTTTCTTTCAGACAAGTACAATGCTATTCAGTCACTTCACATTTCACATATTACAAAAAGCAAGTCTCATCTTGCAAATGTGAAACTATCACTGTTAATTTTAAATGCCAAACAAAAATGGGTGCTATGCGCACAGACCCTAAACATGTGAATAAGTCCTATCCCCTCATAATGTCTAGTGCAAGGCTCTCTGGTTTCTGTCCAGCATCATGGAACAGTTAACGGCATCATGGGACAGGCAGCTATTTATGTCTGAGCTAAGGGCTGCTCCAGAGGGAATTTTCTGTGAACATCTGGTGCAGTCAACAGTAAAACATAAATATTACATAACTCTTGAACCACGCTCAATACCAAGCAAAGATTGAGCTATCACTACAGTCCTGTCTCCACCAATTGTTAAACAACACTGTAGGCTATTCACTTCATTTTCTGAAGCACTAAAGTTGACCAAGTAGATAAAAACAACTGGCAAGCCATAAAAAAAAATAACATCCAGGCTGCCAAGTAATGGCATTGTGTAATGTTTTATCTGTTCACAAAATTATGCCTGCTCACATCTGAAGACAACACTTCTTCAGTTAAATGTAATACAAGCTGTTGATATAGTTTACTCAAGTATACATTAGACACCTAACTCAGTTTCTGAACATGCTTCTTCTATCCTATTTCTCATGATTTGTGTCCTGATTCTCACAGGATCAATAAACAGAAGCCAAAGCCTGCTTTCCACAGTGAAAAAGATAACAGCTGCCTTACACCCAGAAATGACTGGTCTTGCCAAGAATAAATCATGTCAGCTTATGGACCCTCAACATTTCAGTCTTCAAAATACCACCTCTAGCAGACAAAAAAGATAATTTTTGTATGAAGTGGCAGAGCAGCACACCCCACAGACACACTCTACTAGTTCTAGAGTAAGAAATAGCACCTAAATATTTCACTAAGACTCAAGAAGAGAAAACAGCTTTGCTCTGTGGAAAAGGGGCACACACACAAAAACCCCACCAGAATAGTCTTTGTTCTAAAGAAAGCTCATTAATCTCAGCCTATATGAAATGTCAGTTAATAAGTACAAGCAAAGTAATTATTTCAGTTGTCACAGAGTCAAACATGAAGATATCTTTGCAGGTCTCACTTTATTAAATCACAAAACCTTTATTCTTGAGTATGGGCAAATAACCCTCAACAATATTGAAAGCTCTAGTATCTGTGGACTGCATTATACTACAAGTCTATATTTAAACATTTGTTTTAAAAACACTATTTTTGGCCAGCAAATTGGCCTTTTTTAGGCAAGATGTAAAAAAGACCAGCTGTACAATTTGTGCCAGCTCTCTGCTGCAACAATGTAAGTGAAGGATTTACGATGTAAAAAAATGGAAGCCTGGGTGGGGATTGGAAAGGATACAAAACCTCTGTCCACAAACTAAGATGAAATTTGGAAAATTGGGACACAAGTTCTGCCTTCACATATGTGAACATGAGTTTGTTGCAAATGAAAAGCTGCACCTACTATATCTAATCATTCATTTTCAAAGGAGCATCTTATAAAACATAGTATACCATGCATTATATTGGGTAAAACATTCTCTGTAATTTCTTAATCTAAATTAATGATTCTTAGAAGAACTATTATCCTACTGCTCTACAACCGAACGCACTCTTTGACAATTCTTATTAATCCCCTCACAGATGATTTCAACTCTGCCAAGGACCTTCCTCTTTTCAGATCTGCACAGACAGGGACATTTGCAGCTCTTATCTAAGTATTTACCACAAAAACTCAACACAGTGCAATACTCATCTTGAGACCCCACAGAGAAAGTGAATGTAATTTACCAGACTAAAACAAAGTATGTACTTTATGTGTCTGTAAGCAGTAACTAAGAAGAGGGAAGGCAGCTAAGATCAAGTGATCCAAACAAATACAGCAAAATATAATAAAAACTAACCAATTTACCTAAATTTTTACTATCAATCTGGAGTGTAATAATATGCTTATGTACCACCAAGCAAAAAATACTAAAGCTTTCCAAATCCAAACTGAAGACAATAGAGAAATCTGATTGCAACATAACGTACACATATACTGACTTACCTTGTAATTCTGGTGGGACTCAAAGTTTGACAGTGGGGTGTTGCATGCAGTTGAAAAAGGCATGACCTTAACACCTCTATACACCAGTCCTTTGTCATACAGTTGCTTGAAAACCCACCTGGAAGTAAACAAGGAATATGAAATAGCACTTGGCATTTCAAATTTAGTCAGTCAACTGCAAAATGGGGTTCTGCTCTAGCTGGAGTGCCGTTCTGAATTACACCTTTTTTTAAACAATCAATCATCAACTAAACACAATATTTGCAAGACAAAAAAAAAGAGATAAACTGACTGCAACTGTATTTCTGGCTGATTTTTAGCTTTAGCCGATTCCACCAGCTTGGTTTTCCATGCACTGTCTGCACAGCACACAGTATTTAAATGAAACAAATCCGTATCTCTGTTTAATCTCTCTCAAATTTCTTGAATACAGACCACCTGAAATTTTAACTATTAACAAGGCTGGAGTCAGTCATAATTTAGAGACAAGACATATAGTGACGTGGCTGCTCACTTACCACATGATCTTAAGCACCTACTGCAGCAACCAGTGCTACAGAAGAGAGACAGGTACAGGTCAGAAATACCTGCAACCCACCCTGAATAAATCCTGACGATCTGAAGAGCATTTTTCACAAGAGGGCACAGCTAACCATGCAAAGTAATGAACTCAGTTTTATGGTCCCACAATTTACATTTAATGTTCTCTTTTATTAGCTCATCTCACCCTGGACTCAGCTCCTGTCCAAGATCACAGTCTCACATCAAGCTTTAACTCTGCTTATAAAAACCTTCAATACAGCCTGTAGCATATTTGGATTCTTACATCTTCTTGAAATAATCAAGACAGCACATAATATTACAATATGACAAACTGAGTCAATGCTCAAGATGAACGGAAGCTGGAAGAGAAATATACTTCACATAGCAACTCATCAAGTGTCCACGTGATGGACAAAAGCCTTCGTTTCTCTGTATCTGAAAACTGCAGGGTTTGCTAAAGGATCATCAACATTTATCAGCTTATCAGGTCTCACTGACTTGCACGCTTAGTGGTTAGTTTGCAGGTTGGCTACTGCAGGAGAGGGCAAGCCTTAAATAATCATGCCAAATTCAACTGAAAAATCAGAGTTTCTGCAGTCTGGTCATTTCAAATTCCACATACAAATTGTTCAACACTGCTGAATTTAAAAACTCCTCTACTCAAACTACCTTTCAAACCATCCTGATCACTTTTCTGGGTCCCTTTCCAGATAAAGAGCTCATTGCTAAGCAACCAACCCCATCCTGGCAAGCAGCACTTTCTTCTGCAGGCTGTCATTTTGTGCTTGAGAATCTGGACCTGTGTTTAAGTCAGTGCCTTGCCTTCTATGTTTGAAATCCTAATCTTCAAGACAAAACGCAAGTAGATTACTACACTGATTTCTATCTGCAGCCTGAGACAAGAACATCAAAAGATATGCACTGGCTTGTCATGGAAGTCATACAGTATCTTAAATCAGAATACTTATTATCCTGCAGATTAGACAGCTGGAGAAAATACACTGTCAAATGGAGAAGACATGCAGTTCACTCAGATTCATCCATGGGCCTCTAGTACAAGACCAAAATTTCCTATGAGTGATCACTAACATGAGAAAAATTAAATAATCCGAACTCTAGGATGGATAAAGGCTAAGAGACCCTCAGCAGCATCAAGTTCTGCCACAGAGGAACCAAACGCAGAAGTCTTTCAGAGCTATGCACTCCAACAAAGGTGCCTTACCTTACACATACAATTCAAAAGTAACCTTGTTAAAGCAATAAATGTCACCCACATTCAGGCAAGTTGTGGCTGCCTGACCCCTAACCCAGATTCAAAACATAGCAGTGAGTGCATCTGTTTTACAACAGAGACTGTGTCAACTTAAACTTGCATAAATATAAATCAGTCTTTTATAAAAATGATTTGTGAACATAGTTTCATCAACTTTCAGCATATACATTTGAGCTGGCTAATTGCAGAAGTTTTTGTGCAAGTTAAAAAAAATTTTAAATATATTCTTACCACCTCAGAGCATAATTAATGCAGATTGTGACAAGTGACAGCACTTATACTGAAGGTGTTCTACTTGCTTTTCAAAAACAGTTAACTAAAATATCTATAGAAAAAAGCTCCACTTCATCTCTACTTTCTAAAGAACACTGCCTACTAACAGCATAGAAGAAAACTACTCAGAGAAACACTGAATATTTAATTCAGCTGTAAATATAACTGTAAACTTCAGGAAAGGTGAACACTAGATGGAGCTGCCAAGTTCAAAATCCAAGCCAGCATCTCCCTCTTGTGGTAATTCTACCCCATCGCAAACCAAGTGCTCCCTAGTTGTTTCACTGCTGAACAAGACAGGCTCTCAAACCACATAATTCTTCAAAGCTCTCGTAACAGTTCATAACGACCACTCATTTGTAGTTTATCATAACCACTTCTCTCAGACAACCATTCCAACATAAGTAGAATTGTGATTGAGTCGAGACTGCTGCTTGATGCAATAGCCCTCTTATCACTACAAAAGGCTGTTCTGTTATCCTGAAAAACACCTAATTGGTTTCCTTAGCAAGAAAGCTTCTGAGAACAGTTCTTGTGTGACCATCAGAAACGCACAGGAGGTGACTCAAAGAGCCTCCTGCTAGCAGCACTGCCCACCTAAAACAAAGCAACTGCCAAAGATGAACCTAGCTCTAACAGTAAGTGTCACTTAGAGGTGGATATCATGTTTTGTTTAAAAATTCAACACATTATATTTAGACAATAATATATCAAACAGCATTTTAACTCTTTTGTTTGCAAAACTTTGACAATTTGCAAGAAAGAGGCTCGGGGTTTTTCAGCCAAAATTGAAACTGCAGTCCTTTTTGAAAGAAATACACAAACAAAACCACAGAGCTCCTTTCTACTGATAATCAGAAAAAGTTCATTCACAGAAGTTAGAAATTAAACCCTGTTACCCTAAATTCTGCTATGTTTCTCCTCAAATATAAATAAACTTAGCTGCATCCTCTCAGCTATGGCAGCAGCACTTACATACTCCTTCACTGAAGAAAAATGAGGTTAGGGAAAATGTGAACTCAAGATGCGTATTTCAGCTACTTTTTAACATAGAATCTTGTCCCTAAAGATGCAAGGTAGCTTTAACTTCTAAAAAGCACGACACAAACTGAAAACACACGTTTGTTGTTCCTAAAGTGTCATGAAGGGATGATACAACTGGTTCAAGCCCTGTCAGTAACCAAGACTGAGTTACTTTCATAGGCATAACTTCCAAGAAATTAGAACTTTGCTACAACATTCATTGATCCAAGTCACATACACACCATGCAAACACCACACTGACAAAGGGAGTTTTTGCTTCCAAAAGATACTGAATCAGTCAATGCAATACTCAAAATACCCTTGGCATCGCACACAAAATCCAATATCCCACAGTATCCTCTAGCAGATGCAAAATCAAGTTGCCCTCTTCAAACACGTACATACACTTCATATTGAAGAAAAGAATTGGACCTTAGAACTTCTCAAGTTCTTAGTGCCATTTCTTTGGGGTATCAAGTGATTTCAAGTGATCAAGTGGTTCTGTTTACAATAACTCAGTATGTAATGCTTTTCTAAAGGTCTGAAAACTAGCCTTCCAGAAAAATGAAAGTACTTATTATGGATATTGATAAATTATTTTCCAGCTCATGTAAAGTGCTTTTCCCCCCCTTTTTTTTTTTATTTTTAAAGAAAAAAAAAAAAAACAAAAACAACAAACCAAGAATTGTAAACCCAGTTACCGACAAAGGCTAAAAGTAAGGTGAGCAAAATATTACAACTGCAGGATGTAGCAGTGTATGATTTCAACATATTCATGGTAGTACAGATAAACAAAATTATTGCTGTATGCCCTAGTATAGGTTCATGTCAAGATAAAGTGACAATTTACCAGCCTCTGTAGACTAGAAAAAAACCCCACACCTAGAAAACCACACACAAACACTACACTATGTAAGAAAAGTCCTGTCACCTACACAGTTCAGCAAGCAGACTGCATCCAAACAGCACCATAAGCAGCAAGGATTTGAGGAAAAGGTTCTCCCGTGACTCATGAGCAACATTTGAAAGACAAGATGAAATCAAAAAGAAAGCAACGATCAAAAACAGATGCATGGGGACAAAAACTAGAAAAAAGTACTCAACACTGGACATGAATCAAAAAAAAAAAAGCATAAACGTAAGAGGAACATTAAGTCCAGTAACAAACACAGACAGCCTTGCCTTTAGATTAGCATGTTTGAAAGACACCTTCTTAAAGAAAGGAAAAACATTTGTTCTGGGGCCTAGGAATCATCAGTACAGAAGTTGTCAAGTCTTATGCTCAACTACCAGTGAAAGCTTTAAAATCCCAGCATATAGAGATCATTCTGCTCCAGGTCTGCCCTCCAAGCGCTCAACTAGCAAGAATGAGGGCATTTCCTGATGTTATCTTTGGATCAGTGTGTTAAATGATTCTGGATCAAGTCACAAGTGCAAAATACCTGTACAGCAGGAAATACAAATATCTAAAACTGATACTAGACTTACCCCAAAGGTCATCCAAGCGTATTCCTCCTTCAAAATACAGGGAAGGAGATAAAATAACAAGAACTTTCCAATCATTGGTAAGAAGAGAACAACAAGGGGAATAGAGCAATAAATGCGCAAAAGAAATAAAAATACAAGAAAAAATGCAGATAGCTAGTGCAAAAATGGACAAAACTAATTTCTTATGAACGGTATCTCTCTAGAAAATCATTAAAGAATCATGGAATACACAAAATACGTAGTGATTCCTATTAGGACCCAGAGAACAGTTGTTCTGAAATCATTCTGGTTTAATGCTGGATAAACAATAAACTCCACATGCAGAAAAAAAAAGTCAGAAAACAACTTCTACTGCTTACACAGAAGAGAAAAAAAAACAACGTAACAATCCAGTTGCTTTGGTCTTTACAACAAACCAGTCCTTCTTTCAATGGGGAGTCCCCATTCAGCTTCTCACTGAGAAGGGCTAAGGCAGCTGTACACTGACATTCGGTGACAGAGTTCATCTTGAAATAAAGAGTACAAAAAAAACATCATGCCAAAATGAAAGCAAAGCTACACATAGGGAGTCAAGCAACTCAAGGCAAATGGTCCAGTAGCTACCTACAGCCTCTTCGGCTGCAGCATAGCAGTAGTGCGATGGCACCCCAAGCCTGATGCTTCTACAGAACATCAAAGGGCAGGGCTGCGAGGCCACACCTGGTAAGGAAGGAGAGAGAGATCCCCCTCAATAACAATCCTAAAAGGAAATCTGAAGCTGGAGCAACTGAGATGGGTCTGGTAGAGGGAAGGCAGAAATGGACAAAAAGCCCCATTACCAAAGGGAGCTCCATACTGCATTTCCACAGTAAACAGAGCAGTTTTCAGCATATAGCAATGATCTCAAACATGTAAAGTACCGATTTGTTACCAAAACTAGGAGTGTTTTTCTTTCTCTCCTCACTCACTATCTAGTGTTACGACAAAAGGACTCAAGAGTTTCTTCTTAGGGTACAGAAGTAGGTAAGATGTGTTTCCACTACCAGTGCTACGTAAGCACGCTGTGGTTTCGCACTATACAAGCAAGTCTTTCAAAAGATACACGAAGCTTTCAACTGTTTTGAAAATTGAATTACGCTCAGACTGCAATTGCTAAATTTAGCCACTAGATGGTGATGGAAATCTGTTTATCTAACCCCAACGTTGCGCAAAGGAGGAACCGAAAATCCCTAGTCATCAGAGCCAGAAGCATGGCACAGCTCTGACATCCCCCCCTCTCCTCAGCACTTCACGGGCTTTTTTTCCTCAGTGGCCAGCGAGAACTGTTCTTGAGGTGCAAACTCGCAGCTGGCCTGAGAACTATGTAATAAGCCAGTAGTGAAGACAATAATTTACTAGTTGGGGTTTTTTTTCCCAAAGCTCATATACTTCTTTCAGACCAACTGTAGATCAGTAAAAAGTTTATGATCACATCAAACTGCTCTCAATTTCACTGCATCCATCTCATGAGCTGTAAAAAAGAAAAAGCAAGAATATATTGCATGTTTGTTCCACACTAGCTCAAGAACATCATTCTCATTGTACCATTTTCAGTGAAGGATATGTTTTCATTGAGATTCAAGCTGGCTGCAAGATGGATATACAAGTTCTACAGAATTAGAACTTCGAAGTTCTAGTTAACTTATTTCAGACATGAAGAGCTGACGATACCTTCACATGAGAAACCATTGCAGTATCACCTCTTACCACCATCAACATTCAATGTTCCCCTGAAAAATTATGCCACAATGCCACAATTTTATCATTGGATGAAGTTTTAAGTCAAAATTTAGCAAGCTGAAAATTCATTCTACTCTGTCAACAACCATATGGCACAGCACCAAAATGCTTACAAAGCAGCCATTTCCAACAAACCCATTACAAAATATGAAAAAGAAAGCTCTCTAGCATCCTGAGCTTGTACAGCATCTCTACAAAACAAGATATTAATAAAAGATGTATTTGGTGTCCGAGTCCTAAACTATTTCAAGTCTAAATAATTTGGATAAAATCAGCCACCACTGGAAACATTTATCACAAGTATTACATTAGCTCACTGAGCTCAACATAAACATCATGGATGAAAACATCGCATTTCATAGAAAGCTAGACGTTCCAGTTGAGACCACTCCAGAACTGCAAGCCTTAGTAAGAGCTAGAGATAAAAAAAAACAAAAAACAAAAAACAAAAAACCACAACACAACACACCTAAACAGACAGGTTTAGTTGATTAAAAGACTAGAGACAAAGTCCTTACCATATTTTAACCACAAAATTCATGGTTGCCATGCTCACTACCATTATTATTATCGATGTTTTTTTCTGGGCCTAAGAGCAGCGTTCTACTCCCACAGGCAAGAAAAAAAAAGATAAAAACACTGGACAGGCCAATATTGTCACCAGGTTACAGTCGGTGCAGAAATTTATCTGCAGTTTCTCTTTTGTACTTAGCTGGACACTAAAGTTTTAATTTTCTTATTTATTTATTTAAGAAGGAACTCATATTAAAAAAAATCCAGTCAACATGAAGAGAACCACCCTAGAATCTACCGTTCAAATAAACACTCCTAATGGACATAAAATAACTTCAGTAACACAGATTTTCAGTTTGATGATCGCCTAGGTAACGATCTGATTTTTTTAGAAAATTGTACATCATCCTGTCAAAAGCACTACTGTAACTACAGTTACAGTGCTCTCTAAGAATTATCTCCCTTTGCCTTGAAACAGGCATTACTTTTCCATTCCCCTCCTCCATCCACTCTATGCAAACACTGGTGGTTTCACCTCCTGTTCTACTGTGAGAGCAAGCTGGCAATGGCATTGCAACATGCCCCTCCAAGACTTAGGAGACTTCAGAAAACCCAGTTTTTAAAAACAGACTTCTTAAAATGTATTTCATTACATGATTACACAGAAAGCTGATAGCACCAGGAAGCAAAAAAAGTACAAAATTAAGGGGTTGACTGCCTTTATACTTCCTGAAATCTCATACCACAAAGATTTCAGATCCAAAGTTTCTATTTTAGAGTCTGTATCCAAAGTAAGCATCAGAGACAGTAACCTCTGTAAACCACGTGAGAGACTAGAAATTTTCTTTCAAAGGTGGAAAAAACAAACAAACAAAAAAAACCCAACACCACCAAAAAGAGACAAAAAAACCCAAAAAACAACAAACAACCCACCAAAAAAGGCTTGGGCTGTTGAGAGAGACCCTGCAGCTAGTTCAAGTCAAGTTTGTTTTTTAAACTGTCCTTGGAAGATGCTAGTTAAACAGGATTTAAGGTGCCACTAAGTATTTTTATAATGTATAAAAGGAAGGTTTCTTGTCAGTCTTAGCTTTATTATCATGCAGGGTTACTTCAGCTAAGTTAGTTAAACATCTGCTCCCTTCCCACCATCTTTTCAATGCTCATCAAAAACTCACTGGCACTTCAGCCCTATAAAACAGCTTCAGACACATCTAGAAAGTCTGTCAATCCTTTGTCATAACTATATGTAACTAACTATACAATTAAAGGTTACTAGTAAAATTAATATTAAAGAACATCAATAATATATTAGTATGCATATCATTTGCTTTTCAATGGCTTTTTGTCAGCACATACTCTGCTAAACCTCTCCCTGCAATTCACCTTGTAATTCTATCACCTGAAGGACTCAACATTGCCACTTCTTCACTGGGTTAGGTCAATTTGATTGACCTATAAGGTCATCTTGTCTTTTGGAATTCCAACAGTCACCCTGAATACATTGCCAAAATACCCAAACTTTACTTAGCTCTGCACCGGGAGTCCAAGACAGTTGTCAAACTATGCTGCCAAGAAAAAGATAGCAGCAGATTCCCAGCCTCTCAATTCAGGCTTGAAGAAGAGGTTTAGAACTAAACTGAGTTTGGTTAGTTTGCCCATTTGCAGCTGACAGTGTGAAGAATATCAAGAATGTAGAGATATAATGCAATTTCCTAAACCAAGCAAGGAACATACTAGTAAATCTTCAGAATTTCCTTTAAGTTGCCATGGAGCAGTAAGATTTCAGGGCTCGCTAAAAGCAGTACTGTTGTATTTTATTTTGAAAAGCGTACTATCCTGAAGAAGAAAAAAGTAGGTCAATTAATTCCCTCACTTCGACATCAAGAGATTTCACATCACCTTAATTACTTTGCCCGCTGTTTATCTGAATTCGGCATGTTTCAAAACAGTTCTAGTGATATATGGACCAACACAAGTTTACAACAATTGACGCCTTCTTAACATTTAAAATTCAGAAAGCATACATGCAATGTATATAAGTTAACTTACCACACAGACTCCATGAACTCAGGATACAGAGTTTTATAGTCATTTTCAAAATCAATCCAGCGTCCTAATCTGGTAACACTGAACTGTTAAGAAACACACAGATTGAAAGGCATCTTAACATTAAAGAGCATGATATATTTCCAGTATTTATTCTGTGAAACAGCTTGATTTTTAAGTGTAGTGTTTGTCCCATATGAATGAAACACATCTATGAAATATTTTAGCCTGACAAGAGTTCCAAACAGTGTATTTAAACAGGCAAAAATAGGCAAAAAAATGAAGTCATAAACATAATTGTTTAGAACCAAGGTCACACAACAAGCAAACGTGTTCAACACTACTAAACAGATACGGTGGGTCACTTGGATCATTCACCAAATAGAAGTGGTGGATCAGTCAAGGTTCAGCCAAGGTTCAAATGCCTGAAAATTGCTTTTGATTACAGTCTTTTGCTTCTATTTTTAAAACTACTCATTGCAGAGAGAGTCAAAATCCAGAACACGTAGTCTATCAGCTTTCAGTTATATGAAAACATGATGTAATTCGAAGACAAAGAAATGCTGAAAGAAACTGATATGTCACAAGAAGTTATCAAAACTATTTCAGGCCAACTGCCTTCTTTGACTTCCCAAAGCTATGACAGGGCTGCCAAAGACCACAAGACTGACAGGTGTTAGTCCCTGTCTCAGGACAGATTATGGTCACGTCCATTGGCACAGGATATGAAAACTAAGGAGGAATAAGCTAGCTATGGGATTCACTTGGACAAGTGGTACTCTCTTGCTAATTTCACAGCTATTGGAAGCCCTAGCTCTGGAAATAACCCGGCCCAAGACACCTGTCCTGATACCGTTAGACACAGACCATACTGAATGTCAAACTAGTAAAGTGAAAACAAAGCAAATTAATTCTCTCACCTCTATATTTTCACATAACACTGGAGCTCCTGAAATATATGTTTTGATTCTGACCTTTAAGCCACTCTGACATTCCACTATTAAGATCCAAAGCCTAGGACTGATTAGTACAAGGATCCATGAAGCTGGAGTATTATGTTTGGTCTCAACACTGAAGGATCTTCTACATCCAAGGAAACTTTTATATTTTTTCATAAGGTTCGAACATTTGCTAGACACTACAGACAGAAAATAAACACTATCTCCAATAGGAACGTTTGGAACTCCTCTCCTAGCGCCATCCCAAAATATTTGAATTTTTTACCAGCCAGATCACAAACAAGATATTTAAACAAATTTCATTGTTTTTCTTAATAATCTAAAATATATGTCTGTGTGTGGAAATACACACATGTACATGCACAAGTTTATGCACAAAACAAAATACAAAATCCATTTATCATCCAAGAGACTAAGTATTTGGACTAATAGGCACTGCAAAAATACCAGTTGCTGAAGACGCAGCAAGTTAAAAGGACCAACCATGGAAAACAAAACATGAACCAGAATAAACCTTTTTACTTTTATTTCTAAAAGCAACAAAGAATCATTGATGATGTTTTTGAAATACAAAATTTCAGAGTACTGATGAATGATTGTGTATTTGAAAAAACAAACTCTGTGCTTTTCATCCAGCCACTCGCTTAGATTTAGGCCACAGCTATTCTAACAAAGGCAGCTGTAGTTTCTTCAGATACTGGCCATAACTTCAAAACACTCCCAAAAGCAAGAGGCAAGTGATACTCAAATAAGAAATTGCTATTTCAATCAAAAGGAATATAGCAGGACTAGAGAACATACAGAGGATTGTGATGAGGTAGAACAGCTTCTGCATGACGAAAAACTAAAGAATTATGACTATTCTGCCTAGAAAAAGAAACAAATGATGGTGAAGATCAAGATTTACTGGAAACCATATTATAGAAGAACTACAGTTCTTCAGACTACATATAGGAATGCCTTGATACAGACTGTTTAGAGGCCATCAGTATACCTAGATTCAAAATGTAGCTAGATAAATTCATGAGGGAAAAAATCTGTTAGGGTTTATAAACTAGGGAGAAAAAATTTAAAACTCTTTGGCCTAGGAAGGCTTTGTGCCACAAAAGCTGAAAAAATATGGGCTGTTCTTCCATTCTTCCTTTGGCACTTGCTATTGCATGCTCTCACTGTAATATAGTGGCACAACTAGGAAAGCACCTGGGCAACTCCTTAGCTCCAGAAAGCCACAGAAAAGAGTCATCACTTCACAGACATATCAGACTGACACCAAATAAAATAATGGGCTAGATGTACTTTATTCCAGCCACACTGCTAAAGACAAAAATAAGGAGCATTAGATGCTATGCACAGGATGAGTATTATTCAGAGCTAGAAAAAAAACCTGTGCATCTCTTGAGAAAACACCTAACCCATCTACTTGGAACAGCTCTCCAACCTCAAGAATCTGCACAGACCAATGCTCTCTCTATCACTTTATTTACGGGATGCAAAGTTTAGACCAATATTCTCTTGGAAGACTGAGGGTTTACCCACACCTATTCTGACACAAAATCAGATGCTGGAACTTCTGCTGTTCCAAAAAATACAAACTATGGTCCTACACTCCGGCAATGAAAAGACTGAAAAGATGGGGGGGGGAGCAAAAAAGCATGGAGTTGATGTGCATTTCCTTTATTGATTCCATTTGAAAACCAAAGTCAGATCTTACTTTGACTTTTCCATACAAGAGAAGACACAAAGGAAGAGATAACTTGTTCAATATATCTATTAGATGTTCAATGTATCTATTATTTGTTCAATATATCTAGTTAGACACTTTGAGCTCCAGGTTACCTTAAAGTAACCTTCTCTTGACATCACAGCAGTCTCCCTGTTCTGAGCCACAGTGGTGTTCTTTTTTGTTCCCCTTTCAGGATCACCTCTGAGAAACACGGTAGCTAAAGACAGGAGATTTATGCACGTAGTCAAATGGAAGGATGAAGTTCATCTCGGCTGAAAAACTTCTCTACACATACAATTTGAAACATACAGCAGAACATGTACCGAGCCTTTACTTACCTCCCATTCCTTTGAGTATCTCATCACAATTCCTCTGCACTGGTTGTTGTATTCTTCAATCCCCATCTTCGCCACATCCTCTGGCCCTTTAATGCCTAAGGTCTTGTCAATCTCATATTCCTGAGAGCATTGAAAACAACCAGACAAAAAACCCACGCTGTCATCAAAAGCTTTTAGGATTTCTCTGGATAGTTTATTTATGTTCTATGCATTCTAATGAGGCTAAAGGGCTTCCTTTATCCTTTTGACATTTCATGAGTATTGCACCTGAACTAAGCAGATATTTCAAAGGATAACCCTGGTGTGATTGTTTCTTTACAATCTTTAGAAAAAGAAAAAAACTCAAACATTTTCTGAGATACATACCAAATAAATACATCTTTCTAGTAATGAACAGAGTGCCTGGAGAAGGGCAGGTGACCAGTAGGAAGCACCTGAAATCACCACACATGTAAAAGCCAGAGCAACACACTGGACAAAGAACTCTACTTCTCTTTCAGCAACAAATCCAGGCATAAAAGCAGTAGAAACGCAATTGCTAAGCAGGCAATAACATGGAAAGAGGAACCAACAGAAGTATCTGTAGGCAGATTTATTACACGTACCACAGGTAAGCCATGGCAATCCCAGCCAAATCTTCTGTCAACATGAAAACCACTCTGATGAGCAAATCTGGTTACTATGTCTTTAATAGTTCCTGCAAGAATATGGCCATAGTGTGGAAGCCCAGTAGCAAATGGAGGACCATCATAGAAGTTAAACCTACAACACAAGACAATATTCTTAATTTAATCAAAAACTGAGCGTCAAATCTTCAAACAGGATAAGTATACCTGTACACTTATGCTTCTTATGTCTTACTAGGACAACATCAATTTCTTCCTCTTCTATTACCAGTCAGCACAGGTATCATGTTAGTCCCACTGCCAACTGGAACATTTCAACTCATTCAGTTCCTAGTGAATGCCAGTTCTACCAAGATTACTAGTGAAAATACCAGCAAGCTGCTCCACAGCTGGCAGACATAGGAAAGGGTTGTCCTTGCTTACCTGCAGATTTCTTTTATAAACCCACCAAGCAGGAAATTGCAGGTTTATTACTACTGTTTGAACACTGTTGATTCTTCACAAATTGAAATATAAACGGTAACTGACACGACAGCAACATTAGCCAAGACTGCTATCTGCAAAGGGAGCAGCTGTAGTTAACAGAACCAAGGTTAAAAAAAAAAGTAATTGCAGCTAAGCCAACCTTGCACTGTCACATGCAGTTGCTACGGGTTTTAGCAGGTTCTCACCTAGGTCTATTCTTTGATTGCTTTAGGCATTCCCGGAAACAATCAAGGTTTTTCCAGAGCTGCAATATCTTCTCTTCCTCGTTTGGAAAAGTTATGTTTTCTGGAACTTGTTGAACCATTCTTTCCCAGCAATGACCAAGCAGAGAAAAGAAAACACATATTGAACAGAAGTGAGAAAAAAAATGACTTCACAAATACAATTTATTGTCTTACAAATCCATATGACCAAACTACCTCTCAGTTTTTCAGAGAGCTTGATTCAATGTAGACATGAAAGCAAGCACTATATTCTAAAAAAAGCCTAATAATTTTGACAGACTAGAATCAAAGTTTTGTAACAAGAGGAGGATTCCCCATTCATTCAGCTATGGTGGTTCTTTTTTATTAAGCTTTCATTTTAGTTTCCTATAGAAAACAGTCCAAGGGCAAATTATTTTTTGGTTACAAGTTTGGGTTTTTTTCTTTAGGAAAAGTTTCCAAGTTCAAACTGACCTTTCAGCATCAGTTTATGAACTAGTGAGACTTACTTGAAGTGCAGGAACTAAAACTAGTGAAGAAGAGACTCCTCTTGACTGTACATCTACTCCTACCATTTAAAGTTTTAAAACAGCATTTTTCCATCTAGCTAGGCCATCATTCTCAGATGCTCCTAAAGGCAGCTCGACTTCAGATAGCATAGTTGAAACACATTACAATGAAAGATGAACATGTGGGAAGAATTCAAACAAACAGATAAGAAAGAAAAGCTCAAAGACCTCAGCTGTGAATCTTGAAAAGCTCTAAATTCCAGAGTACTGGCATAACTACTAGTCTCTTTCTAGTCCTTTTTTTTTTTCCTCCAGTTTTACAAGTATGTCAGAACTAAGCCACAAGGGACTACTTATTGCTAGCCAGTTCCTGAAGGTCTTTTTTTATTTGGTGGGTTTTGGCCACAAGAGCCCAAAGCCATTCTTCAATTCTGGGTAGGTCAATGAAAGTTGCTCCAAGCAAAATTATGTACCGGCAACCCAGGGAAGAGAATTCTCAACATCATTAGAAACACACAACAGAGCTGCCTGGTGTTCCAGACCTGCTACGAGAATCACAGGGATCAAATTTCTAGAAAATGCTACAGCAAGCACACTAAGCAAAAGCTCTGCAGAATAAAGATTTTTAAGACAGGAGTTCCATAACAGAAGAAAACTGGTTACAAAGGTCGCAATAGATGAATGCAGAGAAGAAACAGGCTCTCCCACCTCTAACTTTAGTGCTGCTGCTCCTTACCACTTACACCAGAATGAGCTGAGCACTACGATAGCCTTAAGTTTTGCTTAGCATCACGGAATTACAAGCAATGGCACAAGAACTGAGCCTTCTGATTCACTCAGGTTTGTCAAATAGTAACCATAAGCAGCAACAATGCAAACACATGAAGACAACACTTCAAGTTACAGTTGACATGCTGCTTGGTAGCACTAAAGTTCCAAAATAGTTACTTAAATGAAACCCAGAACACTACAGAAATTGCTAGCTCAATGCTTGAACCCATATGAAAAAATGTGCCCCAAAATGAAACCTACTGACAAATTCCACCATTCATACTTTTTGTATTAATGACAAATCAATCTCCCCACTAATAAACCCAAATTATCAAATAAGACAAGAAATTCATTGAGAAACCCACAACATGGTACACAGGCAACACAGCAGCTGAAGGGGAAATCATGAGCTGACAAGGAACACATGGACATGGCCTGGATATATTCTTAAAAAGGTAATAACCAGTCTTACTTAGCACAGTAAGTTACAGCGTACACAACCCGTATAAGAGTTTTCATCATCCTACCTCAAAGCACTCAACAAAGCACTAATTAGGCCATGCCATTTCTCAGTAATTTGATCACAGCCCCAAGATCACAGAGACAATGGAGATGATAGAAGAATTCAGCCTTAAAGCTTATTTCCTACAAGCCTGTTGACTTGAGGACTAAGGATCTGCACATTTTACTTAGATTAAGCTCAGCCTTCTCAATTTAGTCATAACTACAAAGGTTTTGGCAACTGGCCCAGCTGTCAAGTCCCTATAATCTAATAAATTAAATATAGGTTCAAGGTTTGGTCTGTACCTGTGACCGGGCTATGGAAGCTGCTCACGTATCACAGACTCCATGCATAAATCACAGTATCACTTTTGGCCCATTTCTACCAACTGAAGCACTGTATGCACAAACCAGTGTCCAGTAACCACAGGGCACAAATTCATACACACTCTCATCAATATTACAATAGAAGTTTATTATGTCAGAATTAGGAAAAAAAATTACTGATGAGAATTAACATGTAACAGTCACTACAGGTCAGTTTTTTCAAGTTACAAAACAGAATTTTAAACAGATTGACTTAAAAGACAAACCACATTTAAAATCTATCTATGGCTCAACCTCAGTTGAGCAAAAAAGCGAAGACTTCTGTGTTCAGGAAAAGCATCATCAGTTTATAGATAGAGATAGGAATAATTCCATATACCTACAGCAAAAAAAGTTCATTACTATAAGCAATCTAGGTATTTTAAATCAGAAAAAAATCAAGGACAACTCATTACTTTGAACACAGACTGAGTGAAAACAACACAAATGATGTTACAGAAATTGTTATACAAATGCATCTCAAAACAACACTTTTGGACAACACTCCAAATTTACATACAGATTAGTAAACAGAAGGGATTTTTGTTTTCTTTTTTCTCCATACATGTTATGCTGACAAAAAGTGTTAAAGACAATGCACCACTGGGGAACAACTTTTTTTTTTTTTTAAGTACACTCACTTTTTCTAAAAGATAATAACATTCAATAGGAAAGGTGTCAAAGTTTGTGGATTGTACTACAGCAGTCTCAAACTTATGCTGGGCTTCTTATCTAGAAGAAAAAAAAAATGAGCATTAAAAACATAAAAGGTAGTTAGAATGTGCTTTTTCCAATGTTAAGATTTTTTTTTAAAAGTCAGTACTTAATTTGTCAGCAAAAATTCAATAGAAATGCCACTATGAATGAAAGGAACCAATATTTTAGAAGTTCATTGGACTTAACATACATCACATACAGACAGATAATTAAAAGAAAGTGTATTTCAATTACTCATTTTGTTAACCAAGAAACAGAAAAGATAAAGAACCAGCACAAACTAAAAGTATACAAAAACTCTCCTAATTTCAAGGGGCTTATGATCAGTCTCTCTCATCCTTGTTCCAGTCACCTTTTCCCACAAACTATTCTATACAGAGACAGACCTATGCACAAACTTCCCTCCAGAGATGAGGAGGAGCCTCCCTTCTCCAAAGTTAAACAATGAGCTATTTTACATACACACAGAACTAGGCTCCCCATTTCTGCCTTTTTAGGTACTAAGCTTTGAGGCAAGACAATTTCTGGGTTAACAATATTCTAAACTGTTCATCTGATAATCAGAAACATCTGTTTCCAGAACAGATGGAAACAACCAAGTTTAAAATAAAAGGAAGGATGGATAGAAACAGAATACTAAGCTACAGAACAAACGTTGCTTCTGAAAATCTTGTGCTAATGCCTTACACAGGGAATAAAACTGCAACACTAATCGAAGACCTGAGAATGGGTGAGAAAAAAAACCAAACCAATCATGCACACCTACCTTTAAAACCTCTTTTTAAACTGAATAATCTCGTCCTACTCTAACTAGCACTTTATATAAACCATGAAATAGTTGGAAATGCAAGAATAAGCTTAGGGAAAAAAAATTAAAAATTGAACAATCAGTTTTCTTCTCCAAAAGGACATAAAGCTGCCACCCTCATGGCCAGTCTCCCTAACACTGTAATTTAGAAGTGTAATTACTTCAGGAAAGAACTAAAAACATGGTTTTCTTCACAAAAGTTTTGGCTTTGATAGTAACATAGAAAATTTACACCTTATTCACAGCAGACTGATAATGGCCTGATTATTCCACTGTTATATTTGATGGGTCACAAAACTGAGGAGTTACTGACTTTTCTTACTGAAAAATATGCCCCAAAGTAAGCAGATCAGAAAACTAAACTTGGAAACTAGGAAGTGACAGTTTCTAATTTCTAAACAGGTAAATGAAATCTACTCAAGCTGAGCTTGATACTTAAGGATGGGTTAGGGCAAGTGTATCAAGATTAGTTCATCTCAACATATCATTCAAGATGAAACACTGCCCGAAATGGACTATAGCCCATCTGTCCCCCAGCAAGGAGTATCTCTTTTTGTGCTGAAAAGCCAATTAAAAAAAAAGATTGCTAAAACAGTGAGCAGACTGATAAATTAATACTATGTTTAGACACAAATTTATTTCATACTACACAAGAACTCAGTTTTACCCTATATCTTATGATGTCTTCAGCAAATTTTTCTGTTGTCTTCACACTACCTTGATTATAAGCGTGAAATTTGTCATTGTACAAAAAAAAAAAGGTTATTTTGAAATAACTTTGTATTTTTAAAAAAATCAGAAACTACTGTCAGGTAAATTAGCAGACACTGCTTTATGTGCCAATTAAATTCTGCTATTACCTGACAGTCGCTTCCTAAGCATGTCACCAACAAACTGAAAAAATATGCTTTCTTCAGCTTCCAGAAGGCTCCCGGGGCGCGGCGGGGAGCCAACATTTGCTGAAGATAGAAATATCAAAACCATCACAGCTACACTAATCAGAAGCGTGCCTTCCTCCAAAGTTTCTCCTCTATTAAAAGGATGCTGAAGTGGAATGCTTGAGACATTTTACACATTGCAAGGCACCTTAGATCCTTCGTTCAACTAATTAATGAAATTAAGCCTTGACAGGTGTTGAATTCTGCGAGAAGGAGACCGGTTAACCTTTAATAAGTATCTATTTTAAGTAGTCGCTAAATTCCAGAAAACGCAAAGAACGCGTATACCACCCAGGGAAGCCTAAGAGTAAAATATCTTAAACATAACGTTGTAGATACGGAATACATTAGACCCAACGCCTGAGAAGGCGCCAAAAACCTCAAAACCGAGCAGTGAAGCAGCCAGCCCGGCCGGTTTCCCGCAGAGCTGGACGTTAAGGCGCTGCGCAGCTCCGGGCGGTGACCGGAGAGGCACCAGCCGGGCCACAAACCGCGCCGGCCGGCCCGCGGCGGGGCGACAGCGGGGCAGGCAGCCCGCGGCACCGCCGCCGGCCCCGGGACGAGCCGCCGGTTTCC
>NW_010973420.1:4126477-4130602 GCF_000737465.1 Haliaeetus leucocephalus
GCGCGCGGCCCACTCAGGGTGCAATAAGGCGGCCTCCCATTGGGAAAGCCGCTCTCCTGGAAACGCCAGGTCACGGCGGCGCGGGGCAGACCGGGAAACCCTCCCCGCCCTCCACACCCCGCGCCTGCTCATTGGGCAGGACGGGGGGGCGGGGCCTCCGCGCGGGAGGGGCGGTGAAGGGGGTGGAGCTCCCCCGCCCTGAGGCGGCGGCGGCCGCTTCCCGCCCGGGGTTGCGGTGAGGCAGCGGGGAGGGTCCTGCTCCGGTCTTCGGGGCAAAACGTTTCTTTCACGAACGAAAATGGATTTTTCGAACGTCCGGCGGCTGCCATCGCTGCCTTTGCGCAGAGGGAGGGCAGGGCCGTCGGCTGAGGCGGCGGCCGGCTGAGGGGAAGGAACCTCTGCTTGGAGGCCCACAGGCTGTGACCCGCTGTGGTATTTCTGGATTTAGAACCCAGAAAGTGTAAACGTTCTCCCTCGGCCGCAGGATTTCCCCTCCCCCACGCAAAAAAGAAAAACCTCTAAGATCCTGAAAGTGAAATAAACTTAACTTTGGAGTTCAGGAGGGGCTTCCAGCAGCGTGCCCCTGGCCCAGGCAGTTTTGGTGGGATTTGTCCAATACCTGGATACCCAGCGCGTCTCGAGAGATTCCACCAAACACACATCTCGGAAGCTTGACCTTGCCTCCATTAAAGGAATACTCTTAAATATGTCGAGATACCGATTCTTAAGGCTGTAAATACAACTGAAGTCCCCTCCTCTACCACTGCACTCCAACTAGAAAAAAAAAAGAACTTGTAAATGGGTCCCCATATATCAAAGGAAACTTAGGAATTTGAAAAAGTATTATTACTGGCTGCCAACCATAGTACTGTGAAATTACAAAACATTTCCTTCCACCAATAGAAAGCGCTGAAAACAGCTGTGGAAAGGCTCTTGGCAGTGAAAAACGTAAGAGAGTCCAGGGAGGTGATGAAGGGAGACAGGTACTTTTTCTGGGCTGCACATCTGTACACCTGAACCCTTAACCAAAACAGATCGTGGGGGGTGAAGTTCAGATCAGTAACAGTCTGAACAGTTCAACTGCCTCAGCTGTCTCCATGTAACAATTTTCCATGACTCTTTAAAACTTGTATACTAATAGAAATGTAGGTCATCAACACAAGCTAGCTTGTGATTTTAATTTTCAGGAGTAGGTACAAGATCAGGTCACTGGTCCGTACAGGGCAGTGTCTCAGTCTGCGGATGGGGGACACATCCAGATGCAAAGTGTGTCACATCAAACAGAATTCTCACCTGCACAAAGCAGCACAAGACTATTCTCTACACAGAATTTCATATGTCACTCTCGGATAGCTAAGAGGGGAACTCAATCTGCGTCCAACTCAGAGAAACAACACAGAAAATATGAACTGAGGCCAGACTAAGCAGGGCTGACCAACAGGACAGGGAGAGACTGGATGCCTGTGCTTGCCAGAAGAGAGTCTCCAGTATAAACATGATGCAGATTCCTGCCTGTGTGGAACCGGGATGTTCTGTATCCAGGAGGGAAGTTGGAAGTGGCAGAAATCTGTTTAACCCGTATTGCTTTCTAATGCATCTAAAAGCTATGACAAAGCCTGTGACAACTCAGAACGGAAAGGAGGAGGACTTGGATTCTACCACCTGATGCAGCATTTTAACTGAGCATTTTATTTTGTCATGTTTTGGAGTTTCCATTGCTTTTTTTAAAAAGAAAATCTAGTAAGTGTGATTCAAGAGTGAAAACAGGTAGGTAAGAGAGGAATAAAATGCAGGAAAGAATATCTAATTCAGAGATTTTACTCATCTTACAATTGTGGACATTTTCTATACCCAGAGAGCTTTCTTCACTATGCACACAGACCGGTATTACTTTCAGGAAGCCTTGAACTTCATTTAACAGTGGCTTCTGTTAATTTAGTTTGAATTTTTTTCCCCCCACGTAGTCTAAGATTACTTGAAAAAAAAGCCCAAACGGGTTCAGACCACATCATGAGCTCTTTCTTTATAAACATACACTTTTATCAAATCTGAAAGCACTGCAGTCTCCCCGTTTTCACATTCCTTCAGATTACAGAGGTTGCATTTTTTTAGACAACTGTAACTTGTGCCAACTCCTTCAATGTTGGACTTTAGTTTGTAAAACATATAGGTGATAAGGCCAGTTCACTTTAAAATGGGATACCATGTGATTTCTGAATGGAATTTAACACACTCACTGCTTAAAAATATGTACTCTTAAGCAATGAAATACGGACAAATGTTGACAATTTGTTGTTGACAATGTTGACTCCGCAGTTACCACGCATCCAGATTTTCACCTTGTTCCCCCCTGTATATTTTGTACTTCTTTGCCCTTCACTAGTAATAATAAACTGTTATCTACATTAAAGTCTACTGTCCTTATACATTGACGGCCTTTAATTGAAACCATTTGGGCCACAACACCGAGTTCATTTTTCATAAACGAAATGACCAGAAAAAGGGGTGAAGAGGGAAGTGACTGCCAGATTTAGTAGTGCAGTAGCCAAAAAAGAACAAAACGGATTTGAAAACCAGGGGAAATCTGCAGCAGAGGGATCAAGGCCCAGCACGAGTAACTGGGACAGCCCCCGAACCTGAAGAATGAACGTCTCTGCTCTGATTTTTCACAAAACGCCGTTTAAAAAGCACCGATTCATCCGGAAAGGTTAAAGGGAAGAAAGAAAACCCCAGAAAGCCTCAAGAGGAGACTCCCCTCCGGCTAAATGCCAGCTCAAACCTCCTCACACCCCGGCCCCTCTCTCCCGGCCAGGCCTCACCGCGGGCCTCGCCGCCCCCCCGCTGGGGTTGTGCCGGTTGCCGTCGCCTGTCAAGCGATGCCTCCACCCCCCCGCCCCCGGAGCGGGGCAGCCCGGAGAGAACCCCCACCGCACCGTGTGTCCCTCCCCGCCCCCGAGGCGTGCGGCGGCGGCCCGCCGGGCCCGCTCTCGCCGACACGGCGGGGGAAACCTCCTCTCCCCGGGCGTCGAGGGGGGAAGGCGCGGTCACCCCTCGCTCAGGCACGGGCACCATTTTGTGGGCTACGAGCGGGAAGATCGCCCTTCCCCGGGGAGGGCGCCGGCCCCCGTCGGGAGTTACGGGGGAAGGGGGACAGCAGGCGCCGGTACGGAGCGCCGCCGCTTTCCAGCGCTTGGTCACGGGCCCCAGGCCGCTGCCAGCGGCGCCGACGGCCCGGGGCGCTGCTTCCCCGCCCCCCCTCGCCGAGCACCGGCGCTGCCCGCAGCCATTACGCCCGCCCCACTCCAACGCCGCTCCGCGCCTCACGGGCGGCTTAAGCAGTTTACGTACTGCCACTGCAACGGAGAGAGGGACAGCCGCGCTTCCGCGGGGCACCGGGCGCAAACGGTGTTCGTGAATAGGGGATGAACGAAATAACGCTCCCGCAGCGTTCGGCCAAACCAAAACGCGCCGGACGGGGGGGACAGATCCCGGGATTAAGCCGGGAGACACGACCGCGCGGCCCGGCGGGGCTCGTCGCGGCGCGGAGCGCCCGCGCTCGCCGGGCACGGAGTGGGAGGTTTGGCGAGAACAGCCTTTCTCAGGAGCGGCTGTCCTCCCCCCTCCCTCCCCCCGCGGCGCGGCGGCAGTTGGACTGCGCCGGGCTCTATAAGTAGGGGGCGTGTGGGTGCGCGCCGCCAGTCGGCGGCGGGGCGGCGGGCGGTGCCGGTGGTGTGCGCTCCCTGCGGCCTCGGCGCCTTTTCCCTCGCTCGCTCCCTCCCTCGTGGGCCTCGCCCCGGCCCGCCGTCCCTCCGGCGGAGCGCTGACAGCCCGGTAGGCGGCCGGCCGGGGGAGTAGGCGAGACCATCTCTCCAAGGCGGCGGTTTGGAGCCGGTCAAGCTGCCCCCCATCCCGCAGCCCTTCGGCCAGGCTATGCGCTGTAAACGGGCTCCGCTCAAGAAGAAAACGGAGCGGATCGTGAAAAGGTAGAGGCGCCCGGGGACGCCGCCCAGGGCTCTTCGGGAACCGGCAGCTCGGCGCAGGGGACGAGGGGGAGGAAGGCGCGGCGGGGGAGAGGCGACGGTGCTGGACTCGCTCGGCGGGGGGGTCCCGGCGGCGGGGGGCGTT
>NW_010973420.1:4130969-4143554 GCF_000737465.1 Haliaeetus leucocephalus
TTTGGGGGCGGGGGGGGGGGGGGGGGGCCTGCCGGGGCAACCGCTGTGTCCTGTCCCCCCCCGGGGGCGCTGGTGAGACTGGGAGGGAGGGGACAGTGAGTGACTGGGGGGGGAGGCAGAGACGGACCAGGATGGCTTCTTACGTGCAAAACCATCGCGGAAAAGTTCCGTGCGTTCCTGGCTCTTGCCCCTGTTTCTAGTTTCCTACGGAAAAGTCGTTTGATGATGGCTGCAAGTGGAGGACAGCCAAGGAAGAAAGCCAATGCAGGGAAAATGGCCCTTTATACACTCCGGGGGGGGGGGGGGCGGGGGGGAAACGGCACCATGAAAACAAACAACTCCAAGTGGTCCAGGAGCCCGGGCGGTGGGAAAGCTCTGCCTGCCCCCCCCCCTTGCCAGCACGGCTCAGCTCCCTGCAGCCCCCCTGGGCAGAGGAGACACTCGGTGCGTGCACAGCGGTGAAGGTAAACACGAAGGCATCGATTTTGCTGCTATTTACCATTGCCTTCCTTCGAAGGAATGCAATCAGAGCCGAGTGGCACTTTAGGCATGAGCTGCTGATTGCACCACTGTGCCGTTTTCCTACTGTAATGGAAGCGTTTTCATGGCTGCCTTATATTTATGACAGCAGGGTTTTATTCCTATTTTACCAACTACAGGAGAGGGAGAAATGTCTAGAAAGAGATTTAAAGGGCCTCTGCGCACCGAAAAATGCAGATGCCTACCAGCTGAACCAAGTTCTCCAGAGACGATTGGGCTTAAGCATTCTGTTTTACACCTACCACGAACGGAGCGGATAAGGTAAACACAAACCTCACCAAATCCCTGAAGAGTAGAACTAGCAGGCATAAATTCCAGCTTAGCAGGAGATGATTGGCTTGACGCAGTTAAAGTACTTTACACAACAGGTAACGCGTTCCTGGAACTTGTTGCCACAGGAGAAGATGGGGGCAAATTGTATCAACTGGTCTGAAACAGGATTAGGTAAATTAGTGATGACGTGGCCACAAACAGACATAGAGCACCGATAGTCCATGCTGGGGGAGTAACAATATAGAAGGGACTGTGGAAGTGGGTGCTCGGGGGCGCTGGCTGTCCCTGCACAGCCCAGCCTGTGCCTGCCAGCACTGCTGGAGGCAGCACGCAGGGCTGGCTGAGCCACAGGGCTCTCCTAAGGCCTTTCTTACCCTCTGAACCCCAATTACAGCAGAGCTATAGGACCCCTGGAGCTACACAGTCATCTTTTTGAATCGTTTTTCAATGTGGCTCCTTTTCCCCGAGGACTGTCACACATCTTGTGCTTTCCACCCTGTAAAGATATGGTGTAGGAAGGTTGTAGAGTTGGGAAAGTTGCTGCCCATCCTCTAGTGCATGCCTGTGAAATCGGAGTACATCTGCACTCGTATGTCAGAAGAATAAATGTAAGGTGTGATGTTGATTTGCAGATAATGCCCCTTGCAATTACAGACACAGAGACAGGAGTTAATCATTATCCTTACAAAGGAAACCATATTTTAAGGCAAAATATTTAAGATTTCTAGTAGCTCAGTTGCAATCCTATGAAATACAATGTCCAAAGACACCATTTTCTTCACCTTTCCCAGGAAACAAAGCTGCTGAACGCATTAAGACTAACATCATGTTTATTTTATTTGGAAATAGCCATATGGTCTATATACAGAAACTTCAGGCATTATCGTCAGTTTGTTAGATGCAAAACATAGCTCTTACTGGCAGCAGCAGGTTTGTATTAGAAGCAGGCCTATATCGGGAATTTTACTCGGTGGGAAGCCATTCTAGAAGAAAGGTACAGGGATAAACCTCTCATACAGGTAAATGAAATCTAAAAGTTTGCACACAGAAAAACTCCACAAAGATTTGGTTTTCAGCAAGCTTGTATTTAATGAATGAATCTAGATCTGTAGTAACATGTTAAATTAATGGTTTGAATGTTTTTTTTTTTTCCTGACTTGCTATTTGAACAGGTATGACAAAAACTCACAAACACTAACTTGGAACTGGGCCTTCGCTCTGTAGTACTGCTGGTAAATTTGCATCATAATATGGATCTGCTTGAACACAAGTAAAGCAAAGCAGGAGTGTAAATTAATAGAAGAGCACAGGGACATAATTACAGGTCACATACTGCCTGACAGAATTAGAGTGATACCTTGCATTTGGAAAGTGAGCCCTAAGTTCTAGGCAGAGTGATTTGCCACGAGCGATCCGTTTGCCTGAAGCCCTAGATGTACGTTATGGCACCTAGCCTTCCCCCTCCTCCCAGAGTGTCCTTCTCCAATGACTTCTTGCAGCTCTGGCCACCAATTTGGACTGCAGCGCCCTGTCTTGGACAGGAGCATCAGACACCACTTGAGTCTGTTGATCAGTCATGGAAGAAGGAGGGAAAGAAAGATGACACAAATGGGATTCCCCCTTTCTCCTTTGAGTCAGTACAGAGCCGAAACGTAGATGTGTTTGGCCACGCGCAAAGCAAAGCTGATACCAACACTTTCAGCAAGGAACTCTCACGTGTTGCCCTTCATCTCCACACCCTCATATTCACTTTCTTACTGCACACTTACGTGGTTACCCTCGTCTCATCAGCAAGCCCCAATTCTCTTAAAGACCTTTTCTTGGTGTGTTACTTCCATTACTTAGATCTGGCTTAATCATAAATTTTGTTCTCTTTCCTTCCTTTATCACTTGAATTACGGATTTCTTAAGTGTTTGGAAAGTACCTGCCTCGTGATGGATGCAACCACAAATAGCACCTTACTATTAAGTTTGAAAGCACTTTACAAAGCTGACATTCAAAACATAACAAAGTTAGTCAACATCAAAGCTGAGAAGAGAAACAAAAAGCTCTTACTTCAGAAGATCACTGATCAACCCACTGGCCAACAAACTTGCTCATCTTCTCCAACTTTACAATGGCAAGTTTTATATGTGCATCATTGGCTTCTAAGTATTTCTTGTGCCGCTGTCTCAAATCTGATTCATACACACAGGTGGTGAGGCAGATCACAAAACCACAGGACTAGTTCTCAAGCTGATCAAGGATATCTTTGGACCCAATCTATTTCATATTTTGAATCCTTAGAGCCTACATTTTGCTTTGATAAGTTATTGGTTTGATTGTCATTGTAATCTATCAGATAGTAGTACAATGACACATTGAACACTAGCATTTGTAGAAGGGGAGATAGATGAGAAGTGTTATCAGTTGGGAAACATATGCCTGTGCTATGAGTCACACCGCAACTGTTGTATGGACATGATAAAACATTATGCTTGTAAAAACAGCAACATTTTTAGAAATATTTCCACCTTATTTTCATTTTTAAATAGCTTCACCAGAATAGGATTTTTCTTTTAGAGCGACACTTTTCATACAGGTAAGCTTTACAAACTTAAACAAATTTTATTAACAGAACCTTATATATCAAGTCATTAAATCACTGATTTTTTGTTAGGAGTATAGTTGGAAGTCTTTTATAAAACACATATGAACTACCTGGAAGTCCAAGGCAAAGGGGAGGAAAGACTAAGGCCTAAGCTATAGAGAGGCTATGCTGACACAACACAAGGGGTTCTGTTGTAACTTGTGTAATTTATTTTTATGGCCAGTCTGTGCACAGGATGACTTAGGATTTGGTAAACTTACCTGGAGAAAAAGGGCTTGGTAATATTATGAAGGAGGCATAATTTCCCTTTTATTATGCATTATTAAAATTTCAGCACATTCTCTTAAGCATGTAGATAAGCAGTTTGTATGGCTGCATAATTGTTTGAAATCTCCAGCAAGGTAGAAGCACTACTTTTTATTGAGGAACAGGTGATGCTGCACAATACAGAGAAGGCTTTCAATCACATTCACTAGAAAAAATTAATCATGATTGGAAGAAAATTGTCGCCCAGTCGCCCCTTATTTCCAACAATGCACTTGTAATGGATCTGAGGATGTTCAATTCAAAGGTGGGGTGATAAAAAGGAATTTATTAACTATCTGCTGTAATATGAGTGACCATTTTGCTGTCTTATGTTTCAATGACATTCAAATGTCTCTGGTTAATTTTTCTTAGCCCTTGTGTTCTTTTCAAGACAAGAACTGACGGCCTATTTTATTTTCACTGGATCAGGAGATCCTTTTTCACCATACAGAAAAAACACCCACAAACTTGTCTTGAAAACATATATACGGTTTCGTAAAGACTGCAGTACTTTCACATCACCCAACAGGTGAGATTTTAGAAGGAGAGGAGGCAATTTTCCTTCAATATCTGATACAGTATCTTCATGATTTATTGAGCTATTTCTGTGACTTTCTGATCTTTGAGTTGTTTTCACACACATACCAAAATAAACATAAGTTAGAAAAGCATTAATTTACAAGCAAAACAGTTACCTATACAGTGCTACTTTGACAGATTTACCAATTCTGACCATCTTTACCTTCAAGTCAGCTCCTTTCTCCTTCCCTTTGTACTTCACTCATCACTTTCCACATGCATTTAGTTACGTTAGTGTGCACGAGATGATTATACTGTATTCCACCTTTCTACGCAGCCTCTGAAAATATTTTTCCTTGCTCAGGCTCAATATCTACAGTAAAAGTGAAATATAAAGTTTTTGCAAAAGAAGCCTAAGCGGATTCTCAAGAAGGAAAATAAAAAAAGAAAGAATCCCAACTGCAAACCACACCTTAGACTCACCAGTCATCCAGCCCTAAAGAAAGTCACTTTCTGGAGATCTTCCTAGTGCCTCAAAGACCGTAACAAAAGGATTATATTGAATAATGTTCTCAACTCAGTTAAGAACATCAGATTTAAGACATTAAAATATATTTTTAGAAAAACAGGGAGAGAAGTCCAGAACCTAGACACAAATGCTAAGAGGATTTGGGGAACTACACTTACTTCACATTCTGGGTGGGCCTAGAAATAATAACTGTAAACTGTAGTGCTTCTTTAGTGAAAAAAAACCATGATGTATTGCACCACAAGCACATTCCTAGCTCTTGAAGGAAGTGGAGACATGGCAGTGCCCTTCCTGTCACACACTGCAGACTTCAGTAATTTAGTTCTTTTGTACAAACTGTCATATATTGTTTTAAGGTAATGGAGAGTTTTGTGTCTTGCAGGAAATTAAATACAAAGTACAAGTCCTGGGGAATCCTCCTTGACAGTTTCTCCTATGGTTTCATAGAGGAGCCTATGGTTTCAAGGCACTGCACCTAATTCAGACAGTTCCTTCCAAGCCTGCACACGGGCTTTCCATCCTGAGAAGCAAACAGAGCTAGGGTGAAGTGAAAAGGCCTGTGGAAATTCAAAGTAAAGAACAGGTATGAGTAACATTTATTTGAGATGGTGGGACTGAAGCTACTTTCATTCTCTATTTCTTCAGTCAACCCGGGGTGCAGCTTACCATCAATTATGGCCATATTGCTGCTACATCATATCCAGCTACAACATGCTAGTTTTAGCTGTGAAACAAGAAAAGTAAAACATCATGCAAAGAGAAGCCTCCGTCTAAAGTGCAACAAATACTTTTGCATTTCATATTATCTTTAATATTAATGATCCTTCTGTCATGAAATTTTGTAGTGAAAAAGATCAACTGTTTTATGCAATTCAGAACAAGGCAATTAGTTCAGAATAAAATTTTGATTTATGTACCCCTCCTCCTAGTGTTTCTTTAGGAAAAGAAACCCAAAGCCTAGCAGCAACAGATATAAACTGAAATAAATAAATACACTGTCTAGCACGATTATGCCCAGCCAGTTAAATGTCTTTTCCAGAAGATGAATACTTTATTTAATAGCAACAATTTAACCAAAAGTTGATTCAAAATAATTAAAATTCCAAGCTCCAGAATAGTTCTTTTAAACGTAAGCCAGCAACTTCTGCCTAGAAAAAAAAAGCCTCCTCCTGGCATGCCTGAGCATCTCAGTCAGGTTAAGAAGTTTCAAACAGGAAAGTACTACAGAAGTACTGTCCTACCAGTATCCCTATGCACTCCACTTGAGAGTCCAGTCCAGCTGGAAACTGAGTCAATGATCTTTGCTTCAATAAGAGTAGGAGGCCCCAAAACATCATGCAAATTTGCTAATTTTGCCATTTCAAGGTTTCTTGCAAGAGTCAAGTCAGTGGTAAAAAAATGAATAGTCATCTATCCATAACAACTAAGTCAGTGCAGCAGTGCTATCTGCTGCCAAGTTAAGGGCAAAGTAGCATTTTTCCTCTTTGTTACTATCACAGAGACCTGCCCAGGCCAGCATTTCTTAATTATCTTGCTCAGCCCTTTTTCTCCCCACAAATGAGCTCTGTCATTCAGTTCCTGTCCCTAATTAGCCCAACAAGCAGCAACCATGCAGACGAAGCTGTGCTGCTTCCAAACCTAGCCCTGCTTCCATGCCCTTTCTGAACACCTCTTGTGCCATTTCTAGAGTAGTATGCCCCCTTCCCATTTTGGGAGACAGTGGAGAGAAAATTCTTTGCCTCCTGCATTTATACAATTTGTTTCCACGGGATTCTCAATACAGACTTGGATGGAGCAGGGTCACTTCTACAAAGAAGTGACTTAAGCCCATTACTTAAGTCCTTTTACCAGATCAGTGAAGGACTCTGCTGTGTACCTGTCAGGCACAATGAAGTGATCCTCTGCCTATCCACAGCGCCCACATTCTTGATCATGGAATCTGTCAGTAGAAGCATGACGACAACCTAGATGTAGGTAGAAGATGGTTACAACCTAGCTACGTGACGCCTACTTTAAGTCTTACTGTGTTTACTGCGGTTCAAACAGTCTATCTGCATGGCAAAATCAACAAAATCATATTCAAAATCTATTTCAAGGTCACACCCTTTCTTATTTACCAAATCAGGACATGACATAAAAACTGAGATCAGTTCAATCAAATCAGACCAAAAGCAGGACTAGCATACTGTCTTCAACATTGCCATATAAGACTGTACGAAAGAGGAAGGGCAAAGCACAAGTTACAAATACACAACACTTTCTCCAAATGCTATTCCAAACTGTGACTATTTTCATCTCAGGGAACCTTCCGAGTCAGATGTGGCTCCCTACATTTAGCAGTCCTCAGCATATTTCTATTCCATATACCACTTCACTTGCTCAACACAAGTAGACCTTTAACATCCTTTGGAAATAAGCTTCACGAGTCTGCCATGTATTGAATCAAGTACGTGTCCTGATTCTGTTAGGCTTCTGTGGTGTCTCCAAAGTTCTTGTATTAGAAGAGGTGCTGAACAGCTGGTCTTTATCTAATCTTACTAATGGTTTTGCAACCTCTGTCACATCCCAAGTTGTCTTTTTTCTGAACCGAAGACTTCTAGCCTAATCATCTGTTTCTCAAACTGATCAACCCTGTGACCCGCAAAGAATTACTGCAAAGGCTACATCTCCTCTTGCAGACTTTCGAATCGGTTTGTCTATATGAGTCACTGATACTGTCTAAAAATTGCTTATCTAAAAACTTAAGTTTTTGCATTTTGTCTTGTAAAACTAGAGGTGACTTGTACTTCAAAATGACTTGCACTCAGAAGGTTGTCTTATATAACTGAGATTACCTCATTGTAACCAAAAGTTATTTGGCTTGTAAATTAATTTTACCATAGATCAATTGCAATGAATTCAATGTTTCCCCTTTTTACTGTAACAGCTGCCAACAAGATGTCTCTAAAGAAAATGCAACTGAATGTAATTTTACACAGAGAAAATTTTGCTTCAGTATCCGGAAGGTGGGAATATTTCAAATGTTGCAAAGTTTTCCAGGTGAAGAACTTCTTGTGGTTAATTGAATATAGATGTCAAGTTAGATTTACCAATTTTTATGTAACAATGTAAACCTGAATTCATCAATTTGTAAACAAACAAAAAGTACTTGCTTCCAAATGTGAAGAAAAACAGAAAGAAAAATAAGATCACAACTACTCTCTGGTACTCCTTATTAATATACAGTATAGACAGAAAAAACTGTTTTATAATGATTTGACAACCCTGGGGGAGAGGGGAAGAGGGACGGTGATGTTTTCCTATTGTATTACAGTCATATCACTACAATCTCATCTTCTGGAAGAAATGCAGTGCGTATCATAGTTCTAGCTAAAATTCATCATTTTAAACAGCAAGACTATTGAAGCCAGTTTTCCAGTAGGCTTATGCCCGGTTGCCGACTGAATTATTTTCCATGTTTTTATCACAGTTCTGCATCACGAGTTCATCCCTTACTGATGACTGTCTGAAAACTGACATAGAAGAGAAATTTTAACTGAGAGCTAAATCTGGGGCTTTCTTTTGCGGATTCTTTGATCCACAGGTTGAGTTCATATTGCATGCTTTAATACAGCATCAGTCTGTCTGTGTATTTTTCCCCTCTTCAGAACAGAAATGATTGGTGTGTTCTACCTTTGAGATCTCTACATCCCTCTTGGCTCTAGAAATTATTATAAGGGACAGATAACAGGACACGTGCAACAACATGATCCTTAAGAGACAAAGCTAGAAAATAAAAGAAAAATAATAACATTTCAAAACACTTGAACAAATGTCATTATTCTGTAGCTTGTATTAAAGTACTTCCAGTGTTAAGCTTTACAAGCACATGCAAAAAGGTGCTATCCTTACTAAAAACTGTATGTTAATACAATGTTAGCATTCATGCTATTTTGTAAATAGATTATGGAAGAATTTAGCTTACTCACACTTTTCAGAAAAGTAGGGTGGTATGCATCTATGACCAATATTAAAACATATTTTAATAGCTTTAATATTTAAACTGAAAATGTTACCATCTGATCATGTATACAACTGCGTAGAGCAACGCATCACAACAATTATTGTGATGATTGTAAACAGCATTGTGGTGATTATAAACATTGAGTTTGGGATCCTACCTGAGTTTATGTTGCTCCCGCAAATGTTTTCCAAAGGGGAAAAAGACCCAAAACGCACACATCCCAACAGGCTGTTTATTCTTAACCACTGACATCAACATTGACTGCTACCAGTTACTAAGTTTCAGAGGTAGGAACTTTCTCACTTTCCTCTCAGTATAATATATATACACATTGCATCAATGTGAGTTATGCAACGGCTAACCTGTTTATTACCTGGTTTATATCGTTGTTTAGTCCTGATCCATCTATACCAGCAGTCAGTACCAGAGAAGCTGCACATGTGTGCACACACACACAAGTCAAGAAAAATTTTAGTAGGTCTCACAAATACCAAGGAATTACTGGATTAAGACATCCTTTTATTCCGATTGCTCCTTAGTTCAGTTTTTCAGCATCCCTATTTAACTAACCCATGTTACAAGAAAAGGCAAATCTTCTCATGTTTCAAGACCTGCTTCAATCCATCTTACAGATAAGAAAAGCTCTGTTACACATTTCAGATCATCAAGAAATTCTCTCTGCACAAGAGAACACATTTTTTCCTCTCCTGTAACCAATTACTGCAAAAATTGGAAAGTATTGGATATCTACATAAGAGGTGCAGTGGTAAAGGTATTAGCCTTCCAGAACATCAGACAGCCTCATGTATAGGTTTGATGCTTCCCCTTTTTTTCAGAGATGATAAATGAGTCAGGCACACTAGAATCTGGTTTGCCTTTGGATCTAAGACATGTACTGTTTAATTACCATTAAAAAGCATACAAGCTTGAAAGAAGCAATAAGCATGCACGGATTATTTCTTTGCTAAAACTTTCATGAGGAAAGTTGCTCCTAAAGGGCTAGGAAAAGGCAAGGCCACAGATTTACTCTACCCTTTCCAGTCAAACGATGCAAGTGTCATAGTGTGTATGCTGATTCTTTTATAGGCTAGTATCCAGTATATCAACACAAAATTCTATTTAAAAAAAAACCAACAAAACAAAACCCCAAGCTTGAGTTGGACACTCCCAAAATTGTAAGATTTGCTTTTATTACTGATTTTATATTCATTGATTATTTTGGGTTTCATTTGAGGAGGAAGCTTAGGAAGAGAAACTCCCCCCCTGCCTCTTCAGGAATTTATAGCCTTCAAAGGAAAACTGCCAGGCTTCTAAACGTATGGCATTTTGGGGATACAAACCCAGCCTTAAACAGTGGAAGCAAGCCTTCTCACTAGTGATCAGAAGGGATTCCTCGTAGCTCTATTTTCTGGAACTCATTCCTTGTGTTCATATTAGTCCATTTGCTTTAGTATCCTCCTGCTCCAACTTTCTCCTTTACTCCTGTTCCCCTTCTGTTCCTAAGGATCCCCCGTTTCTCCCCTTTCCTCCACATCTTTCATTGTTTTGTTCTCCTTACAGTTTCTACAAACCAGAGCTTGGTCTCAGCAGGACTGTAAGAGATGGTGGTCATCATAACAAGAAACTGCTTCACTTTCACATTGCTTGGATAGGATGATCAACTTGCTGACCTCAGCAGTAACAGGAACTTGCCATTTTCAATTAAAAAAAAAAAATCACAAGATAGCAAAGTTTAAGAACACTAGGAACACATTATTCATCAGACCAATGGTCCATCCAGCTCAGTATTTGATGTCCGAGAGCAGCAATAGGAGTTGTCCTCCAGAGGAAAGCACACCTTCGCCTGCTTTCTGCTGTTTGTTCCCCTCTTACTCCCCCAACATCTATTATTGTTGTGCTCACTGTTCCCATTAGTTTATGGATCTGTCGTCACAAATTTGTCTCATCCCTGATTAGACCAACTGATACAATCTGCCCCTACACACTCTTACTGGGACAAGGAATAGAGTCTGTGTGTAAAGTACTTTCTTTTAACTAGTTTAAATTTATGCCCCCTCGTTGTTCCACTATTTTGGGATTTAGCACACCAGATTTTTCATACAGGAAGCACGATAAACATTTAACAATTGTAAAAAATATGGAGCTATTCTAAGGCCACTTAACTATTACCCATTTTCCCACAGTTATTTAGGACAGCAAAGCTTTAGCACTTGCAGCCTAACCTTATGCAAGGCAGGTCTACACTAGTGCTACCGCAGCCTTACACCAACACTTTGGACCTAATTCAGCTTTGACTTGAACGCAGCTCCTAGCAAAGCCAGCAGGAGCTGTGCCTACACTTGTCAGGACTGAGTTTGTCCCTGTACGCCTACGGCTTTCCGTCCTCTGCACTTAGTCCTCCAAAATTCTCTGGGTTTTTGAAGGGGATCAGGAAGCACGGATTGACTAGGTGAGACGTTGCACAGCCTTGGTCTGCCCTGACATCAGGTCTGTCAATCACAGCCTGTTGGCTTTTGAAGGCTGTGGAAACAAATGGGAGTGCAGAGTACTAGTTTTGCAAAGAATATACAACTAACTTCTGCCAATTGGTTTTTTTTTTCTTTTTAAAAATAAATCCATACCTTCATTACATTCCCAACCTCTCAGTTTCTACTTCAACATATTTTTCATTATATAATATCCTTGCTCCCATATTCAGGAAATATAAAAACTGACAAAGTAAGAGCTTAATTGTGAAGTAGTATAACAGGAAAGGAAAGGAGAGTGAGATACCTCTATTTAACTACTTTCAGTGGCTCAGTAAACCTGCTAAGCCAACAGTATGCTCCTCTGAAAAACTTCTTTAAACCAAAATCTTTGTATAAACCAGTTTCTTAATTTCTAATAAAATCTGTCAGAATAGCAAATTTGCATTCATGTTCATTTGTGATGGCCTATCTAGTACATAGTAATACTAGTTAGAATTACAGCAGAGATCTCTGCAAATCAATTTTTGGAGTAGAGACAATTCATCTCTAACCCTATTTATCTTTAAACTACTGCTCTGCTTTGCCTTCATAAATAAAGTGGCCAAACCCAAGACAAGCTAAAGATACAAGCTTTCCAAAATATACCTTAAATGCACAACAGTTTGCTTTATCTGGGAAGGGGAAGGAGAAGAGGGAGTGGAACAAAACTGTTAAAAGCACTTCTCCAATTTTAGGTCTGCATGATATCCATTGCTGAATGCGGTGAAGTAAAGTTTTAGGACACAGATGGCAACATTTGCCAGGTGCAGGTTTTGTTCACCTGTAAACGCCAGCCACACAGAGCAAATACCTACCTAGTCACAGTGGTGACTGCATGTCTTATAACTCAATTTCAGGTTAGAATCGATTCTTACTTAGGGCAATAACACCTCTGTAATGCAAATAAAAGACTCACATAGCCTCTAATTTTAGAAAACGGCTTGCATGGGATTTGCACATGATTCTGAGAGGTGACCTGCTTTTTATTTACTGGACCGGTGTCTCCTAACCTGTTTTGAAGAGTTTTAAGAGACACCAAACTGAGATGAGAGAACATGGGCAGCAGGGAGGCTGCTAGGACTCAGCACGGCTAAGGGGGGCAGGGGGGGGGAGAAAGGGTGAGCAATTTGCTTCCCCAGGAGGGCTGCAACTCTGTCCCCTGACAGAGGATGCTGACCCACAGCCTCAAGCCTTTACTGCTGGGAAAAAGGAAAAGGGAGGGGGGGAAGTATCACCAGTACTTTAACTTCTGGTAAAGTACAACTTCAGTCAGTTAAACACAAGCAAGAAACAATTAAGTTCCCATGGCGGGGGGGG
>NW_010973420.1:4143693-4171653 GCF_000737465.1 Haliaeetus leucocephalus
GGAGAGAAGGAGAGAACGAGGGGACGGGTGAGGGGCCGGGGGGGGGGGGGGGGGGGGGGGGGGCGCTTCTAATCAGAACTAGGAGGACGTTTGGCTTTCAGTGACTTTTGAATTAGAAGTTAATAGAAGCTACAGTGTAAGCTTCCTTCCCCAGCCTGGCTGCCTTGGAGATCCCCTGTGAGCAGCCCCCCAGCACCCCCTCTCCTTTCCCAGCCAGACCCCTTTCTGTTTATGTCCAGGGTGGAAACAATGAGCCACAGTGAGCCAGCAGTCCTCCAGCTACCTCAGGCAGAGTCACATTTTTCAGTCATTACGATTTTCATTACTAATTTGACTGGTGTAAATTGTGAATGAATTGTCTGGGCTGTAAAAGGTGGACGGGGGAGCCAGCGTACGGAAGAGCAGCCCTGAGCTTGCTAAAACCACGCTCCCAAGCTTTCATTTCGTGAGATACGTAAAGACAACACTTTTCCAAGAGTCCCTTCAGTACAACAGTTCCCCAAGAAGCAGGGCCTCAGCATTTAACCACTGGAGACGTGAGCCCGATGAAGTTCAGTTGCCTTGGAACCAGGATGAACAGCACCAGGGTTTAGAAACTGCTGCTCTCGCGGCTGCAGTTGAATTAAAGCCCTAGCAGGAGGGATCCATGCCAAGGTGCACTGTTTTACATACAACGTGTAAGAAGAGCGAAGTCATATACACCAGTTAACCTCCTGACTCACCGCCTTTGCCCTCACATGAATATGACTAGATTTGTTAATGGTTGGGAGGGTGGGGGTTTTTGTAAGTAATTCCTACTACTGCTGACCAGCGTTGCCCTTTGAACACCTTCCTTCACAGCCTCCTCCTGATGTAACCTGCATGTTTTTCACTTTCTCATCTTCACTTCTTTTCCCCTTTTTGCTTTTTCAGCCATTAGCCTCTCCACTGGGTTGTTGGTTTGGGTTTTTGTTTTGTTTTGTTTTTTTCTTTTGCTTTTTTTTTTCTTCTGTGATTTTATGAGAAAATGATAGCCAAATGCATGAGAGGCTTACAGTAGAAATGGCTTAACAAATTGGACCTGATTTTTCTTCTCTGATTTAGTGGTGAAAAAAGCAAGGCAGGACACAGACCCAGGAGGGCTAGAGGGAGAATGCGCATCAGCTGGGGCACAACAGAGAAGAGTTATACTTATTCAGACCTATGCTTCACCTCAGCTGTTTAACTTTCCTGAAGCATTGGGAAGTGCTCTCCAGCACTAGCTTTCTATTGCCTGTTTATTTCTGAATCAGACCCCCATTGTGTCCTAGATTATTTCAATCTCCCCATTGTTCAAAATCCACAGCTCCTGTCCTTGCATTAGCCTGGATTCTACTTTGAAAAAATACTTCTGGATATCAGAAAAAAAAATTCCCCAGAAAACAAGTATTACAATTTAGGTTGGGCTAATGTTTGAATGCTTCAGGAATTGTTTTCCTTCTGGTGACAGGGAAAAAAAGCACACAAAGAAAAAGGTTTTCTGTTTGCTTCTCTGGATGGGCTTAAGGTTTATTTTGTGTTTTTCTCAGATTTCTAGGATTCCAGTGGCCCTGAAGGGTTCGGCAGTACAGCTCTGTCCAGCTCTATCTCACTTGCACTTTCTGTGCAAGTGAGATGCAAAGTCTACATTCAATATATGCTGGCTGTGAAGAAATCTTTCATGCCAGTAAATCTTGTCAATTCTGAAAGTATTGGCCTTAGTCATGCTTGCACAGCACAATGCATTCACATGTTTTGTTCAAGAACACCATGGAGAGAAGCAACCCTTTAACTGCACAGCAACTGGTATTTTTTATATGCATCAGAGTTGCTGCACATCTGTCACCATTGCTGTGTCCCTAATGCAGGTGTTCAGTGCTCCCCAGACGTATTGGATGTAACTGCTGCACGTGTTGCAAGCGTTAAAGTACCGCTCTGGGATGTACAGTGCAGCCAACTCCTTTCAGAGACACCAGTCTTGCTGCTCATTCATTGCACAGCTCTTTTGTATGCCCTCCTAGAAATTCTGGGCAAGAGGACAAAAGGGCTGTGTTTAGAAAGCATCAAAAGAAAGATTTTGCCATGGACACTACAAGTGGTTAGCTAATAAATGGCATCAAATTCAGTGTATTAGAAGAAATCAGAATCCCATCTCTGCAGATATTCTGGCCTGGACAGTAAAGTACGGAGCATTGCCTCTCATCTAGACCATGTTCAAAGACCCACAGTAAGACAACTATTTCCATCTCTTCTCTGCACCCTGTTTTCATACATACAGTGTATGGTAAGAGCCACAAAAATCTCACTTGGATGTCTGTCTCTCTTCACTGCGGAAGAGAGATATCTGTCTGAACATGGCCCCAGGAATCTAGAATTAGTGAATATTTTATAGTCACATTTTAAAAAAAATGCACATAAATAAAAGGCCTGCTTAACTGATACTTATCGACAGCTGCTACCATAATAGGAAACCAAGTTAAAGACATCAGCAACTATAGCTAATAGGGGAAGTGGAGTAGTTAAATATAAAATGCACACAACTGTTATTGTAAACTTTCACTATGACAGAGAGGCACAAGGTTTCCAGAGTTGTCACTCTAGAATATTTTGATGTGGATTAATTTACCCAGCACTGAAAATAAAACGAATTTACTACATCGTGCACTACTCAGTTGTTAGCTCATTTTGATGAAAAACCAAACCAAAATCCTGATAGTTCAAATCAGGACAGCATTGTAGCTCACTGGTAGAGGAATGAAGGCCATTATTCCAATTTGGTTAGAAACTGGAGTTGTGTGAGACAATTTGTATTACTAGCGTTGCTTCAGATGGTATTTGTGACCCTTAAACAGCTCCCTTAACCTCTCCAAGCCTCAGATGGAAGGCAAGGAGGAGGTTATTTCAGAGGAAGTAACGCTTATCTCTTTCACAAGCTGGAATCTCTGACTATCTGTGAAATGCTTTGGGTTTACTGATAGGTTTTGATAAAAGATATTCTCACAGTACAATAATTTTAGTCATATAAACCATTCCAATGCACCTCTGAAAAATGCTTGGAAAATGAACTCTGTATTGTACAGTATTGTAGAGAGAAATGCTGTACAGTAATTTGTAAGAGAGCTAAAAAAAATTATCAGATGACAAAACAAGGGGAAAATGGGGAAAACTCAATTTCTCTATTACAGCACCCCCCTCAGCTTCCCCCAGAGAATTATGTCTACGATATTTACCCTCACTGACCACATGGCACACCATGCTACTACAGACCAGGAACCAAACAGCTACTACTTCCTAGAACAGCCACTATAAATATGACATCATATTAATTAGCCTTTCTTCTATTCCACTGTATGACTAATATTCCAATGGGAAGTCTAGATAATATGCTCATTAACTTTTCCGTTCTTTGAACCAGTAAGCTGTCGAATTTGAGCAAAAGTGTTTGAAATAAGCTTAATTTGTCTCAGTTTTTACTCAGTTATCTGCTCAGCATGAGAAACAACCTGTTTCTGATACATGAAGCAACAATTCTATAACAAGTACTAACCTGAAATTTTCTCTTTTGTACCTATTTCACCATAAAGTGGCTCATTCAATCGACGAAGGCTTTTAAGCAGATAGCGGAGCTGCAGCCATGACTAAGTGACAATAACGAGACTAGACAGCTTAAAACCTTGATATTGTTTCTGCTTCATACCCAAGCTGACACCCCACTGAGATCCTTCCACATTTGCCTCCCTTTATGGTACTGCAAAAGGTACAGCTCATCACCAATGACAACATTAATGAGATTTCTATTGGGATTGCAATACGTTTTTCTATCGGGACCATTTGGACGCTACTATTTGCCTAATTATTCCTCTCCTAATTAATTCTACTGGCAGTTGCAGATCTTCAGCTACATAAATACTCTCCTGTGTTTGCTCAATTAAGCGGAAAGATTCCTGTAACCTAATATGTTAACATTAGGAAAAAAACAGCTCCATAACCTCCACCCCATACAGAAAATATTGGAGCTCTCTAAACGAAAAGCATATCAAAGCTCCTCGGATATCTATTTTCCCCCCAATATAAACAGTTCCTTATAATTTTCAAAAGTATATTACAATTCTTTTTTTCCATCTTTCAGAGCTGGTAGAAGGTATCAGATTACCAGTGAGTACAAAACAGTATCTCTTTGGGCAGCTACATGACAAGGAGCTTTAATACAACTTTACTAAACTGAATGGTACCACTGAAGTCTTTGAAGGTTTAGGGAAAAAAAAGAGTTCAGCACCTTGCTGCATTATTCAGCAGTTACACTAGGAATGACAAAAAACGTACTTGGGTATAAGCATATGTATCTTGTCTTCAAGGCTTCCATTCCAGTGGAGAGACAAGTAACTCCTTTACCTCACTCTTTAGAGGAGCCTGCAGCACTGTCTGTGTCAGCCTTGTCTCATGAAGCCTGGCCAAATCCACTTTTAGGAGATCCACAGAAAAATGGATTTCTTTCAGCAGGAAAAAGAACTTCATTCTGCAAAAGGACAGACTCCCTACAGCGGACCACATGGCACGCTTCCAGGAAGAGTTAACTGACTCTTCAAGCTTCTGTGCTGACAGACCATTTATCATCCCCAGCACTCCTCCCCAGACCACCCACTCCACATAATACATTAGGTTCAACGCATGCTTCAGACTTGCACTTTTTCTGAACAATTATAAACAATGTAGATGAACGTCTTCAGTAACTCCACGTCACCGGTTGCCTTACTTTCCAATGTGTGCACAACAACCTTGTTTGGTTTGGCTCATGCCTAGTAATTTACAGAAAAATTTGCCTTTCAAGGCCAGAATTATATGCCAGCAGGTAAATACTTTGCTACAGGTAAATACAGGTGTGTGTATATATATATATATATATATATATTTATACAGGTCAGCAGGTAAATACAAACTACAGACAGAATTAGCTTTTATAGAATGACAATCGAAAATTTGTGGACAACTAGTAGCTCGTTTGAATTCCATCCTGAGTTACACAGGGTGTCTCAGGATGCCTCTTCAGTAACTGTCATTCAGTTATGTCATGGATTTGATACTTCTAAACATTCATATCAAGAAAGACTGCTGTTATGGCAAAGTAGAACAAGGGGTTTAACAACTACATTGCATTTTGACAGTTCTTATGATTACTGTACTTTTAAAACAAACACCTTATGACACATGTACACACTGCTCATAATGTCTTTATTGACTCTCCCTTAACACAGACTTATTTAAGTTTCCAGTTGGAAGCCATCAGCTTTGGAAGAGCTGGTTAAGTATTTTAATGAGGTGTTGGCTTAGAGCTCCAGTTTTAATACTCGAAAGGAATAACAATTGATAACTACCAGCCTCCAAAGCTACATGACACACATTACTATTCAAGAACATAAACAGGATTATTTAATGTTACAAACCAGAATTAGACTTTTCATTCCCTGGGACTGTAAAATTATTTCAATATGGATTATCTCTAAATTTTCTAGACATTATCAACATTATCAATTCTATTCAATGCAAAAGCTTCCAGCTGTGTCAGTTAAGACTGCAATTAAGAAAAAATTGTGCCAATTAACCAAAGAGCCTCACAAGATAAAGGTGATACTAAGGTCTTTCTGAAGTACACATCCCAGTTAATACAAGACTCCTGTTTAATTGTCTGGCAATGAAGTGCATTCTATTACTTGGCGTTCCTGCTTACTTGGAATTGTACAATCAGAACTACTCCACAGTAGGTTAGGCATGGATTTTACGTTAGTCATCACAACATAAATAACGCACCTTACACCCCAAGTATCGATGCAGCAGATTATACACACAACCAGAGAAGAATGCTTTGAATTTTTATCTCAACAGTTATGAAGCAGGAGAAAATCTTGATAGGATAACCTTCCATAAAGATCAGGTTCCTTACAAGCAGATAGCTTCCTCTTGCAGTGAAAATAAGTGGTTCAGAATGTCCTTGTCCTGTCTTTACCACAAAGATGTAGGCTTGGTTCCTAAAGCGAGGTGTAGACACTTCTTTCCCCCAAACCTAATCTAATCCCTGGTGTTCAGGACACCAAAAGAAT
This sequence comes from Haliaeetus leucocephalus, assembly GCF_000737465.1. NCBI lineage: Eukaryota > Metazoa > Chordata > Aves > Accipitriformes > Accipitridae > Haliaeetus > Haliaeetus leucocephalus. The sequence goes on from NW_010973420.1 coordinate 4,149,786, forward strand.
TTCTTTGCAGAGTTCTTTTCCACACCTATTAGCTTCTACAACCACAGTTCTTCTTCCAGTTCCTCATATATATGTGTTTAGAATACAGCATATTTGATTTAAGCCTGTCGGATTTGATTTTTTTTTTTCAAACACAATGCAGAGAACAGGCCTATTGCCCTGCTACAAGCCAACTTTGGCCTCTCTCCGAGAACATACACCCTCTTGAACCTCTCCCCTTCACCCAGATCAGCACATAATCCTCCAAACACATTTCAGCAAGAATGACAAAACTCAAACTCAGCTATAACTTTTAAAGTAGATGGCTTCTTGCAAATACCTGTATGCTGTATTAAAAGATGCACTTTTTTTTCCCCCTAAACCATCTTGTCCTTATTCCACAGGCTATGCTTTCCTCTGCCCACCTTTAGAGTTGGCCATCTTACTACCTTTTTTGCCAGCTTGACTATCTTCCTGAGATGGTCTGACTGGTATAGACCTAATTAAACTCTTGAACTCAACTTGGATTTAATCTCCACTTTTATTTAACTTTGAAGTGCACTGCTTTTATTTAAGACTTGAAGGGTTGAGGGCGTTAGAGATGGGGAGACACTAGTATGTTTTTCTAATTTTATCAGCTGATTTTTTTAAAAAGACATAATCTTTATTTTATGAAACTTGTGTGTCTTTCCAATATATGGACTGGACGTGCAGTCAGTGAATAGGTAAGTACCTGAACTTGCTTCATTTGTTTCTGAGGCAGAAGAGGCAAGAATCTGCCATCGTGCTATAAAACCTCAAACGGAAAACTGAAACTCAGGTACAGTTCTCCTTCCTTAAAGGGAAAAAAAGAAAAAAGAAAAAACATTCATCTGATGATGACCAGGAAAGAGACTAGCAATTTGTGGTGAGCTAAAGTCAGTATAAAACATTCAGATACAGATCAACTTCCTGAATTGTACCTCCTACTGTCCCAATTGTCAAAATGAAAACCTACATGTTCCCAGAAGTGCAGTTCTTCACAAAACCTGAAATATGTCCTGTCCTACCCCCTCACCTCCAATGAACAGAGGCTAATCAATGGTTAAAACAAACATTGGTAAGAATGTAGTCTGGGTTAGACTACTATAAAACATGCTTTAGCTAGGTATAAAAGCCTGGTGATAAATTCTCTGTAAAACGAGATGTAAGAACAGTCCTTGCCCTGAAAACACTAAAGCAAGTGGATGTGTATCTTCACAAAGTTAAGCTGAACTAGAAGACAGCATTAAACACCTGAGCTTGCCATCTGCCTCTCTGCCAGGGTGCTACCACCTCCACCACAGAGTCAGCAGAATACTTTATGCAAGCACTATCTTATCATTCAGGCAAAAATTCAGACAAGTTAGCTCAGATCACCAATTTAAATTATTAAGCTTATCTAGTTCATTTTGCCTGAAGCAGGTTACAGGACACTCACATCATCCTTCTGGATGCCTTGCAAAAGGCAGCACTTACCAAGGGTGAGAGGATTAGGAGACGCTACAAGGGGGAAACAAACATCCAATTACCGCTTTATGTATCAAATGAAAATTTCCGCAGCAACCACTGACGCAATCATCCCAATTTTCAGGGATAAAGTTTAATTTAATTAAAAAAAGACGCATAAAATGTTAATTTGAGCTTGTTACAAAAGGTAATTAATCTGCCTGTTTCAAAAAACTGATAGGCCATAAATGAAATAAAGAACTATAGTAGATTAAAGTGTTAGATTTTGTGCTTTTCTGTTGATATTTTGGGGCTACACATTTACCCATTTCTGCAGGTAAGAAATGAAGGTGAATTCTACCCGAGCTGTTCAAATACCTCTGCATTCAAACAAAATGTTGAATTTTAACTAAAAATAGTAATAATAATGCAAAAGTAATGATGAATGCCTAAAAAAGCCCCCCCCAAACCAATGAAGTTTGCAAGCATCTATTCTGCCTCATTTTTCAAGGTTTATTTTTATTATTATGCATCAGGAATGAATGCGCTCCATACAGTTCAAAGACATGCAATCCCCTTCCCTTTCACCGTATAAACAAGATAATTTAAAAGACCTGGTTCAAATTCCAGATGACGGTTATTCACCAACAACTAATCCAGGCTGTGAGTTAACCACGCCACAGAGAGATCGCCTTGGCAGCTTGGACGCAGGACTGCAGACAGGCAGCTGGCGCAGCTCTATCGCTTCCATGGCTAACCTGTGCTCACAAACACTGCGTAACACAGCCGAGGGGTCCCGGCTGTGGCCAACTCAGGTGTTACTTTGCTGCCGGCTTAAAATTGGAAGCATACTACAGATGCAACGAACTGCCTTTGAGCAGTCAGCTTGAGGGCAGCGCTGGTTGCGCTGCGCGTGATGTGGACCTCACGTGGACCTTACGGAGCCACCCGGCTGCGCCCACAGCGCGCTGCTCAGCATTCCTCGTGCCAGGAGCGAGGAATCCACGCAGCACAAACGCAGCGAGGCTGCTAGGCCCATTGCTATGGATTGTAACACGCAGGACATGTACTGTCCAGATTCTTCCATAATCTCGAATTCCAGCCTCACGTATATCCCTGGCAGTGGTGAATTCACTGTATATGAGTCATGAATCAGTCCACACTCTCTCTAACAAGAACATGAATTTAATAACATTAGAGGTGAAGTTTCCAACATGCAGCACTTCAATCAATTTCTAATTATGTAAGCCAAGTTACTCTTCTGAATAAAGAACACTGATTTAGCACACCATAGTAGTTCCTAAGTTTCAGATGTGTGCATGTGTGTGTAGTTTCTTGCCATTTTCTCTCCAGCTAAAGGACAGAATTTGCTGGTTTCTATTTTGTCCAACTATGTGTTAACTAAAAGCATTTCCTCTTACAAGCTTAACATATAAACCAAACTTCTATTGTCATATACTTCAGTAATCATTGTTAAAAAAACGATTTACACACACATTTAACTTTTAAACACTGCAATGTCATAGAACTTATTGGCAACCCAAGTATTACCAAAATGCACATTCAAAGATATATAAATGATGAGAGCAAAGCAAACTGCAGAGATCAGAATCCGTGCTAGGACAGTCAGGTGAAGGCAGGTAATCAAAACAAACTCACTATCACACCTTGGAACACTTAACCTACCAGTTTCTTAACTGTAAACTTCCTAATACAAATTGATTTCTAAATATTTGAAAGAAAAATACACGACATACCACAAAGATGATGTCACAAAGTGAATTGAAAATTCTTGGAATATCACTGAAGAATATAGTCACACTGTACACAGATACGTGTCTTTAAAGCCATTCTATGTCAAAACCCTAGTTCTCTCAGTAGTAACACTGTGCAACTCCACAAGAAGTTGCTTCTGAGTAAGTACGAGCATGCAGGGTCAGCTTACTGCCCTTCAGGGAACACCACAAAGCAAATCTGCTCTCATACAGTGGTGGGGGGCCTCAGGGCAGGAGGCAGGGAAGATGCCAGAGGACCGTTGATAATTTTGCACAGCTCTTTCTACTTACATACTACTCCAGGTTTATAGTACGACAAATATGAGCAAGAAACACCTGCACATATCTGGAAGCTTTCTGTTAAGCGCTAAAACTGCAAACTTCTTTCTCTCCTCTCCCACTTCTGTCTTAATCCCCTCCCTCTCCCAGCCACACGCTCCTCCTCCATCTCTTGAGTTGACTGTGGCACCTGACTACAACACAACCCAAATCAATTGTCACAGAACAAGAATTAACCAAAAACACATCTGCTGCTGGATGAGGAGATTGGGACTGGCTTGCTGATCATGTGCTCGGATGAGCGCTAGGCCTAGCACAAGCAACACGAAAGGAGCACGTACTCCTTTTAGCATTGGCAAGTCTTCAGCTTAGTTCGTTTCTACTGTTTATATGCAGGTAAAAGAAGAAGTAAGAAAGTGCAGTGCAGAAGAGGATATGACTGAAGATTTCCCCAATAACCTAATTCAGCTGAAACGAGACATCACTAGCAACCGTTAGATATTTAATTTGGGTATCTTACCTTTCATCAGCAGAACAAAAGTCAACATTTCAACAAGTACTGTATTTCACCATCTGAAATACGGCTTTAGATACAATTTCAGGGGAATGATGGCTGTTTGCTGTGTTCAGAGAGCCAGCTCTGGAACAACTGGTATTCCACAGAACCCTTGAAAGCATCTAGAATAAGTGGCTAATGAACATTTCAGCCGAAGGCTTTATAGGACATGTTAAAGCTTTCACATACCGTGGAAGAGAACTTGGACTCTGAAACGTACTATGACAGTATTTGTATCTACCTGTGTAGGAGGGATTACCCTCTCTAAATATTTCAATGAGTTCTGAATGTCAATGCCTCTTAAATGCCAGCAGTCATTGGGTTCAGCTGATCAAAATTTAGTCCATTTATTTGTGAAACAAACAGCTAGAATAACCCTTCTTGTTTCAGATTACTACTTCAGTAAGAAGGCCGACAACCTGCTCGTACAAAAATATCTGCTCATTTTCAGTATTTGCTCATTTTGTTGTCAGTCACTGAGGCTATTATCAATGGCTTGTCACCCTGACCTAGGGTGGTAGGACAATCAGTAAATTGACTCAGGGTCCTGTCTTTATAATAAGCTCATACCAAACCAAACTTAAATGAGGGGAGGTCTGGTATGAAATAGTTACAGTACCTGTGATAAATGAATGAAATGGCAAACTTCACACCATCTTTTCAGAGGCCAAGGCTGGTGCCTTCTCTGCTTGTACAAGAAAATTTTCACTTTCTGATCTGATAATTAAAAAAAAAAAAAGCAGCAGAATAAGCTAGAAATCAGGGACCTAAGATCGCAGAGGATGGATCAGATAATCCTAATAATTACTTTCTAGACCTAAACAATATGAAATGCTATTAATATAAACAGGTTTTTGGTGTTGGGGTTTTTTTGCTTAACAACAGATATTAGAAACAAGTAAAAAAAAAAAGAAAAAAGAAAGAGAAACCAAGAAGGGCAGCTAAGCACCAAAGTCCACTGACGGCTTGCAGGAGATAGATGCCTCATTTTTATTTGCATCCTTAAAAATTACTCCTGTGCCAAGGCTACAGCGTTGATCTGCCCTGTTTGCAGCCACTAGAAGCCAGAGACGAATACAATTGCAGTACTGCAAGACCTGGCATGCTAGGTAAAGGCACTGCTTTATTAGTGGCATTCCCATGCCTGAATCCTCAATAAGAGAAGAAAATCACTAATGGCAACTAACTCTGTATAAACACAAAGCACATTCGAATGACCAGCTGAAGCGCTCAAAGGAGACAGACATTAACCACCCTCACACCTGAAACACCTTCGTGTCCAACATCCACATTTGATAGTTCTTCCCTTGAATGTTGTTTTGTTAAAAATCAGAAGCTTAAAATAACAGTGCCTGGTGCAGTTATTGAACCTAAAAATAGCCCTCTAACAACTGTTTGATTTATTTCCCACTGTCATGCACTAAGACTTTTATCTTAGGTCAGAACAAAAGAATTCCAGACTCATGCCTGTGTTAGATACAGAGAGATTTTGAAATGACGAGGGACAGTAACTATTAATTATAAGTTGGAAGGTTATTTATGAAGGGCAGGAAAATGGGGGGGGAGAAGTCAAATTGCTTTCCAAGCATAAAAAGGAAAACTTTTTAAAAAACTGCCATTTTATCTTTGCTTCTCTCCCAAGACCAAAGGCAAAGGTCTTGCATTGTGACTCTATCACAACAAAATTATTTTTGTATCTATAAAATTAAAATGTTATTAATCTCCAAAATAATAAAATTACAAAATCTAAAATAAAAAAATTTCCAAAGTATCTGTCAATTCAACTGCATGATACATAAAATGCTACCTGACAGCAGCAGTTCAGTTGTTCTCCAGGTTAAAAATGTTTACAAACAAGAACGGCATGCCTGAAAGATCCCTGTAATAGATTCACCACAGTTGAGAGGTTTAGCAAGACGTGAGCAAATACAGTGATCATCATTTCAGGAATCGGACAAAGAAACCAACTCCTTAAAAACTGTGTTAACAGTTTCAGTTAATTATCTACTAGAACAAGAAAATAAAGTAGACCTTTAAAACAGCCTACCAAACCAACACTGGACTTTTCAGGAATGAGTCATTTTACCTACTATATGGGCCTGGACTTAAACAGAAAATCCCACCCGCCTTCTGACTGAGCCTAGTAGCACAAATACAGAAGTAGCAACGGGGCTGCCACCCTGTCAGGAAGGTGAGCTGCTGTTCCGCTAGTGCTGTACATAGTGGGTCATACAGTTCGTCTTTTCCAGGCTGTGGTCTGGGAGGTTGGAAATAATCATATATAAAGTTTTGTTGCTGTTGTTGCTAAATTACAGTTCTAACGAATTTAGGAGCTTTAGACATTGTTTCATTACAAGTTATTTTTATTACATCTCTTCTACAATATAAAAACTATTGTCTTTAAATTTAAAGCACTACTCCAATATAGAAGAAACTTTTTTTTAAAAAGTACTTTATCCCCCAGAGCTCAGATAAGGTTATGTAAACAAACACACACTTGTTAGCCTACAGAAACTAGGGAGTCTTTTGTCTAGGGGCTTTTTTTTTTTTTTTTTTAAAACACTGACACATTTGGTAGGTACCAACAGGTTGAGCAACCTAACAATTCAGCTCTGTTTTCACTACCTACTATTACCTTCACAGTATCAAGACTATCTTTTGTCAAAGATAAATGAGGCTATTCCTTTTGACAACACATTTTTGCCACTGCCTCCAACAGCTGTAACCTGATAACAAAAAAAAATTAATTAAAAAATCAATGTTAATAGCCAAGTCAACCCCACAAATTTTTGTCCATTTAGAATTAAAAACAGTGACTGCACATCATCTTGTTTCTTATGCTTTGCTATCTCTCCTCTTCTTGACAGTACAAAAGACAGTACAAAACGCATATCATGCATACTTAGAATCTAGTTAAACTGTAGAATATGGCAGCATCCAAGCATCCACAATTATCTGCATTGATAGAAATGGATCATAATTTATCAGTCAGTTTGCTTATGCAAAGTAAGTATTACAAATCACACACATGATGAGAGGAGTGTGTGCAGAAGGTATCTAGGAGATAAAAATCTATGTGAATCTAAAACAGAAAACATATGCTTTTAACCTAGCAAAAAATCAAACCCCACAGCTGTCTTCAAGAAACTACAGCATGTCAAATTCAGTTTCGCTTATGCTTAGAAGATCTTCCTTGGAAGGGCTGTAGCTATTTTTTCTTCCAATTTAAGCTTTTTCTAAAGATGGGCTAGAAAAGCACTAAGTCTGCACATCTACATCTTTGACTAGTATTTCAGAGAGAAAATAACTTCATCCGAGAAGCTTGTGAGGAACATACTCAGATCAATGGCTTCTCTGCTACCTATGCTCTTCCTCCCCACCGTGACTGCAGTTTGTTACTTGCATTAAAGGCACAGATGAGAGTCAACCTAAGAAAAGAAATTTCAAAGGCTGTAATGTTTTATATCCCATTACTCTAAGTGTCACATACAAAACCAAGCTAGTATAAATAGCCCTCTACTACATGCAGGGGAACTAAAATGAGATCTTGCATATTGGATGTCTAGTATGAGTGATCGTATCTGTGAAAACCACTGTAAAACAGGTACTGCATCACGAGTGGCAAAAATCCCTTCAAGGGGAGAATCCAGCAGGGAGAAGATTGCAGAAACTTATATTAGGTTGTCAGGTACTGTGCAGTATGTGGGCATCTGAACCAAGGGAATAGCCCACACAAGCAAGCATAAGAGGAACCCGACATAAAACACAGAAAATCTTCTATGTGACAAACCCAAGGACAGGAATCATTTGGCTCCTGATAGATACATGGCTACCTAAACTAGATAACTTTATTTCTTGAATAAAATGCTTTAACAGTCAGGTAACATCTAAAGCTATATAGTCATTCGTCTTGTCTGCTTATGTTTCTGGAATAGTAAAAAAAAAAAAAAAAAGGCTCATTAACCAAATCTTTAGCTACCACTAGGTACTGATTAGCTCAGCACTCCTTTAGCTCTCTTTTGACATGTTTTGCAAAGCTAGTGATTGTGAGCGTGAAGGGGCTGAGTGGTGAACAGAACCTGACTCTGAATTTGTTTCTCGGCAGCTGTCTCAGCTGCGCTGCCAGAACGCAAAATGCAGTGACACCCTACACCCAATTAACTGTTAGTTAGCCATCTCTGCAACCATGAAATCAGAAACCACAAATGTGAAAGTGTATGCACAGAGCTTGCATCATAAAGAAAAGACTCTTTTGAGCAATATTCTATTTCTTTTCTTAACAGGTAGGCTAAAGTGCTCAAAAGCAAGTGCTTAAAGACTTGCATATACTTTGGAACATCTCAGCACGTGAACATGTGGTCTGATTTGCTAAAGAACTCAGTGTTCAGCACTTTGCAGTGGGGCATAAGTGTTCTCAATGGACGCTCAGAAATAAAAATTAGGCCTTTTATGGTTTGGGGGTTTGGTTTGGGGGGGGGTAAGATGTACAGGGAAATTCTTTATATTATTAGACCACATTAACTGTCTTATTACTGAATACAATGAAAAACTAATTTTATTTGGAATAAGAAAAGTTATTGGTGATTCAAGATGTGGCATTCTCTCTAAAGAACCAGGTTTGGAAATCATGATTACAGAGCGATCTCCAGCTTTCAGCTGAAGTAAGCATACTAAAATTTTCTATCTTTCAATTGCAACCCCCCCCCCCCAAAAAAAAAACCAAAATCCCCAAACAACCCAAACCTAAAAGCCAGAAAATCTCATTTGAGCTTTAAAAGTCTGCAAGCCCATTGCATTAAGGTCTGATTAGTAGTTACCTGCTGCTTAGGTTTGTCAGTATTGAAGGGAAAGGTAAGTGATCTTCATGGGAGGCAAAATAATTCTTAATTAGCATAATTAAAATATGGTTTAACGAGCATCCTACAAGACACACTTATGGAACTAGACAAAGACATAAAATTTTGACACAAGACAGGTGAGGTTATATGATCTCCTAATTTTTGCCTGACAACAAAATGGCATACAGCAGTAACACATACCATATGTAAGGCTGACACTGAAACACAGTCAAGACATTTTTAGATGGCTAACAAACTTCCACTTACCCAATTGCTGCAGCTTGTCAAAATTTATCCTGGCTCTGCAGTGGTAGAATTCACATCCCTTAGTTGAGGTAAACAACTGAACAGTGAAAATTCATTACAGTGATGCAAATACAGATTAGAGGCAGAAATTAAATAATTAAAAAATAAACAGATTCTGCTGAACTATCAAGTATGGAAGAGAAAGAAAGAGGTTAACAGGAACAAATGGGTTAAAAGCTTGATCTACCAAAGCTTATATCAAAGCTGCTGTACAATGCTTTAATTTACCAGTCTCCACTCTCTTTTGCTATTGCCTTAGACCACTAAGGGATTACCGATTTGTATTCCCATGATGCCTGCAAGACTACCTCCGTCAATGTCAGTTTTCCAACACATCTGAGACACTGTTGTTACCAGGCTAGAATGACTTCATATGACAGCCCAGAGCAGGATGTAAGGAATATACCCTGACCTTCCTGATCTTCTCTGTTGGAAAGAATCCGCACAGTTCATGGGCTACTTACTTTCTTCTGCAGCGGCTGTCTAGGCCTCAGCTGGCTTACTCCACTTGCTTGGTAGATCATTAGCAAAGGACAGGAATAGTCAAAACAGCAAGCAGGTCTAAACTGTGTAGCATTGCTCTCTGGGGCACTGTGGAGTTGTCTGGTATCTCCTCACAAGAGATTAAAGTAGAAACTAGACAGGGAGAGCACTAACTCCACACATCTCATAGACAATAGTTTACCTACAAAACGACACCTTCCTTTTCAGAATTTTGTTTTGGTGATTTGCAGAACAGTTATTTGCTTTCAATAATGAAAACAACAGAATCAATGTCATATTTCTCCCCTCCCATTACACTAAAGTTCTGAGTTTCTTGACAGAAGTTCTCATCTTGCCAAGAACAAATAGATAGAAGGAATGACTAATTGGTCAATGATCTTTTCTGAAGATCCAGCTACCAGCTGCACTTCCTAAAAAGCAAAATGTCTCATCTTCAATCGTGTACATGTCTCAGTAATACATGTGGAAGTCAATGAAATATACACCAGTTAGAAGAGCAGACCCAGGAACCTACTACATCTACCAAAAGGAAAATCTATAATTAAACGCTGGTGAAATATTACAGCATTCCATATTGATGCTAGGCTAAAAAGCTAGTTTTAGAGGCTAGTTTCACTGTATGTTATTGAAAATGTACCACAGCAAATATGCCTAACTCGCTCATGTACACTTGTTATTACATGGCACCCAGAAGTGGGAACTATTTCATATCAATGTCACTTTTAATTAATAGACTGCTGACTGGTTTATAGCACCTGCATCTCTAACAGCTTCCTTTCTAGCCATGTTCTGTGGCCTTGTACCCTACGCAGCATACACGTATCACATGTGGTTACACCTCCCTACTTGATGACTTCTTTTAAAACGGACTACACTGTGCCTTTCCACAGGGGGAAAATGCAGAGCATTCCTTAGAAGCATCATTCCCTGAGTGCTAAGCATATAGCCCATTCCCTAACTTGCCTTATGAGAACTGCCACACCACAGATAAAACTGTAGCCTTACAAAAGCAACGTGCATGGACATTCAGGTGAAAAACCCCACAAATATCCTGCTCATGAAAATGAAACATAAGTTGAACTTTTGCACACTTGTTTTTACAAAATCAGAAGAGCAGAGGGCTAACTTAACTGATGACACTCCACATTCTTAAGCAAAAAAAAAGGAGTTACCAATGGACAGATGTAATACTGAGCATTCAAACAGAAAGTAAAGGCTCTACCTTTCTTTAGACAAGCGCTGGAGGCACCACACATGATCTTTCAGTGAGCTTATTCTTTGGAAAGGGGACTGCTCATTTCCAAACATACCATGTTCTGTTGTGTGATCACAGATCAGTGTCCTCAACTACCTCCAAACCTGACAGCTGAGCAACAGGGTACTGGTTTTTGTCTTTGGGTAAGACAGCATTTCAAAAACAAATGCAAACAAGACTACAGGGTATGAAATACCATAAAGCTAAATTCAGGGACTTGTCAGAAACAGCAGGTCAAGTTACTCAGCAGCACAAAGGGCCTCTGTGTTTAAGAACCTGTCTTTTAAAGAGATACCATGTGTATCTTCCCTGCAACTCAACTGCTGTTTGTAGGTTGGACTTTGTTACCAAAGCAAAGACACTGCTTGCTACCCCACTGTCAAACCAATCTGATAATTGGGCTGGAGATGGAAGGAGGGGTGAACCATTACCAATTTGCCTAGCACATAAGAATTTAATTGAAGTAAAAGACTGCTTTTCCTCTGTTCCAAACCACAAAGCAGTAGACAGGAGATTCAGAGATCCCCTTCTTCCATATTTCTACTATCCAGTGCCTCCAGCTGTCTTAAATACCTGGAAGGTGGGACCAGAGTTCAGTTCCACAGCACCAGCTTTTCTAACTTGCATTAATTCTTAACCTCTCCCCTTTCCTTACAGTGCAAGGCTACTTGCCAGTATCATCTGCATTAGCTGTCCAACCCCCTCCATCTCAGCAGAGGAAACTCAGTAATAGCAGCGTTAACCGCTTATGATTCAGCAGTCCACAATATGGTATGAGTTACGCTGTGCTATATGCGGTAGATTTCCAGTAATCCCTTTACTGTAGCCTTGTGCATCAAAATGGATGTTGAGAAACTGCCGTAAATGCTAATAAAATTTGTTCATGGTCTCCTAAGTCCTCTTTAAAACTCTGTACAGAGAAATTCAGACATTTTACTTAGCTACACTGTACAGCTGGCACTGCAGAATGGTTTACAGAAAGGCAGAGGAAAACAAAATACAGAGCCTCTTCCTGGCAGATATAGGTCACAACTAAACGACTAAACAAAAAATGCTTGGTTTAACCAAGTTCTATTGCACAAACCGGAGCAAAAGATTCAGGATGTCACCTTAACGCCTGCAGTGGAGGAGGGGGATGAGGAAAGAGCATATTAAATATAAAAGCAGAGGAAGTGCTACAAATGCTTCCACTGTATCTAACATCTCCGCGGATTGGCTGCGAGAGCTGTTGCTACACAAACTCTGCCTGCTCCTACCACACATCATCAGCCCCGCTCCCTGTTACAACAGACTACCACAGCAGCATGGCAAGCTTCACTGAATCAGAATTCCCAATGACCGTCCCCTCTCAGGCTAAGAGGAAAAGTAACGAGTTTGCCTGAGAACGTACAACTCCCCTGAAATTCAGCTGCAAACGGGCAGAAAACCTCAGCCTGTAGATGGTTCATGCGAAGCCACGCAAACTTCTGTTACAGTAGTTCTCGTTTCCAGAGCAACAGAACATGGTTCAAATTCCTGCTGGTGTATTGTCCGATAAAAATCTTTTAAAGCTGCGTGATCATTGTAAGAAGGAAAGGAGAGGGACCAAGGTGAGGCAATTTCAAAAGGTACTAAGCTGAAAGCAGAAAGGAAATTGAACTCCCTCCTAAAAGAAAACAAGCCATGGGTTTACAATTAAAAAACACCCTTAAAGGTTTGGGGTTTTTTTTCTTAATTAAAAAAACAGTTTTCCCTTTTTATATGATCTGTGTATTAAAATCAGCACTGACAAGACTGTACCTGAGGGTCTAAAAATCTCACCTGTCCCAGCATTAACTCTTTTTATTGGAAATCAAGGGTGTGCCTTAGCCCAGGAAAAAGTGATGCAAAAATAGCTGCTGCTTAAGATATGAAATGGAAATGCTAACATACTACCTCTTCAGCTCCTATTCTAACACAGAGCAATATTGAATTTGGAACAAACCCCAGAAACTTAATAAAACGAACAACAATGTTCTGAGAACTAATATGCTTGAGCAAGCCCTGCACGGGCCATGGGATTCAGCAGTACACTTTGATCATAAAAAAAGTAATATTAAAGTGAATGATCCCAAGCAACAGGCCAAACTACTGAGAAAATCCTCCATGTATAATTAAAAAGAATAAGTTAATAAGGTTGTCTGATCAATTCAGATCCATCAGTGGTATGTATAATTGTTACAGCTTTAGGTGTCATCTTCAAAAACAGCATTAATGTGAAAGACCTTGCATGCAAATTTCAGCAGTAAGTGGGACTTCTCCCAACACTAAAACCTGATTCGTTTGTGGTGAATGGGAAAATTCTTCTCCAATTACAAAAAGTAATTGGCTAAGAAGTCACAAGCCCTTGGTCATGAGAGTCAGTTACACATGGAAACTCTAAGATATGCACATCTGGGTTTTGCAACATACCTGTTAGCCATAAAATAAATAATTGCATGTACAAACATGTTACCGGTAAGCTGAATTCTGCAGTTCTGCCTAATGCAAAATATTCAACAGAATTTTATTTCCTTGGAAGTTGTGTTTGTACATAAAGCATGGTTTGTACTCCACCAATGCAAAAGAAAAGAAAAAAAAAGGGGGGGGGGAAGGTGGTGACATACGCAAACAGCAAATCAGTGAGGTAGTTCCATCTAGCCCTTCTGCTTCCTTACCGCACCCAGAGGACAGGCAGAGAAAGGAATGCTGGCACATGCCTCAGCTGCTTCCCTGCGCAGTCAGGTGGCCATGGCTGCACAGACAGGCCACTGCAGCAACTCCCCTATGACCTAAGAAATTCAGGCACTTCTGAAGACAGAATCCAGTTATAAACATGGAACTGAAGAACAGAGGCCGGTGATATCTTATTTCAACAATAATAAGAGAGAGTAGTTTGTCCACCGCCTAAAATTTAATGCTGCAGGTGATGGCATTGTTAATATTACATTTAAACACACTAATATTTCTTCAGATTATTTGTTTTGGGTGAGAATTTTATATAGAAGTTATTGGTTTTGACAGGTGTACGAACAATTATTTACCTACTCTTTTGAACAAGTAACTTTACCTTGATTTCTTTGCAATAGGGGCTGTAATATCTTCACCCAGTGGTTGCTCTTGTAAGGACCGCCATGAATGAAGTCACAACTGCTTTCATGTCAATACTATCATTTAATTAAGCAGTACAGTCACCCCCTCTCATTTAAGTTGTGGTTAAGAGCCCTGTGGCTGGGGGTTGTCCTGCTTTCAGCTGGATAGAGTTAATTTTCTTTCTAGTAGCTGGTATAGTGCTGTGTTTGGGATTTAGTAGGAGAAAAATGTTGATAACACACTGATGTTTTCAGTTGTTGCCAAGCAGTGTTTATACCAAGTCAAGGATTTTTCAGCTTCTCATGCCCAGCCAGCAAGAAGGCTGGACGCGCACAAGAAGGCTGGAGGCGCACAAGAAGCTGGGAGGGGACACAGCCAGGGCAGCTGACCCAAACTGGCCAAAGGGGTATTCCATACCATGGGACGTCATACCCAGTATATAAACTGGGGGGAGTTGGCCTGGGGGTGGAGATTGCTGCTTGTGAACTAACTGGGCATTGGTCAGCGAGTGGTGAGTGATTGCATTGTGCATCACTTGTTTTGTATATTCCAATCCTTTTATTATTATTATTGTCATTTTATTATTGTTACTATTACCATTAGTAGTTTCTTCCTTTCTGTCTTATTAAACTGTTCTTATCTCAACCCACAAGTTTTACCTTTTTTTTCTGAGTCTCTCCCCCATCCCACTGGGTGGGGGGGAGTGAGCGAGCGGCTGCATGCTGCTTAGCTGCTGGCTGGGGTTAAACCACGACAGGGGTTGAGTGGAAGTAGGAAGGGATATCTTCTCCAGGGAATAAGAGCCCAACTTAAGTTCACACATAAAAATTAATCCCCAACTGCCTTCAAAAAACAAGAAAGTCATCTTTAACTCAACAGGAACTTGCTTCCTTCCCAGAAAGTATTTATGACCTATTGTCTACTTTTACCCTGTCTCAGCAACAGGTATGTCCATCCCTTTATACACTGTCTAGGCAGTGAGTACAATTCTTAGCCTCATAAGAATTCCTTTTTGCAAAGCAATCTTCATTCAGTTGCTTGCTGAGGTCTCTGCCTCGCTGCCGATTTTGAGCTTTCTAATGTAAAGCCTGTTTTAGCCTGTGACTCCTTAAAGCTTACACTGTGAAAAGACTGGTTTATAATTTCTTAGTACAAACTGCAAACAAAATAAATAGGCTACCTAATTAAACATTAACTTTAGGAAAGACTTATTTCAGTGTGTTCTGAACTGCCTTAATCAACTATCATGTACCTTGGTTTAAAGCAGTATCCTACTAACCCACAATAACATCCTCCTTGAAAATACACAGATTTTAAGTTAATTCAAATTACTTACTGCATCTTACATGCCAGTTTCATCTCAAAGAAGCTAAAATGTACTTCTAAGGGGGGAAATGTTTTAATTTATGTACAAGCAGAAATTAAAACAAATAAGGCAAAAGAAACACTGTTAGATTTTTTTCTTTTAAACTACATGGCATAACTGTCAGGGTTAAAAAGCCAAATTTAATCAAACCCAAGCTCTAGACATATATTCTAACAAGGAGACCAACCAATTCACGCATGTCTTAACATCATATTCCTTTTTTTTTTTTAGGCATAAGAACCTTTTCAAGCCTGTAACATCTTTGTTCTTCCCTCTTTAAGGAAAACGACACAAAAAAATGCCTTTGCTTTTTTAACTGACAATATTCCTCAAGAATACTTACAAGGGACAGGCCCCACTTTCTCCTTCTAAATAATTCTCATTTTCATGATGTTTTATACAATGAGGGAATAGATTATCTTCCATAGAAGAGGAATACTATAGGGCATCATTGTGGAAAGCAGCTGTATCATTCAGTTAGCTATATGGCACTTATATTTAACATTGCAAGGCATAAAATGAAAATAGAGAACAAAAGTCAGACTGCATTGTCTTCAATATTCTGAAAGTTAAATACAGTATGTTCTAGAGGTAGAAAAATAAAGATGGGGGGTGTCGAAGTTTTCTTAGAGTATCGTTTTGCAAAACCAAATTGCGTCAAAATACATGCATCTGAAATGAGGACTTGGGTTGAAAAGCAGAAATACTCTAATCACACATATTCTAATAAAACTGATGTTGAAAAAAGTTGTAATTCCCAGTAGAGCTGTTTCAAACACTGTAAATACTGCTCCTAAAAACATGGGGAGAATTAAACTTTAACGGGAAAGATACTGGCGAATATTGAGAAACTTCTCAAAGCATCAACTCATTCCTTTACAGAGATGAAAGCCGTGCATGAAAGGTTTATTATCTGCTGCTTCAGATGCGCTGGATCCTAACTGCTAACAGAAAATGCAAACCACAAATATATGGAAGAGGAGAAGGCACGTAGTATGGCTGGGAAGTGACAAAACTTTCCATGCCAAAGAACAGAGATTCCTTTGAAGGCATCGTTGGCTGGCAGAAAAAATTACAATCAAATACAAACTACTCTTTCGGCGTCTTTGCTCAGAAATCGGTCGGGGGGGCGCAACGCACCCACCAGCAAGTCGTGCTGGCCTGCCTGACCTCGGCGTAGCGCTGCCCTCAACCTGCCGGCCGAGCTGCCTCAGCCCCGGGGCGGCCCCGACCCCGACCCCGGCCCCGAGGGGCGCCGGTCCCGGCGGCAGCCCCGCACCCCGGAGGGGAAGGGGAAGGGGAAGGGAGCCGGGGGGAGCCGAGGGGCAGGGAAGGAGCCCGGCACAACCGGCCGGGAAGGAGGAAGGGAATTGCGGAAGCCAAACCCCAGCGCTAACCAGCGGGTCACGCCGTCGCACATCGGTTTTGTTGTTTTGTTTGGGGTTTTTTGGGGGGGGGGCACCGAGAAGTTGTAAATCGTCGGTTCTCTCAGAGCCCGTTTGGTTCCTTGGTGCTACTACAGGCAGAGTGTCGGGGGGGGAGGAGGGGCAGTGAAATAAAAAATAAAGGGAACTGGATCTTCATCTCTCTGCCTGAATTCTAGCTGGCAAGCAGATTTTAAAACCGACCTAGGCCATACCTGCCCTTTGTGTAACTGCGGCACAGGACCACGGATCAGCTGCTCTTTCTCGCTACGTAATTCCCCTAAACCTCTAACACGCTACAAAGTGCACTGAGTTTGACAATTACAGTTAGATGCTTACTGCTTATCATCCATATTAGTTGTTAGTTTATGCTTTCATACTTCTTCTCAAAACAAAAACCAAAACAACACCCTCCCCTCCCCCAATACTGTTGGTCATATTAGCCAACACGTCAAAAGTTTCTGGATATAATGAGCAAATGCAGATTTAATATATTAACCTTGCCATAGTAATCTCCTAGCTGAGGATACCATTTCCACAATCAGATGTTTAAAACAAGGACCTTCTACATACCAATTATCTACACTGAGATTTTGGGCATATTTGCATTCAGAAAGTACTTGATGGCTAGTAAAAATCAAGCCCCAGTCTCCCGGCAGGAATTTTTTGGAATTTGTATCAGACTGTGTTAATCTGAATCTGAGACTGCCATTCTCCAGGACAAATGGATCAAATCTAAATATATTAATGCATAAGCAAATTAAACAAGAATGAATCTTCATTTTTGCTCAGCAATATCTTAAGTAAAACATGAAAATGTAATGCCTGTAAGACAACTGCAGTCTTCTTTTTTAGTGCAATCTGTGGCACCGGCAGTTTTTGCAGAGAGCAAACTGTTAACCACCATCACAAGAAGTGTGTGTGTGGTTTGGGTTTTTTTTAAGGCACTGCTCTGCTCAAGTGTTTCACCTGCCTTGGGTGAAAGCAAGTTAGCAAGTTATATAGAATTACCACTTCTCAGCTGAATAATGGAAACTGATGGTGCAATGTAAAATGAATTACCTTAAGCCACTTTTGTGGTTAAGATTTACCACGTTATCTTGCATTGGACACAGGGTAACAACATGCACATGCTCACTACCATCTCTTCTGACAAACATCTGTTCTTTTAAATACAGTAACATCATCAGAAGCAGCTGGATAATACTTTTGTCTTTTCAAAGGTAACGTATATACCTAGGGCTTGGACACAGGACAACATCACCACCATTAAGGTACAGCCACGTAACAGCTGCTCTGTCTTAACCAACAGCAAGTAGGCCATTAGTCAGTAGCAAACATGGGCTAAAAACAAGTTTTCACTGGGGTCTTATGCTAATGCATTTTACCTTTCTGTTTCTAAGGAAATAAAACTCCATGCTGTTTCATTCAGTAACTAATTCAGTACTATGCTGACTAGCCAAAAATTTAAGTAGCTCGGTATCATGACCAAGCCCGCGAGAATTTAGGTCCTAATGATTTGAATGGTATTCTCACTCATCAGTCACATCAAAAAGTTATATTTCTATGCTACGGTGCAGTAAAATGACTGTAGCGGCCAGGCTAGGGCCAGCTTTCACTGCTTCAAGGTTTAGAAGCCTCTTGGCAAGCCTGGACACTTGTCAGGCTAGCTAGCCCACACTGAACTCTCTGTTACTATTTGAGTACTGTTGTACTCGGTCCAGCTGGATTAAAGCTAACTAGTGATACGCCTTCTGAACATAGCGCAGCTGTAGCCTCGGGCTCCTAGGACCTTTAGGGAGAATGTCCTCGCTCACAAGCTGAACAAGCTATTTTTGGATTATACAACATGCACGTTAATATACCTGGAGGAATGAAATGCTGATTTAAACCAGCACCTGCCTGCAGCAACAGCTTCCACAGTTGTTCCTAAAATGCTGTGCCGCTCAAATCATTTTTCAAAGGTGCTTCACGCATAAAGCTGCCTGGGGAAGAGAACGAGAGACCACGCACATGGAAGAGCGGCATTAGGTGCGGGAGGCGAAGAAAACTGCCAGCTATTGCGTAACGGAGAGCTGTCTTTTGCTTCTGGAAGCAACTGGTCTCTCCCTTTTCCTCCTCGTTTTGCCACCATCTTTCACACCCTCCCCCCCAGCGCCAGGTCTGAAAGCACACACCGCAGGCTGTCAGGGGAGCGGCGGGAGCGAGTCAGCAGCGGGGCGGGTGGCGGGCTCTGGTGCTTTCGGGGTCGGACAGCTGATACCGAACAACTCCGGGTCAGAAAGCCACGGCTGTCAATCTAAACGAGTTCCCCCATTACCCTGTGCGCAGGCACGCCTAGTCACTACACGGGTTGCTGAAAGGCAGGCGCGTTGTTTCCCCTACACAAGGGTGTCAGCAGACCGCAGGAGCGCAGAACTGCCTACCCCGAAATGCCTGCCGCAGAGCCGCCGGGTGACGAGAACTCCCTGCTTCGGAGAAGCCCACGCAGAGCTCGGCAGAAGCTAAAAGATCGGCAGCGGCAGCCCCGCCGGGAAGGAAAAACGCCCGCCAACGACAGCGCTAACGGCACGGCGCCTCACGTCGCGGCGGCGCGCCCTTCCCTCTCCCGGACGCCATCTTGCCCGGCCCCCTGCAGCAGCCCGCGGGCTCGGCCGGCGGCCCCCCAAGCCTGTGGCGCGGGTGCCACCCTCAGGCCGAGCCGTGACAGCCCCGGCGGAGGGACGGGCTTTCCATCCTCGTCTGGCACGGCACGGCACGGCCGGCGTGTCGCCGCTGCTGACAGACCTTGGTGTTGCCAGTGGAACCTTCTCGTATTTTCAGTACCTCAACTAGATGTGATGGCCCAGACGCCTGACTTGAAACGGCGCGGGGGAAGCCGTAGGCTTGTGAGGGGAGAGAGAGTATGTCAAAAGGCAAAGGGGGTGAAGGGGCAGACTGAACAAAGATACTAAACTTTAGTGTTTGCAGCATCCTCAAATAGGACAGACGAAACAGTATTATGAAAGAAACCTACTAAATTTTAAGGCATCAAAACGTGCCACCGTCATAATTTTGCAAAGACGTAAAAATCTTGTAAAAGGCAGTCAGGTATTCCTTTGGACGGTCATATCAGTTCAATAAAGGGATTTGATACAGCAGTCTTTATTCTTAAAATATTCCAAGGACCTCAGTAATCTGAGTGATTAGATTCCAGGAGAGCACTGATGGTTAGCAAAACAAGTCAGCCATTTTGTGTAAGCATCGATGCTGATCCATGCGTAAGTGCAGATTTACTAGAAAGAGGATTTTCTACTAATGTGCTACTGCGTAATATATTCTCTCCTGGCAAACTGGTACAAACATGTTCCTTTTTGTGGTAAACAGCTTAGTGCTCCTTCACCTCCTCCAGCTATCCTACATGAAAATCCATGCAGGCTGAAACGTGCAGCTGTACAAACCCTAGGGAAGTCAGAATAGGGCTGATAGCAGGTGCCCAGTACTTTTATTCCTTTGCTAATTTGGGGCTTTGATGTACCTGTTTCTTAGTTCAACGGCCATCAAAGTGGCCTGGAAAGATTAGTCTCGACTGAAACTCTATACTGCTGTAAATAGTAGGTCATTAGGTCTCGTGTATCTCTCTGCAATGCACGATGTCTAGCGGTTAACAGTCGTGAAGCTCTGGATCGCAGGAAAGCAGTGCATTAGAACATCAGTGCTACAGGAATTCTTAGGAGAAAATCAGAGTGTGCAGAAGTAGTAAGGCAGTATACTGCAAAATGTGGCATTTATTAAAACTAGAAATCAGAAAGAGAAAGGATCATGCGCCACAAAACCCAGTTCAATTTAAGGTCTTCACAAAGCAGCATGACACACCAAGGTATTTAAAAATTGAGTCTGATCTCACGGCTTTCAAAGATAAAGCCTGTTACCTATAAAGTTACCTTTTCATGTTTGCAAAAGAAAATGTAAAAGTAAGTAAATAATTTTTTTATATCTTGTTTTCAAACTTCCACAATGAATTCTAAAGACAGAAAAAAAATGAAAACATGACTCAGACAAACTTCAGAAGGCATAGAGAAGACAACAAAAAGAACAGAACTCCAGAAAAAATACAGTTTTTCTTCTTCATCTACTCAGCACTTTGGCTATTTGTATTTTGATCTTCTGTCCTCTAACTTGTCCCTCTGAAGACAAGACATTCAGCTTTCTTATCTCAATGGTGTATTTCCCCAGTCTTTGACTTGCCATTGAAATGCTGGTTTACCTGAAATAAACAAGTGATTCTCAGTGGAAGAGACTTGAACAAGCCTCCCCACTGCTGACCATTCACCTCTACCAGTGCTCACAGTCATCTCCTAACACACCTGAGCTTCCCATCCTTCTGTGAGGGAAAGATTATGCAAAAGTCTAGGAAGGAGCAGGTAGGGTAGGGAAAACTGAAACCTTCTCTTGCTAGCTGCTTTCTTGAAGGCCTATGAGGATGTTTCATGGAGGAAAAAAAAGCAACACGAGGGAAGTATAGAGCAGAGGCCATTTACCATCAGAAACTTACTGTACCTGGGCTAGCTACAGGGCAGCCAAGGGAGCTGTTTCATCAGTCCCTGGGAGTCTTTGGCAATGGTGCTGCAGTACGGGCTTCAATCCAGAGGCAGGAGAAGTCACCTGGGCAGGTGAGCGCCCAGGCAGCAGGACATCTCCCCACCAAGCACCACTGAGTCCACTACTGAACCTGCCAGGACAAAAACCAGTGGGTGTCTCAGGCCCCACCAGAGCAGGTAAAAAGGAATGCCAAGTCCAGGACTGGAGAACCCAGGTCCGAAAAGCAATTCGGGAGCAGGATAGAAACCCGCAACTCCCAGAAGCCCTTCTGCAGTACTAGCGGGCTGACACTGCTGAAAAGGACTAGGGGCTTCCCAGGCTGCCTCCTTCAGCTGCTGCTTTTAGAGCGTCCTCAGCCATCTTCTTCTACCAGCCACCTTCCAAGCCAAGCACCGGTGCTCAGGGTTTCCTTCTCAGCAGGCTTTCTGAGATTTCGCCCGGCCTTCCG